>NC_067409.1:20884734-21187764 GCF_009764475.1 Pristis pectinata | reverse complement strand
AATGAAGATTATAGCGTTACAGTTGTAGAGAAAGTGCAGTGCAGATAGACAATAAAATACAAGGGACATGACGAGGTAGAGTAAGAGATCAAGAGTTCATCTTTATCGTATAAATGGTCTGTTTAAGAGTCTAATAACAGCTGGGTAGAAGCTGGTGGTACATGTTTTCAAGCTTTTGCATCTTCTGGGAGAAGAGAAAATGACCGGGACGGGAGGAGTCCTTGATTATGCTGGCTGCTTTCCCAAGGCAGTGGGAAGTGTAGACAAAGTCAATGGAGGGGAGGTTGGTTTTCATGATAGACTGGGCTGTGTTCACAACTCACTGCAATTTCTTCCGGTCTTGGGCAGAGCAGTTACCATTACTGTAATGTTGAACTTTCCATAAACAGAAATTGTTGCTTGATCAATTGTTTTGAAATGTTAGTTAGATTGATAAATTTTTGATAACATATTATTAAAGGGTGGAGGGAAAGGTGGTACATGGAACCTGGTGATTGATCAGTCATGTTCAGGCGTGAAGGGTTAAACGGACTGTCAGTATTTCCATAAAGCTCCACATCACTTCAAAACAAACTTACGCAAAGATGTAATGATGTGGATTTTGCTGGAAAATGCGGAAACCTACCAGCATTTCTCTGCATAAGTGTGAATTTGAAGTCCCAAACTTATTGGCCAAGTTCCACTAGTGATATCCACGTTAAAATCTCCCACTGGGCTTCCCAAGGAGTCCAACAGTAAGGCTAAGACCTTGGTACATTTCCCTGTATTAATGATAACGAATCAATATTCAGATCCTATTCCCATTGATTTCAATGGGGATTATGATGGTGTGAGGAAGATGGGCCAAGTTTTTTATTTAATTATTTGTTTTCCTGCATTTAATTTTATTATTTTAAAAAATGTTTTAAGTGGCTTTAGTTGATTTTATATTTTTATTTTTTTATTTTGTTTAATAGTTTCTATCATTTTAACTTGACAGAGGGCAGTGCTTTGTTGGTTGTCAGTGTTTCCGGGGGAGTTTGAAGGGTGGGATTTCCTCTGGCCAGCCACTTCACTGCATCCCTTCACTTAAGGCCCTGCTGCTTGGATCTGGCACCTTCTAATCAAACAGGTTCAGCTTTATGAATTTCGAATGAGTGGTGACCATGGGTTGCAAGTGTGGGCAGTGGGCCTGTGACAATAGAATTCCTGCATTGATGCTCCCCGGCAATGTTTTCCATGCCCATAACCTCCATTTTTAGAGGAAAGCTATTTTCTGTTGGCTGAACAAGGCCCTAAACTGGTGAATGTGATCTGAAAAGTATCAGTTAGCTAGAATCTCCAATAATTATTATAAACAGAATTAAACCTTGACAGAGACAAGGTTTAACCTTTGTGTTTTATTGACAGTCAAATATTTTTAAGAACCTTTAGCCACCTTTTAACCACTCTCTCTCAGCCTCTCCAAAGTCCATTGTACAGATGAATGTGTCTTTTTTTTATATACGAGCTCTCTGATAAATATTCACCTGACACATTTATAAGGAGGTTATAACAGCACTCGGAGGTACCTTCATGTTGAGAATATTGTCAATTGAATCTTTGCAGGTTTAGAGTGCACGAGGCTCATCTGAAGGCACTGTCAGCGTGATATGAGACAATAAAGTCTTAAGTGCCTCTGAGTATGGTCATAAAGTAATATCATGTTGTGTGTCCATAACATTTTAACTGTCAGAAAGTAAAAGCAACAACAGACAGTGTTCCATTTAGAAGTCAGGTAAGAACAAGATTTCATTGACCGATACCAGTCAGCTCTGTGAAATGGGCAGGCTTTCATTAACAAGGTCTTTGAACACTATGAGGTTGTCACTAGATTGCAGCCTCTGCTAATGAAATTCTGAACTTTAGGCTTGTTCTACTGTTCATTATTGGTAGGTTTTACAGGGAAGAATACAAGTTGTGAGGTTCCTCCTGTTATTTTCTTAAGTTCATTGTCCAGAACACGGGTGATGCTGAGCCAGCATTTCATAGACATTCCTATTTGTCATGGAGGGGACAGTAGTGAGATGACTGGAAGGCTTGCCAAATGGATTTAAAGAGGTGTCCAATTCCAGTTTGCAACCACATTTAGCCAGACCAAGTAAGAAATGGGCGAAATGCAGGAAAATGGGTTTAGCGTAGACAGGTACATAAGTCAGCATGGACGAGCAGGGCGGAAGGGCCTGTTTCCATGCTGTATGACTCTATAATCTTAATGAATAGTGATGCAAACATGGAGGCTAAATGTTCTACTTCTGTTTCTATTTCTTAGAGTCATACAGCACAGAAATGGGCCCTTCGGTCCAACTGGTCCATGCTGGCTAAGATTTCCATCTAACCTGGTCCCATTTGCCTGTGCTTGGCCCATGTCCCTCTAAACCTTTCTTATCCATGTACCTGTCCAATTACTACTTAAAAGTTGTTGGTGCACCTACCTCAACCACTTCCACTGGCAGCTCATTCCATATACTGACCACCCTCTGGATGAAGAATTTGCTCCTCAAGTTCCTATTAAATCTTTCCCCTCTCACCATAAACCTATGCCCTCTAGTTCTTGATTCCCCAACCCTGGGAAAAAGACTGTACTCATCGATCCTATCTATGCCACTCATGATTTTATAAGATCATCCCTCATTCTCCTACACCACAATGAAAAAAGTCCCAACCTGTTCAACCTCTCTCCATAACTCAGTCCCTTGAGTCCCGGGAACATCCTCGTAAATCTCTTCTGCACTCTTTCCACCTTAATGACATCTTTCCTATAGCGGGATGACTAAAACTGAGGTTCCTTTGTTTCCTTTGTAATGTTTTCTCACTCCAAAATTATCTTGAACAATTTTATTACAGGAGGGAACTAAACAACATGCTGAAAAACCGTTATTTGTCATATTCCCACCACCCCCCCCCCCCCCACGAGAAGTCTCTGGGTGCATTAATATTCTGTGGCCAGTTGACCCCATTGAACTCGAGGCCACAGTTCCATGTCCATCTCATGAAGTGGAGTGGACCACAAGTGGCAATCAAGCTTCCTAAACCTATACCTCCAACAGCACCCTGATAGCTTTTGACAGCATGTGGTGTCAAAGGCCTGTTTCACAGGTTTTAAGTGTCTCTGATGAAATTGGTGCAATCTTTAAAAAATAACAATTAAAAAAGGTGGTTTATTTAAAAACACAATGAACTACTCAATGAACTACTTCAATATATATTTAAAACAGAAATATATAGTGAAATAAAGAAACTAAAACTTAGCTCAACCTCCCTTTTGAATAAAGGTTGAAATGAATGTGCCTGCATTAGATGTACCAATTGAAGCTAGCATAAAGTGGTAAGACTGTATAGGAAGTATATGCAGATCCTCAGCTCGGTGTGTCATGGAATGCCCTTGAGCTTAATGGTGAGTTCAGGGATAGAGCAATACATCAGGTGTGCCTGCATTTGAACTCCAATAAGTCCCAAAATTCCATACAACTGCACAGATATTTAAACAAATCCGGCAGCTTAATTACCTGTACACAGACTGGGCAATGGTTTATTACAAGGTTTCATCCCCAGTGAGAGTGGGAAGTAATAACAGCATCAAAGCAGGTATGTATACCGCTGGTCCAATTGGTAATATCCACATTGTCAGTCTCTTTGAAGTGGCTGTACTTTCTGAGCTAACAAAATACTGATATCTCCCATTACAGCATTGATATTGTACTGCAAATGGAAAATAAAGGTCTTTCTAAGCCTCAAACAGGACTATAATTTTATAGTAACATTGAACCCAAGGCATTTCAAACAGAAGCTTTTAGACACAGTTACCACAGTATTTTTAAGAACTATTAAAGCTCAGTGAGAGATTCTGAAAAGCTCTCCTGGAAATGGACACAGTAAATTTTCTGCAATGGTTTCCAAAAGGCTTTTATAGAACCCAAATGTAAATCTATTTGATGTCGATCCGTGAAGAGTATTTTTGACAGCCTCATTCCCGAGCATATCAGCAGTAATCAAAACAGCTAAGGAGGAGGTTAATAGGATATCTTTCAGTATATTAGGTGGCAGCAGACCAATCCAGAGTAACAAAATGATGTCAGAAACAGTGAAAACAAAGCTTTAGAGATTTCTGCTTGCTCTGTAAATTGGATTTCATTTCTTTTCATCTAATTTTCACCAATTTATAACTCATCGAGCTGCCCCTTCAAAGGTATTACCCGAGAAATTAGATTGCATTGAATCAGGTCCTGATTCAGGAACTCAGTGATAGGACCTGTGGATCTTGGTTTGCTGGTTTCATTGTCATGGTGATGGTGAGTTACAGTATCGGAGGCAGATTGTTGGTTGGGTTATTGCTTTCCTGGGACTGAACGAAGCAAGTCTAAAAGGGAGAGGCAGTTAGGATGCAAGTGGTTTGAGGAGTGGAGTGGTTGGTGACAGAAGCCCACGCTTGTAATATGGCAGTTCTTTGGGTGCAAGAATCTGAGCTGCTGTTCTATTCAGCCAAATTACTGTGAGGGAACTTTTTTCAATAAGCTAGCACTCTTCCTTTCACCTAACACCCAATACACATGAACCAGACAGATGAATATAAAGGATTAGCTCTGAATAAACTGGAAATCATAAAACAAAAGGGGAATGGACAAAAATTCAAAACAAGTCAGCAAACATCTGTCAGGCCCCTACAAAGTTAATCCTTCAGATGTTGAACCTTTGCTTGCTCGAATGAAGGATCCACACATGAATGTCTTCTCTTCGTAGAAGTCCCCCAACCAGCTGAGCCTTTCCAGCATTTGCCACATTGGCTTCAGACCTGAAAAGTTAACAGCTTTGATGCATGCTCCATGCTAAGTCAGAGAGATGCAAGTCTATCTGTTCATGGCTCAAAGCCCTGCCATACTAAAGCTACCCAATACAGGTACAGAATTTGCTGATACAGGCAGCACCCACATTCGCCACCTGCGGCCACCCCACACCCAGCCTGGAAAGCCTATTTTGCTCGCACAAGGTGGCCCTGAGTTCAACAGCAAGGACCTGTGCAGTGCCAGTGGTTTTAGTGACACAGTGAGGAGACCACTTCCCTGAAACTGCCCTAACAGCTCTGACAACTGGCCAAATTCCACCCCCAGCTGTGCTCAAAACAATCAGGCTTTTCTTAAATATTTCCGAATATCTCTGACAAAATATTAAAGGTGAAATATAGAATTAAAAATAACTTGTTTTAAAAACTTTTAACTTATTAAAAGATAGTAAACCTTAAATAAAACACAAAAATCGAAAAATAACTTATACCTCACAACATTCTCCCCTGGTCTACAGTCCTTATTGAAATCAAAAGGGCTGTGAATCCCATACTAAGTCCAGTATCAGCATGTATGTTTAATTGTCATGTACAAAACTTCATCCCAGTGTCCACTCTTTCCATTACATCATTGAATGTTCATACGCTCATGGATAAGATGGACTCCTTGTTCTGCCCCTTTAACCAGTGCAACAAAAGTACTAAATCAACACATCACACATCCTCCATTATTGCAGAAGTATCTAACTCTTCAACCACAACTGAGCTACAGTATCTAGTTATAGCTGAGGAGAGCTTGGAGCACCCTGCATCCTGTGATGTGGGCCACATTCACTTCTGATACATGATTTCTGTGCCTTACCAGTCACACTGAAATGTGAGTATTTGGTTGGCTACAGAGTCTATAAAACTCTGCCTATGGTCAGTCTTGGGAGGTTTGACCTCCTCTGAGGAGTTATTGTCATTGGATCACCTCCCATGGGATGCTTAGAGCCTAATGTGAACATAAATAGATAAATATTCTAAAGGTTTGAAGGCATAATGTCATCATTACACATGGTACAGTGGCACAATTAGGATGGCACATTAGATCAGCTAGAAGAATTGCTGCCTCACAGCTCCAGGGACTTGGATTTGTACACAATCCCGACCTCAGGTGCTGTTTGTGTAGAGTTTGCACATTCTCCCTATGATGTCATGGGTGATCTGGTTACCTCCCATATCCCATGTGGATCAGTAGGTTAACTGGCCACTGTGAATTTTTTCTAGTATATAGCACAGTTAGGTACTCTGGTCAGCGTGGACAAGTTGAAACAAAAGGCCTGTTCCATGCTGTATCACTCCATGACTCTTTGTTGGTGAGCGGTGGAATCTGGGGGAAGTCAATAGGAGTAGGAGAATAGGTTATGGGGAAAATAAGGTGGGAATGGGATTGCTCTGTGAGCTAGCATAGAATCAATGGGCCCAAATAGCTCCTTCTGTATGGTAAGGAACTGTGGAAATTATCCATATTTTACTCACTGCTGAGACAAAGTCAACATGAGTGGGTGTTTTATATTGTGTGGCTGTTTAATATTTAATTTTATCACTAGGTAACTGAGATATTCATGTCTCCAATGGCCAGGCCTTGCTAAATTCTGCACATCTCCAATACCTCCTAGCCATCTGCAATCTCTGATTCTCCCCCACTCCCTGAACACTCATCTCCCACAAGGGGTAGTGAGAGCTGTTTGGGGTGGGCAGGGTGGAAGGACTGGGAAAAAAAAAGAGATCTATGAGTAAAATTGATGGTTAGTGTTGCATGAGTGGGTGGAGTGAACATGATGGTGAGGTGTGACATTGTATAAGAATGGGGGTGAGCATCAGCAGTGAATGAATTAAATGCATTATTAGATGTATTTGCAAAGTAAGCCAGTGAGGATCAATCCATTAGAGTAAGCCCGAGAAGACAGAAGGAGACTTGGGATGATCCATGCATCAGGATGTAGGTGATCATTGCTTTCACCTTAGCTGCCCTGGTCAGGTCATGCACCCAAGAATGGGCACCTCCTTCTTGCTGCTAATCTGCTCCACTATCTCCAAACATTTTTTTTTCACATATTCAGTTGGCTTCTTCTTTTCACTTACTTGCATTTCCAAGAAAATATGAATTCTCCCAAGTTCACACTGGCCCCAGGAGTACATCCAGGGAGGCCCCATTGAACCAAGTTGCATCCTTTGGTCTTCATACTTCCTTCTCCCACTTATTTCCCAACACCAAGTTCCTTTAACATGCATATTTGAAGTGACACTTTAAATATTGGCATCAAAATCTTACTATGTGTATCATCATTATGTCAGCTGATGTTAATTGGATGGGAAAACTATAACCAAGAGGGCAATGCAGCTGCTAATTTAAAAAAAGAATCACTTTTAGATTGGCTGCACTGACTTCTGGGTTTTCTGTGCTCTAATGGATACTCCACCACTAATTCACATCAATTTTCAAACTCAGCTCTTCAGTGCCATACTTCTGGAGACATTGTCTTTCATATGAGAAGCCAAACCAAGGTCCCGTTTGTTCTTTCAGCTGGACATCGATGTAATATTTTAAAGAAGATCTATAGAATTATCTCTAGCGTCTTGGCTGATGATAATCTGGTTTTGTTGATTGCAGTTTACCAAGTCATTGTGACATTGCTGTTATGAGACCTTGCTTTTCAATATTAGCTGTATTACCTCCTTTTCAGCAATTGTATCTGCATATTTAATTGCATCTAATTGGCTGCAAAGTGGTTTGTTACATTATCTAAGGTGCAATGTAGGTGTAAATATACTTGTATAAAATCTAGAAATATAAAATCGAAATTCGACACAAACTTCCAAACAGCCATGTAAACTTACAACGATGAGGTATTGGTATATTATTATCACATGTACTGAGATACAGTGAAAAGCTTTTGTTTGCATGCCATCCTGACAGATCATGCTATCCATAAGCACATCGAGATAGTAAAAGGAAAAACAGGATGCAAAATTTAATAGTCTGTCAGATTCAGTGAAATTTCTTGTGGAAGTTGTATATTCTCTCTCCTTTATAGGAGATGAATTGTGGGCTCCAGATGTCTCACAACAAAGTAGCTTCAAGTCAATTGATAGAAGCACCAAATAGAATCAATGATAAATTGCCTGCAAAGACCACAAAATACAGAAAGCTCTCTAATAGTATCTGAACTTGATGCTGCTTTGATTTATAGGGGTCTGGTCTTTCGAGCCAGTTAAAATGCTCATCATAAATTATCCTCATCAAAGTTCTCATACCTTTTTTATCCATTAAAAGAATAATGGGAGCCCATAATGCCAGTTATTTTCTTGATGCATTTTATGTAGTTGCTGTCTTTTCAGAGGATTTATGATGATCTATTGCATTTTACACTTTTTTTTAAAAAAGGGCCAGTGTCCTCAAATTAAAAGGAAAATATGTTTAGCTTATGTGACTGTTCTAATGATGATCTCGAGCATTAGTGATCTGCTGTTTTTATTTGGTTTATGCACATATTCTGAAATAGAATAAACATGAAAAGATTTCCTCAGTTGATAGTGATAATGAGATCATTTATGAAAATTAGGGTTATAATTTTGCATCTTGGAGCTTAGGAAGAAAATACTTTCTCCATGAGTAACTATCAATAGAAACAAGAATATGGTTAAAAAATCCAGTGAAAGACATAAGGTGTAGTTAGGGAAAAATTCAATTTATACAGCACCTTTCATGACTACACAAAGGCTCAAAGCCAGTGAACTATGAAGTCTAGTCACTATTACTCTGTGGGTAGATAGCCACTCTCCTTACAGTAAGGTGCTACACTCAGCAATTAGTGGTGACAACTCCCTGGGGTGACAGAGATTGCTCCCAAGACATTGGGGATTGCAAAGCAACTGTCTGAAAGACAGCAGGAAATATAGCATCTCTATACTTCTTGCTCATTTAGGTAGATTCTCTGTCACTGCTGCCACAATGGCTGGTGATAACAGTTCTCACCTAGGCTTTTATGGTGTCACAGAAGACCAGCAGTGCCCTCTAATAGACCAGCAAAAGTAATGAGGTGCCGCCCTCAGTGACAATGACTCCAGGACGGGAACAGCTTTGCTCCTCACCTTGCCAACCTGCCATTGCCCTCATTGTTGTCCATCAGCCAGCCAGCCATTGACTGAAGTCAAACATTCTAACCCAGAGCTGCTCAAAATCATCCCCTAAAACCACCGTAGTCTCCACTGCTCAAACACAATGGCCTTTTAATTCTAGATTCACTTAACTGGGTGAATTTAAATTCTCCAGCTGATGTGGTTGGATTCCAACTCATGTCATTTGATCAACAGAGCAGGCCTTTGGATGTCAATTCAGGAATATAACCATTATCCTACATATCTCTCCTCAGCAACAACACAGCTTGGAGAAAATTACAGTGGTAGAAATAATAATGGATATATATTATGAACAACAGAAGATTTAAATCCACAGCAAAATATCACACTCTTTTCTAACATCTGTTCTTCAAGTTTTTTTTTGAATAGGTTCTTTTGAAAAAAATTATTGTTAGCTGTTGACATAAGTATTGGTTAAATGAATTAGCTAATCGAACAAAGTTAAAGGAGGTTTTGTCCATAGTTTTCCTTATGATTAAATATAAACTGAAATCTACAAATTTCTCTTGACCATCTCTAGGAACTGGCTTTTCTTTTTAAAATTCTGCTAAATGCAGAAGGTGGATTTAACATTCACTGAGCCAAACTGTTAGTTATGCTAAACTAAAATGCCAGAAAGGCTAAACTAAAATTGGAATTAGAACACAATTTACCTGTTCACTTTGTTCTGTAATCAAGAGAAAAAGTCCACTTGGAACTTCCAACCCACATTGGATGTATTCTGAGTAGTTTAATCATGTGATCTTTGATCATGTGACACCTGGTCACATGGTCCACAACATCCACATCGAAATATCAAAGCAAGGGTGTATACAAAGTGTTACCAGCAGAGCCATGACACTTCCCTCTCTCGATAATTGGTAGGCATACTATGAATAGGTGGGACTATATATAATAAGCATCTGCTTAAAGTTGCCCTCCAGAAGCAGTCGGATTTAAATTCTTTATGGATGAACTGAAATTCAGCCTCATCTGCCCCTTTCAAAGTTCAAGAACCTTCGTATCCAATAATAGTTTTAAAATTCCAGCCACAAATTTTCATCTACTCGATGGGATTACATTAAGCAATTGCAAGCCTTTTTTTTAAATAAAAAGTATCCTTTGAAACAAGAAAGAAAGCTGCTTCAAAAATGTGGAGTCACCAGGTGAAGTGTTTGAGTCTGCACAAGAGAGACTTGAAAACCAATGCAGTACACAGAGTCCACATTACCCAGATCCAGTGCCCCTTCCAGGCTGTGCCACTTGTTCATTGAAACCAATGTGTAGAACTGCAGCAGCCATGCTCAAAATCAGCCTGACAGTAGGGGGAACACATTAGAAAAATGCCTGCAAATAACTAATTTGTCTTTATTTGTTCAACGTGGCAGGTGGAACTGTCACTCCTGTAGTCCTGTGATAATTTCTGTCATTAGAATCTTCTTGCAACTGAACTCCAGAAATCAGACACAATTCACCTTCTATTAGCATGGGGGCTGGGTCCCATGAGAGAAAGAAATCTCAGATGTATTTGTAGGCCAAATGTCTTTATCAAAGGAGAAAAGTCATTGCTTAAGGTGGCAAAATGAAGTACACAGAGACAGATGAGTTTTGCAAAAAGAGAGTGAGGATTTTGCGTGAGGTGGGTAAAAAAATCTCCTTCCGTTGGAAATCTAAAATAGAAACATTAAAATGCTAGAAATACTCAGCAGGTCAGGTCACATCTGTGGGAAGAGAAACAGAGCTAGCGTTTCAGGTCGAAGACCCTTCAACAGAAACAGTGACTTATCTGGAGACTATTCACAATTTTCTGCCACATTTCCTTATGATTCAGAAGGAGGCCAATTGGCCCATCAAGTCTATCAATCCCATTCCCTCACTTGCTTGCCTGTATCACATTCTGTCACACATACCTATGAACACTCCCCTCCTGATTCTACGACAACCCACCTACACTAGGGATAATTTACAGTACACAACTAACCTGTCAACAAGCATAACTTTGAGATATGGGAAGAAACTGGAGCATCCCAGATATGTGGTCGGA
Organism: Pristis pectinata; assembly: GCF_009764475.1. Classification (NCBI taxonomy): domain Eukaryota; kingdom Metazoa; phylum Chordata; class Chondrichthyes; order Rhinopristiformes; family Pristidae; genus Pristis; species Pristis pectinata. Next base: position 21,176,758 of record NC_067409.1, on the reverse strand, counting down.
AGGAGAACATGCAAACTCCACACAGGCAGCACTGGAAGTGTCATATCCAGGTCATCAGAGCCTGTGAGGTAATGCACTACTGGTAGTGCCTGTGTACTGCATTGAAGGCATGCTGATTCTCTAATACATAATTCTTCAGAAGAGTGAATCGACACAGGGGGATAAAAATGATAACAATAAAAATAACAAGGCTTTCATTTTGTTCATAGCTGGTAGGACCAGCATCCATTGCTCAACCTAAATCATCCCTTCACAAGAGCCTAGTGGCATGTGTCAAAACAACAACCTCTTCTTCAATGTCAGCAAAACGAAGGATTGACTTCAGCAAGTAGGGCAGATTATATGTTCCTGTCTCTAACAATGGTACTGAGGTGGAGATGTTGAGATCTTCAAGTTCTAAGGTATAACTATCACCTTCAGTTTGTCCTAGTCCAGCCAAGTTGACACTACGGTCAAGAAAGCTCACCAAAGCCATTACATCCTCAGAGGGATAAAGAGATTTGGCATGTCCCAGATGACTCTTACTAATTTTTACAGATGCATCATAGAAAGCATCCTATCTGATGCATCACAGCTTGATATGACAACTGCTCTGCCCAAGACCACAAGAAATTGCAGAGAATAGTGAACACAGCCCTGTCTATCACAAAAACCAGCCTCCCCTCCATTGACTCTGTCTATACCTCCTGCTGTCTCGGGAAAACTGGGAAAACTAACGATGAACTCTTGATCCCCCAATCTACCTCATCACAGCCCTTACACTTTATTTGTTTACCTGCACACATTTTTTCTGTAGCTGCTACACTACATTCTGCATTCTGTTTTCTTTTACCACATCAATGTACTTATGTATGGCGTGATCTGCCTGGATGGCACGCAAACGAAAGCTTTTCACAGTATCTTGGTACACGTGACAATAATAAACCAATAATTCAGTGACTTGATAGATCATTTCATTGGGCAGTTAACAGTGAACCACATAGTTCGTGTGGAGGCATGAGAAGGGCTTCTTCATGGTGCAGCAGTTAGTGCTGCTTCCTCATAGCTCTAGGGACCCAGATTCAATCCTGATCTCTGGTGCTCATTGTGTGGAGTTTCCTCGCTCTTCCTGTGTTTCTTCCAGGTGTTCCAGCTTCCTCCCACATCCCAAAGACATGCTGGTAGATTAATTGCTCCTCAATATAGATGAATGGTAAAAAGAATCAAAGAGGAATTGATGGGCATATATGAGAGAGAATAAATTGCAGGGGTGTAGGGGAATGAGGAGACAGAGACTGGGAATAATGGGATGACTCTCCTGGGAGCTGGCATAGATCCGATGGGCCGAATGGCCTTATTCTGTGTTGATCATTGCCTGACACCTGCATGTAGAATGTTACTTTCAAGCCCCAGCCTGAGTGGTGTTCACGTCATGCTGTACACAGGCATGGTTTGCTACATGAGGTGTACTCTACTCTAAAAATGGTGAAAATATTTTTTAAAGTGTGCAATAAAAGTGGAAACAGGTTATCAATCAAAAGAGCCTCAAGATGTCATATTGCGCGCTTACATACTGCAGAACTAATTACTGAAATAGCCTACCCGTATGAAGGCAGTGAATTATGGACATAAAGTGTGACTGCAGAATAATCCTTTAATGAGAAACAAATTGAATTTACAATAACTGTTAAATCCTGCTTTCTTACTTTTGATGATAAATTTATTCCGAGAAACAGTTACATTGGCAAGAAAGTAAGGTTTTGAATCAGTAAATTCAGCTTCCTTTTTGAGGTATTATCTTTCTGGTATTCAGTAGATATAAGATGTGGAGTGTGTATGTGTTTCTATTTGGCTCCAAAGGAGGCCATTTAGCCCATTGAGACTATGTCAAATAGAACAATCCCATTAGTCTAATTGCCCTGTTCTTTTCTCACAGTCTTGCAAACTATTCTCTCTCGGAGGTCTGTATTATTTCCTTTTAAAGGCACTGATTGATTCCCGCATGGGAGGCTGGGAGGCTGAAAGTCCCACATGGGAGGCTGCTCCAGAAGGTTAAGTCGCTTGGCATTCAGGATGAAGTAGTCAATTGGATTCAACATTGGCTCAGCAGGAGAAGCCAGAGAGTGGGAGTAGATGGTTGTCTTTCTGACTGGAGGCTTGTGTCTAGTGGTGTGCCACAGGGATTGGTGCTGAGTCCGTTGTTGTTTATCATCTATATTAATGATTTAGATGATGATATTGTAAACTGGGTCATCAAATTTGCAGATGACAACAAGATTGTGGTGTGGTGGACAGCAGGGAAGGCTGTTAAAGTTTATAGTGTGATCTTGACCAGCGAGGAAAATGGGCTGAAAAATGGCAGATGGAATTTAATGCAGACAAGTCTGAGATGTTGTACTTTAGGAGGACAAACCAGGGTAAGACTTACACAATGAATGGTAGGGCACTGAGGTGTGTGGTCGAACAAAGGGACCTGGGAATACAGACCCATAATTCTCTGAAAGTGGCACTGCAGGTAGATAGGGTCGTAAAGAGAGCTTTTGGCACATTGGCTTTCATAAATAAGAGCACTGAGTACAGGAGTTGAGATGTTATGTTGAAGTTGTATAAGACATTGGTAAGGCTGAATTTAGAGTATTGTGTGCAGTTCTGGTCACCTACCTACAGGAAAGATATCAATAAGCTTGAAAGAGTGCAGAGAAAATTTACAAGGATGTTGCTGGGACTTGAGGACCTGAGTTATCGGGAAAGGTTGAATTGGTTAGGACTTTATTCCCTAGAGTGTAGGAGAATGAGGGGAGATCTTATAGAGATATACAAAATTATGAGGGGTATAGATAGGGTGAATGCATACAGGCTTTTTCCCCTCAAGTTGGGTGAGACTAGGTTCAGGGTGAAAGGTGAAATATTTAAGGGGAATCTGAGGGGAAGCATCTTCACTCAGAGGGTGGTGCGAGTGTGGAACCAGCTGCCAGTGGAAGTGATAGATGTGGGTTCAATTGTAAGATTTGTTTGGATAGGTACATGGATGGGAGGGGTTTGGAGGGATATGGTCTAGGTGCAGATAGATGGGACTGGGCAGAAGATCAGGTTGGCATGGACGAGATGGGCTGTAGTACTCTATGACTCTATGATTCTGTTCCTACCACTCTCACAGGCAACAGACTCTAGATCATAACTACTCTCTGGGTGGAAGTTTTTCCTCACAACCCCTTGTATATTTGATCCAAAGTTTAAAACTTTCTTCTGCTTCTTGAACCATCTACTAATAGGAACAGGTTCCCACTATTTACTCTGTCCAAACCAATCGTGATCTTGAATCCTATTAAATCAAATCTTCACATTCTTGAACTTACCTTCCCTTTATAAGCATTTTCTTGTCAATGTGCATTCAAGCTGAAAGGTTTGGAATATGTCTCCATTGGAGGAAAAAGCAATGAATGTGGTCAAGAGGGAAAGGTAGATGTGAGGAGAGAAGCAGATATTTATTGAACATGTGATTGTAAGCCAAAGAAGGTTTGGTGGGTTGTGCCATTGTGATCGAAAGAGATGAAATTTTCAAGTACTTAAGAGTGTTGAGCCAAAAATATGGTGGTGTAAAATTTTGAAGAGAATGAGACAGCTCTGAAGATTAACCTCTTCAATGTCAAGAAGAAAATTCAGCAGGTATCCCATGATGTTGCCTCATCCTCTTACCCAGCTGATTTAAGTAAAATATAGTCATTCTGATCAGAAACTGAGTATCAGTTTTCAGTGAATGATTGTCTCAGCATTGCAAGAAGTAACCCACTTTTGTGAATATCCAACGTTTCATTTTCCGTAAACTGTGGCTCATGCAAATCTGAGTTCCTCATGTTCTAACCAGATTCCAATCACCCATAAGTTCTATCCTGACTGTGCTTCAGGTCTGGTATCACCTTGGTTTAAAATTGATCTGGTCAGTCCACACTTTCCATTATTTCCTTCAGCCTCCTCCAGCCCTCTGAGATGGCTGCAATCTTCTAGTTCTGGCCTGCTGTGCATCTCCAATTTCCATATCTCTACTTTTAGCTGTTAAGACTTCAGAGCTTCAGACATGAGTTCCAGTTTTGAACATCTCCATCTCTCTCTCCTCCCACATGCTCTCTGGCCAAGCCGTATTGTTATCTGTTCTAATATCCCCTTATATGATCCCTTGCCTCATGTTGTTTGATAGGACTCTTGGGAAACACTTGGGATAGTTATATAACTATAAGCTGTTGTTATGCTACTGAAGGTATCAAAAGTCAAACACCACATGACATCAAGAAACTCCAGCATTGTATGGAGTACGTGTGAGTTACTGTGGAGTACTGTAGATCAAACACCCAGTTTTACAGCAGTGAAGCACATAAAATGACACAGTTATAACTCACCTTAGGAACAATGCTGTTGGAATTGACTTACTCAACCACCTCTTTCCGCTGCTGTGGACTAATTATCATCCATTGTGTTTCAACTTGTAAGTGAACAAAATCATCAGTGCCTAATTCTACTATCCATTGTGCAGTGGTAGTGACTTGCAAAATTAACAACTTCAGCATCCAGTGTCATGCACGTTGGGAACTGAGCATTCTTTAATTCTGAATCTGTCATTCATATATTCATTTTTGTCAACTCTTTAATTTTGTCACCATTAGAAGAAATGCACAAAGCTCTGTGCCAGAAAAGATGGTAATCGAAACACATGGAGAATCATTTGTAATGAAGCATAAAACTTTCCATCCAAATGAGAGTGTCTTTCATTCACACAATAGATCAGTACTAGTCTCTTCTGCTATCTCTTCCCTACAGTGCACCTGCATCAGCATTCATTTGCTGCTTATAATCTTGGGCCATATGTGAATGGGAGGACTTCGCCAATGTTAGGCAGTCCATGACCACCAACTCAAAGCCAGTCACGTCACAGAGGTTAAAGAAACATTTTCATTAATTATACACCTCTGATAGCCCAACACGCTTTACAGCAGTGAAGACTTTTTTTCAAGTGCAGACACAGTTTGGACTTTTCCCAGGAAGCATACATTTAGTTAAATGTTAATGTAAATGGACGTGTCAGGTAAAAGATTAGCTTCTGGAGGATCAGATTCTGAATCCATTTCCTTCTTGACATCCTATTAACATTTAAAAGGCACTTGGACAGGTACATGGATAGGAATGGCTTAGAGGGACATGGGCCAAATGCAGGTAAATGGGACTAGTTGAGATGGAAATCTTGGTTAGCATGGACCAGTTGGGCTGAAGGGCTATATGCCTCTATGACCCTATCCTCTCAAGCCAATGACATTATGCAACGTTACATCCTCAGCCTGAAATCCAGGATTAAGTGTAGGAATGAAAACAGAAAATGGGAAAATGGCAGTTCAATCGACATCATTGGAGAGAGAAACAGAGTTAATGATTCAGCTCAAACATGTTCAGTTGGAATTGTGAAAAATTAGAAAGTTTCTTCACTGTCTTGTATAATTTATTTATAATTCATGTATAATTTACATTCCGTGTGTTTGTCTGTACCTATGTGCCTGTGATGCTGCTGCAAGCAAGTTTTTTATTGTACATGTACCTCGCTGTACTTGTGCATTTAAGATAAGATAAAATATCTTTATTAGTCACATGTACATCGAAACACACAGTGAGATGTATCTTTTGCGTAGAGTGTTACAGACAGCGGCTGGAATTGAACTCGGGTCGCTGGCGCTACAATAGCGTTACGCTAACCGCTACGCTACCGTGCTTGACAATAAACTCGAATTGACTTGAAATTAAAAAAAAGTTTTAAGTTGCAGAGAAAGGTGTGGTGAGGTGGGGGAATGTGTGGCAGGGAGAGTGAAAACTTAAGTCTATGATAGGGTGTAGACATGGAGGGATTGAACAATGCAAGTGGTGGTGGTAGAGGAGGAGACATTTACTAAGGAAAGTGATTGGCTGTGTAGACAGGCTTTGGTAAATACCAAAAGAAGGTAGGCACGATAGTGTAGCGGTTAGTGTAATGCTATTACAGCACCAGCAACCTGGGTTCAATTCCCGCTGCTTTCTGTAAGGATTTGTACGTTCTTCCCATGTCTGCATGGGTTTCCTCTGGGTGCTCTGGTTTCCTCCCACATTCCAAAGATGTATGGGTTAGGAAGTTGCGGGCATGCTATGTTGGCGCTGGAAGCATGGCGACACTTGCGGGCTGCCCCCAGAACACTCTACGCAAAAGATGCATTTCACTGTGTGTTTCGATGTACATGTGACTAATAAAGATATCTTATCTTAGAAGGAAAATAAAAACAAATGAATGTTAACAAAGGAACAAGATGCAAATAGAAATACCATTGCCTAGAGAGGCAGTGTTTTCTTTTTAAAGCTGGGCACTACTGAAAATTATTTTTAATCATTTAAATATGTTCTCAGGGAAATTCAAAACTGTTCAAACGCCCTTGACAGCAGACAGCTGTCAAATGGGCATTGGAGATGTGGCCTAACGAGATCCGCTGCCACTTCCCCACCCCCAAGGTCTAGTCATTACCCACAACCCATTTCATTTGCAGGATAGCCATGGTAGCAAGGCTTTGAAGTCAACCTCCACTGCCGGCACTCTCGATCTGCCCATCACCCACGCATTCCTCCCTCCAGTTCCCCTCCTCACCTCCTTCCCTTTATTCCACGGTCCACTGTCCTGTCCTACCAGATTCAATCCTCTTCAGCCCTTTGTCACTTCCACCTATCACCTCCCAGCTTCTTACATCATTCCCACTCTCCCCTTCCCTCACCTGCCTATCACCCCCCTCTCACCTGGATCCACTGATCACCTGCCAGCTCCTCCCTTTCCCCCCACTTTTTCATGCTGGCCATCTCCCCTCTTTCTTTTCAGTCCTGATGAAGGATCACGAGCCGAAATGTCAACTGTCCATTTCCCTGAGTTCCTGCTGAGTTCCTTCAGCATTTTGTGTGTTACCACAAAAGACAAGTGTGCTGCAAGACAAATACTGATAGCAAACTGGTGTGGGGCAGAATGGTCTTTTTCAGTACTGTATATTCATTCTAATCCATGCAATGTTCAACTGCTGTTGGCTGATCTCTAAGGCCAGATGGCATAAGAACACCCTTGAAGCATTTAACTGTGAGATGAGGAATAAGAACCATAGAACCATAGAGCAATACTGCACAATACAGGCTCTTCGGCCCACCATGTTGTGCCGCCCTTCAAACTACACCTAAGACTATCTAACCCCTTCCTCCCACATATCCCTCTATCTTAAATTCCTCCATATGCTTATCTAACAATCTCTTGAACTTGTCCAATGTATCAGCCTCCACCACCACCTCAGGCAGCGCATTCCATGCACCAACCACTCTCTGGGTGAAAACCTCCCTCTGACGTCTCCCTTGAACTTGCCACCCATTACCTTAAAGCCACATCCTCTTGTTTTGAGCATTGGTGTCCTGGGAAAGAGGTGCTGGCTGTCCACTCTATCTATTCCTCTCAATATCTTGTATACCTCTATCATGTCTCCCCTCATCCTCCTTCTCTCCAATGAGAACAGCCCTAGCTCCTTTAGTCTCTCCCCATAATCCATAGTCTCTAATCCAGGCAGCATCCTGGTAAATCTCCTCTGCACCCTTTCCAATGCCTCCACATAAGAAGTAAAACAATTTTTTTTACCCTTCCCACCCCAGTCTTTCTCTGTTCTCCCATCGGGCAGAAGATACAAAAGACTGATAGTACAAACCACCAGATTCACCGACAGCTTCTATCTCACTGTTATCAGACTCTTGAATGGACCTCTCATGATCTGGGGTTTCATATCCACAGATCCCTGAAAGTTGCCTCATAGGTAGATAGGGTAGTTAAGAAAGCTTATGGGATGTCAACATTCATAAGTCGTGGGATCGAGTTTAAGAGCTCTACAAAACTCTGGTTAGGCCACACTTAGAGTACTGTATCCAGTTCTGGTCACCTCATTATAGGAAGGATGTGGAAGCATTGGAAAGGGTGCAGAAGAGATTTACCTGGTTTAGAGAGTGTGCATTATGAGGAGAGACTAAGGGAGCTAGGGCTTTACTCTTTGGAGAGAAGGAGGATGAGGGGAGACATGATAGAGGTGTGCAAAATATTAGGAGGAATAGATAGAGTATACAGCCAACACCTCTTTCCCAGGGCACCAATGCTCAATACAAGAGGGCATAGCTTTAAAGCAATGGGTGGGAAGTTCAAAGAAGATATCAGAGGAAGGTCTTTTACCCAGAGAGTGGCTGGGACATGGAATGTGCTGCCTGGGGCGGTGGTGGAGGCAGGTACATTGGTCAAATTCAAGAGATTACTAGATAAGCATATGGAGGAATTTAAAATAGAGGGATATGTGAGAGGAAGGGGTTAGATAGTCTTTGGCGAGGTTTAAAGGTTGGCACAACATTGTGGCCAAAAGGGCCTGTATTGTGCTGTATTGCTCTATAGTTCTATGATTCTATGATAAACTAAATGATGAACTCTTGAACTCTTAATCTCCCAATCTACCTTGTCAGGGTACTTTGCACTTTATTTGTCTAGCTGTACGGGGAGGCTGGTACATGTGCTGAGCTGTGTCCACAATTCTCTGCAGTTTCTTGTGGTCTTGGGCAGAGCAGTTACCATACCAAGCTGCGATGCATCCGGATAGGATGCTCTCTATGGTGCATCTATAAAAATTGGTGAGGGTCAAAGGGGACATGCCAAATATCTTTAGTCTCTTGAGGAAGTAGAGGCACTGGTGCACTTTCTCGGCCATGACATTGATGTGGTTGGACCAGGAAAGGATATTGGTGATGTTCACTCCAAGGAACTTGATGCTCTCAACACTCTTGACCTCAGCACCACTGATGTAGACAGGTGCATGTACACCTCCCCCTTTCCTGAAGTCAATGACCAACTGTTTTGTTTTGCTGACATTGAGGGAAAGGTTGTTATCATGACACCATACCACTAGGCTCGCTATTTCCTTCCTGTACTCTGATTCATTGTTACTTGAGATTCGGCCACTACAGTGGTATCATCTGCAAACTTGTCAATGGAGTTAGAGCAGAATCTGGCCACTCAAGTCATGAGTGTATAGGCAGTAGAGTAGGGCGCTAAGGATGCAGCTTCTGGGACACCAATGTTGAGGATGATTGTACCGGAGGTGCTGCTGCCTATCCTCACTGATTGTCTGTTGGTCAGGAGGATCCAGTTGCAAAGGGAAGTCTCAGGTCCAGGAGTTCAGAGATGAGTTTGCTTAAATCTATCACCTCTCACCTTAAATCCATGCCCTCTAGTTTTATGTTCCCCTTCCCTGGGAAAAAGCCCATGCTCATTCACCCTGTCTATGCACATCAAGATTTTATACACCTCTATAAGGTCACTGCAAGTAAGTTTTTCATTGCACATGTACATGCATCTGACAATAAACTCGACTTTGACTTTGACTTTGAGTAAACACCACCATGTTTTCAGCCAAAGTCTTTTCCTCAAATTACATGTTCCTCCTCATGGATTTGATTAAATTTTTATCTGTATTTGCCGAGATTCAAACAAGCTGGCAATCAATGTAAAAACAATGTCCTTGTACTGTAAAATCCATATTGTAAATAAAAATGATGGTGATTTTTGTGTGATAAAAGTTCCCAGTATAATTACACTGACTGAAGAGTTATGCTATTATAGTAAAACAGATAATCTGTAACCCTTAAAGCATGTATTCTGTTACATTAATTGAAAGTTAATAACTTAGAATCGAATACAAATGTTCTTCTATATCTAATTTAAATAAGAAAATGAATCATTTCTCTACAAAGGTTCCTCAGCTACCATTACACAAATATATGATTTACAATAAAAGTAGGCCATAGATTAATTGTTTTTCTTAAAGGATGCTAATATTGTAGGCAATTAATTAAAACAATGCCATGTTAAAATCAGCTGCAACTAATTTAAGGGGAGAGGAGGGAAATTAGTATTAAGTCTTCCCATCAGTGAGTTATTAACCATTCCTTGCCCAGTGGGTTTTGCAATTTCACAACAGTAATAGCAAGGGAAAGAAATCCTGAGAGAACTACAAGTGCCAAATTAAAACAAAATTTGCTGGATAAACCCTGTCAGCATCTGAAGAGAGAAAAGGTGACTATTTTCTCAGCTGCTTTTGACAGCACATCTTTTCTGTGGAGTGTTTTCAGCTTAACTTTTTCCAGCTTAATGACATCTTTGCTACAAGAGGGTAACCAAGACTGACCAGATGCAGCCTCATTAACCTTATACAACTGCAACATAATGTTCCAACTCCTATACTCATTGGAGACACAAGACACTGCAGCTGCTGGAATCTGGAGCAAAATACAAAAAGCTGAAGGAGCTCAGCAGGTCAGGCAGCATCTATGGAGGGAAATGGACAGTCAATGCTTCGCGTCATCTGGACTGAGAGATAGAGGGGAGATAGACAGTATAAAAAAAGGTGGAGGGAAGGGGTAGAGCTAGAGCTGGCAGGTAATAGGTAGATCCAGGTGAGGGGGTGATAAGCAGAAGGGGAAGGGTGGAGAGTGGGAATGGCGTCAGAAGCTGGGAGGTGATAGGTGGAAGTGACAAAAGGGTTCCTCCAATGTTTTATCTGTTGCTCCTATACTCAATACCCTGACTAATGAAGGCAAGCATGCTAAATGCCCTCTTCACCAACTTGTCTACCTATGATGCTGCTTTCAGCAAATTATGTACCTAGGTCCCTCTGTTCTATAAGATAAGATAAGATAAGATAAGATCTTTATTAGTCACATGTACATTGAAACACACAGTGAAATGCATTTTTTGCGTAGAGTTTTCTGGGGGCAGCCCACAAGTGTCGCCACTCTTCCGGCGCCAACATAGCATGCCCACAACTTCCTAACCTGTACATCTTTGGAATGTGGGAGGAAACCGGAGCACCCGGAGGAAACCCACGCAGACACGGGGAGAACGTACAAACTCCTTACAGACAGCGGCCGGAATTGAACCTGGGTGGCTGGCGCTGTAAAGCGTTACGCTAACCGCTACACTACTGTGCCTGCCCTGTAACACTTCCTAGCACCCTACTGTTCACTGTGAAAGTCCTACCTTGGTTTGACTTCCTAAATCACATGAATGAAGAAGCAAAAGTAGGAGGCAGAAGTTTATTTCTGGCCAACTAAATGGATAGTGAGGAAGAGGATGATGGTGCTCATTTGATTCAAATGGCCTCCCAGGTCTGTCAGTCCCAGTATCTTCATTCTCACCCCATGTATCACCCCATTTCTAGTTCCCACATCAGTTGCTATCACCAGTGTGAATTAATTACTGCCAGTGAGGATATGGCTTTGGGTGAGTAACAGAACAAGCGGGAGGCAGAAGATTGGGATTGGTGGGAAAAGACATACCTCTGACTGCATGGAGGCAGAGGAGGAAGCTGTTAATGATTTTGAAGTCATGGGAGCCAGGCTGCAGGGAACCCTGCCTGTAGAAAACAGAGGCTCCAAAAGCCATCATGATGACTCTATGATAAATCTCCCATTTATACCTACGGTCTGCAGTTCTCATTTACAATAATACTGTGGAAGCTGCTTCTTTGGTGCAAACATCGAGGAGTCATGCAGCAACTATATATCAATCTATAGTGGCCCTGTTGGAAGAAGCTGCCTATGATAACTGTCCCAATAAGGGATTAGACAGTACTTCAACTGAGATCTTAACTTTCATCTCTCAAGGCTTACAATGTTTAACATCTGACTTTAAATCAATTATTCATCAATAACAATCATGGACCTGAACAATTAGGCATTTGACATATTGGCATTAAGTACGATCATTCCTGCCCACTCAACTCTCTGTTGATTACAACAACTAGTAGTTATGTTAGTACATTTAATGTAGCAAAATATCCCAAGATGTCTCACAGGACAGTACTCAAGTCAAGCTGGGTTTATTGTCATTTGCACAAGTCTGGTGCAGCAGCTTCACAGGCACATAGGTAAAGACAACACACAGAGTATAAATTATACATAAATTATACATAAAATTATACCATGCGGTAAAAAAGAAAGACTGTGCAAAAGCAAGAGTGGGAATAAAAGCAAAGACGCAATCGAAGATAAGTCCATAGTAGTGCAAGAGGTGGTCTGTTTTATGTTCCATTGCTGAGGTAGGGTTAAGGTTATCAGACAACTGTTGATGTAGATCAGGAGCAGACATTAGAATGCTTGGTAAAAAGCTTTGACAGAGACAGATTTTAAGGAGAGTCGTAAAGAGGGAGAGAACATTTAACTTCAATTATAATTAGTTTAAGTTAACTGGTCAATTCACAGGGTGAAAGAGTTCAAGGAAAATCGAGAATCCACATATTTCACAGGTAGATTGGATGGAAAATGCACACATGCCCAGCAAGGGAAAAGAAATCTGGGTCAGGGACAAAGTTATTTATACTTCAGCACTAGGGATAAAATATGAGTTTGTAATATGCTGACTCTTCCAGGTTATTAACTTCAAAATGCTATTTCTACATAAATAATGTTATTTGTGAAGATGCTCAGAACTCAAGAGGCTGGATAGGAAATGGACATTACTCTGCTGGTATTTCTTACAATATATTGCAGACAAATACTCGATTTTTATTTGTGAAAGAACCTTTAAACTATGTGGGATTTGATCTATTCTATCTCATATATTGAAGAAACACTGTGTCTTCTCATGAGATGCTTCTCCCTGTTATTAAATTCCAAATCTGTCAGCAGTCAGTCCAATTTATTAAATGTCACCAACAGGTTATCTGACCAGGATTTGGAGAAGGAAATTCACATGACACGATTCCAAGGGGCTAGAAGGTTAATGTACAACACCTGCTGTCATAGGCAAAGAAGCATTGTATCCGGTGCTTTTCAATCAATGGGTCTTTGTTATGAGTACCAGGGCCAATTCTTTTTAATCAATGAGATTTTATTGTAAGATTTACTAAGTGAATCTTATTTCATAAAAGGATATGAGCAAATGTTTTCCTGAAAATGCAGGTTTAATGAGCATCTCATTGATGAGTGAATGTTGCAAGTTACTTTTTTACTCCTAGAGTTCTTCATACGTTAAATTTCTGAGTATAATCACAAGAGCTGAATAGGAACTCACAAAATAAAATTAACATTTTGCCTCTTCTGTTTTTTTTATTATCTATTATTTCCAATGCATTTTCACTTGCTAAAGAATGATTTTGACCACCTTGGGACAGAAATTCAGTAGCTTCATTCAACAACACAAATTGTTGGAAATAAAATTCCAAAACCTGTGCTGTGTGTAAAAGTTTAGTTTAGTGACTTTTTTTATTCATTTGGCATCATGAATAATTTCGTACTGTCATCTATTACTTCTCTCACTTCCTTTATTTATTTGTATCCTCTCACTTATAAACATTTAACTATTTGTAAATTTTCTTTCGAATAATCATTTTAAATTAAAACAATGCATCTTCCTGTTTTAAGTTGACAAGCTTGCACCATCCATTTTGAATACTGTTGAAATTTTGAAGCTACTGCCAGTGATTTAACAAAAAACATGAAACCAAATGGCAAAGAAGCTAACTAAAAATTCAAGCATTAGCAAAGGCAACTCAGATTTCCAAGGCTGTGGTATAATAATTCTTGAAATAATTTTTTATAAAACATTTTTACTGCCATTACCTTGATTCTAAATCGCAGCAATTGTTTGAACCAGCCAATTTGCAACCTTGGTGTCATATTTGACCCTTAGATGAACTTGTGGCCACATATCAATGCCACCGTTACGACTGTGTCCATCTCTGCAGTATGGCCGAACCCAGCCCCTGCCTCACGTCTGCTGTTGCTGCTGAAACCCTTGTCCATCATCTTGTACCTCTCGACTTGATTATTTCAGTGTACTTCAAGCTGTCCAGCCACACTTCACCATCTGGAAATTTGTCATCAGTTAACGACTTAGTCTTTTTTGTTCTAATTGTGTTCTTTCAAGTAAAAATTGTGCTTACTTTATGTTTTTCTTTTGAATGCCGCTGATATGATGCTATGTGCTTGTGATGCTGCTGCAAGTGAGTTTTCATTGCACCTGTGCATACATGTACTTGTGCATCTGACAATAAACTCGAATTTGACTTTATATATCATCAATGTGTTTGTGGACATGTATTGAGCAACAACTCAATTTTAAGATTCTTACCATGTTTTTAAGTCCCTCTCTGACCTTACCTCTCCCTATCCTTACAAACTTCTCTTGTCCATGCATGTAAATTTTTGACATATATGCATGAAGCATGCATACATCACCATTTAGTTAGAGAAAGTGGAACAACATGTGCATTAACAGATCTCTATTCATCATATTCCTGGCACAATGTGTAATTAGAATAAGAACCCACATATATGTTACACATTCCTGACAAAGAATGTAAGGAATGCATCTTGTGTGAAGAACAAAAAAATACAAACTTCATGCAGGGAAGTCAACTTACATGCAAGTTGACAGCTTTGGTGAATACTGTGGCAGCTTGAGGCACTAGCATCATTATTGAGTTAAGTGATGGCTATACCATGAGTGAGTTCTGCCAAGTGTGGGTACAGGAGAAATGCCATGCACAAGTCTGCATGGAAGAGAGACACATCACTGCTTGAGAGGCTTAACTTTGGGCATAACTCTTGTGGAAAGAAGTGAGGCTGGATAAATATGGTGCAGCCAGCGAAGTGATTTTGCATGTGCAAGAATGTGATTGTGAGTGTGATTGTGTGTGTTTGTGAGGGTGTGTGTGTGCATAATTGATTGTGTGTGTGAATATGTTTATGATTGATTGTGTGTGTGTGTCAGTGCTTGTGTGCATGCACAATAAGATAACTCGCAACAGGTCCTACGGCACAAGAATAATGTCATAGAGTCATACAGCACAGAAACAGGCCCTTCAGCCCAACTCGTCCATGCTGACCAAGATACCCATCTAAACTGGTCCTATTTTCCTCATTTGGCCTATATCTCATTGAACCTTTCCTTTCCACATACCTGTCCAAATGCCTTTTAAATGTTGTTATGGTTTCGTCTCAACCACTTCCTCTGGTAGCTCATTCCATAAATGTACCACCCTCTGCGTATTGGTCCCTCTTAAATCTTTCCCTTCTCACCTTAAACCTATGCCTTCTAGTTTTTGATTTCCTTTCCCTGGAAAAAGACTGTGTGCATTCACCCTATCTATGTTCCTTATTATTGTATGCACCTTTATAAGGTCACCCCTCAGTCTCCTATGCTCCAAGGAATAAAATCTTAACCTGCCCAACCTCTCCATTTGGGCAGGCACTGTAGTGTAGTGGTTAGCATAACGCTATTACAGCACCAGCAACCCTGGTTCAATTCCGGCCGCTGTCTGTAAGGAATTTGTACATTCACCCCGTGTCTCCATAGGTTTCCTCCGGTGCTCCGGTTTCCTCCCACATTCCAAAGACGTAAGGGTTAGGAAGTTCTGGGCATGCTATGTTGGCACCGGAAGCATGGCGACACTTGCAGGCTGCCCCCAGAACACTCTACGCAAAAGATGCATTTCACTGTGTGTTTCGATGTACATGTGACTAATAAACATATCTGAGAAATGTCAGTGACAATAAACCTGCTTCCGGATTCTGATTCTGAATTCTTCCCACAGATGCTGCAAGATCTGCCAAGTGCTTCCAGTATTTTCTATTTTTATTTCAGCTTTCCTGCATCTGCAGCTGTTTTGATTTTCATGCTCAGGAAAATTGTTCTTTTAACTGCAATGAGTTCAGAAATGTGCATTATGTTAGCAAACCAGAAAAAATCAAAATGTTTTCTTTCCATAACATAGTGCAAATATTACAGGATCATTTCAATCTTAAATCTTTAGAAATTGCAAAGAGATACACAATTGGAACATGAAATTATAAACATGGCGAGACATTCAATGCCTACATCACCTTATTGAAGGATTTGTAGACTGTGTGCTGGATGACAAGTTTAATCAATGAACAAACATAACTGAAGTTGAGAAACACACATCTCACACATCATTATGGATGTAAAATGGCAACATTATGGAAAAGTCTGGAGAAAGGATAAAGAATATTGCCTGATACAAGGTACAAATATGGCTATGGTTCATAGACCAGTAGCAAAGGTTAGCATACCAGAGCAGAATTCAGAGCATGTGGATAGATGGTGCAATAAGCTGCTCTAAATGTAACTGAAGCCATTCACTGTATATGTGTCCATTTAAATTGGAAAAACATTTTAACTGTCAGAAAACGTGCCATTAAGCTGGAAAAATTGCAGAGGAGGTTTACGAGGATCTTACTGTGACTTGAGGGACTGAGTTATAGAGAGAGGTTGAGGAAATTGGAACTGCTTTCATCGGATCATGGGAGAATAAGGGGTGATCTTATAGAGGTGTATAAAATCATGAGGGGCATTGATGGGGTGAATGCACAGTATTTTTACCAGGGATCAGGAACCAAGAACTTGAGGGCATAGGTAAGGTGAAAGGGGAGGGATTTAATGGGAACATGAGCTGAAGGGCCTGTTTCTGTGCTATATTACTCTATGACTCTATAAAAGAGCCCATTTATAATCATGGAATCATAGGCTCGTACAGCACAGAAAGGGGCTTTTTTGGCACACCTCAGCCATGTTGACCACAATGTCTGTCTACGCTAATCTCAATTGCCTGCATCGCACCCATATCCCTCTACACCTTTCCTATCTAAGTATCTGTCCAAATTCCTTTTAAGCATTGTAATTGTACCTGCCTCTACCATTTTCTTTGGCAGCTCATTCGAGGTACTCATCACCATCTATGTGAAAAACTTACCCCTCACATTGCCTTTAAATTTCTCTCCTCTGTCCTTAAAACTATGTCCTCTTGTTCTAGGCTCCCCTGGGGAGAAAAGACTGTCTATCCTATCTATTCCACTCATAGTTTTATAAATGTCTGTTAGATCACCCCTCAGTCTCCTACATTCCAGTGAGAGTATACACAGCCTATTCAATCTCTCCTTATAACTAGAGTCTTCCATTCCAGGCAATATATCCCTACTGAGTGTCATGAATTATTCCCTTAATGTCTGCAGCTGCTGGCCTACTGTCTTTCCTTCTGTCCAGATGAAGGATCTTGACCCGAAATGTCAAATGTCCATTTCTCTCCACAGAAGCTGCCTGACCCATTGTGTTCCTCCAACACCTTGTTTGTTGCTCGAGGCTCCAGCATCTGCAGTGTCTTGTGACTCCAACCACTTACCCAGCTACAGTCCCAAAGATTAGGTCCAGTTTTGCCCCTTCTCTATTCAGACTACCAACGTAGTGGCTCTAAAAGTTCTCTTGGACAGACTTTGAAAACCCCGTCTCTTCTGAGCTGTTCACACTAAAATGGTCTCAGTTAATAGTGAAGAAGTTGAAATCCACTGCTACTATAACTATTATTGTTAGATTTCTCTGTGACTTGTCTACATATCCACTCCCCTGTCTTGCACTGACTGTTAGGAGGCCTATGATATACTCCCAGCATAACATTCACCCCCTTTTTGTTTCTAAATTCTACCAATAATACTTAATTTAAAGAGCACTCTAGGATATTATCCCCTTTGTCATGGACTCCTTCATTAATATTGTTGTGCCACCTCCTCTTTTACATCCCCGGTCATGTCTAAAGAATCTATACACAGGAATATTGAGTTGCCAGTCTTATCCTTCTTTCCATCATGTCTCTGCGATAGTGTCAACATCACATTCTCATGTACTGATCAATGCTCTAAGTTCAACTACCTTCCTGGTCTCACTCCTGCATTAAAATAAGTACAATTTAGCCTTGCAATACTCCCCTATACTTTATCATGCCTTCAATAATTGACTGCACCATCCCATCAATTGTACATCTACTCTGTATTGATTCTCCTGCCAGATTAGTTTAAACCCTCCCCAATAGCACCAGAAAATCTTCCTGCAAGGATATTCATCCCTTTCTGGTTCAGGTGCAAACCATCCAGCTTGTACAGATCCCACCTTCCTCAGTAGCAGTCTCAGTGATTCAGAAATCTAAAGCCATCTCTTCTACACCATCTCTTTAGCCACATGTTCATCTGATTTATCCTCCCAATTCCTGTACTCACTAGAATGTGTTATTGGAAGTAATCCAGAGATTACAGCCTTAGAGGTCTTGCTCTTTAATTTATGACATAGCACTTTACGTTAGTGTTGCAGAACCTCATCTCTTTTTTCTTTCACCTGTGTGATGAAGTGTCCCAGATATGAATCATTAACAACTTCTCCTTCCACAGATGCTGCCTGACTTGCTGAGTGTTTCCAGCATTTTCTGCTTTCCCTTCAAATTTCCAGCATCTGCAGTTTTCAATTTTCATATAAAAGTAGAGCTTTTGTAATTAAATCCAGAGTAAAAACAAACTGCTAGTGTTGTTTCCCTGATGGAACTGACTTACCATGATCAACGTGACTGCTGTAAGAAATGGTAGTTGTACTGAAAATAAGACGTGTTTGTTTTTTTTTATATTCACACTCACATATGAGAGAGAGTTTTCACAGCACAGCATAGCTTAATAATGCCCTGTTAAAATGTTTTTCTTTTAGTATAGTTCTCGTTCTCAAAAATTGTTCTTGCTTCTAAATTGTTTTACATGGACAATCTTACAAGCATTTTCAATTGTGTTGCTGTTTTATATATTTGTCTCTGTTATTGTTTTGGCAATTTAAATGATTACATTTTAATGACACTATCCTCATAGTTAGCATTCTCCTCTGTAACTGAAGTGGACCCAAAGCAAACATAAGGAAGTTGATTACTCACTCAGCACAAGGAACTTGCTTTGACTGGCACAGAAGAGGAGTTGAGGTCAGCATAAATCAGCCATGATCATATTGAATGGTGGAGCAGGCTTCAAGCACCTGTTGCTCTACTCCTGCTTCTATTTCCTTGTGTTCACAGGAGGGGCAATGAAAAATCCTGAAGTTTTCCAATTAGGCACAAGGGTCTCTTTCTACAATCCCTTTGGACATAAATGATTGAATAAAGTTGTTTCAAACTAACTTGAAAAAGTAAAATATTGTTTTGTTTTAATTGCATTTGAATAGATCTGAAGGACTTTAAATTTTCTTTGGATTGCTAGTGCTGCTGTAAAGACGTTCATCAAAGTTTAAAAGAGTAAAAAATTAAGATTATTAAAAGCTGGATGGATGTCTTTTGTGGACTGAAGCAGGTGGAGAATTCACCAGCTGGTACAATTCATACCGTGGCTTTGATCTTTGCACCTGTTCCACATTTCCTTTGCAGGTCAATTTCCATTCACCTTGCAATCTGGAGTACATTGGCACATGCTGCGTTTGCCACAGCTTGCAGATTTGTTTTATAGAGGTTGTAATCTAGTACACTGAAGTACATTATCACACCCATGGCCTGCCATGAACAGATGGCAATGGCCTCAAATGTGGGGTCAGCAGCTTTATCACCTGGTTAACAGCAACAAAGAGGCTGATGAAGTCTTGAAAGAGTGTCAGCAGGTTGCTTGAATTTCCCACTCCCACTGTAGACAAAATAGCAAGGCACAAGTCTTGAAATATTTTTGTGGAGGCTTGGAGAATCAGAGACACTCCTTTGGGCTGAACAAATGATAACTCCAAACTCTGATTAAACTGGTATATCTCTGCATTCATTCATTGACCCTCATCTCATAGTGTAGTGGTTTGTGTAACGCTATTACAGCTCCAGCGACCTAGGTTCAATTCCCGCCACTATCCGTAAGGAGTTTGTACGTTCTCTCCCTGTGTGCATGGGTTTCCTCCGGGTGCTCCGGTTTCCTCCTACATTCCAAAGACGTACAGGTTAGGATTGTGGGCATGCTATGTTGGCACGGGAAGCGTGGCGACACTTGAGGACTGCCCGCCAGCAGATTCTCAGTAATGCAAAAAGACACATTTCACTGTGTGTTTTGATGTCCATATAACTAACAAATAAATATCTTATCTTATCCTTTCCTTTTTTATTTCCCAATTCTCCAACATGAAACCTTAACTCTGCTTCCCTTTTCACAGTTGCTTCCTGTCTGCTGAATATTTCCAGCACTTTTTAAAAAATGTTTCTCTGATACCCATCCTCTAGAGTTGAGAAAAAAAAGAATCTGTTTCCAGGATTCCATGCTGGAAAAAAAATGCTTAGGAATTTACAGATTATAAATAAGATCATTTTTCTGTTCTGTCTTATCTTTTACAGATTGTAACACTAAAATCATTTCAATAAACCCTATCCTTTTCTATTAATTTTTAAAATTAATTTACAAAATGCTACTAACGAGGCCGGTTTTTAGTGTCCATTCCTAATTGCTTTTGAACTCAGTGAGGAATTAGAGACTCAGAGAAGGCTGGAGTCATATACAGTAGAGGCCAATCTGGATAATGATGGCATATTTCCTTCCCTAAAGTGAGTCAGCTGGGCTTTTACAACCTGCTGAGCAAGTTCAGCATTTTCTGATATAATTCCATATTTCCAGCAACATTGCATTTTGCTTTTGTTGAAAGACTTCCCAACAGTTTTGTGCTCACAATTTCTGATGTTAACTTTTTTAAATTCTTATTTTTTTCCCATGGTTGGGGAATCAAGAACCAGAGGGCATAGGCTTAAGGTGAGAGGGGAGAGATGAAACAGGAACCTGAGGGGCAACTGTTTCATCCAGAGGGTGGTCAGTATATGGAATGAGCTGCCAGAGGAAGTGGTTGAGGCATTTTAACAACATTTAAAAGGTACTTGGCAGGTATATGGATAGGAAAAGTTTAGAGGGATATGGGCCAAATGTGGACAAATGGAACTAGCTTGGATGGGAATCTTAGTCGGCATGGACTAGTTGGACTGAAAGGCCTTTTTCCATGCTTTATGACTCTATGCCTCGGAAAAGAACTCTGTGCTACAGAAAAAGGAACTCATTAAGACAAACTGGGATTGGGATACATAAATGCAGACTGGCATTTCTTTAGTATGTAATACCAATAGCAATAAAGTCAATGAATACTCAAACCAAGATAAAACTAGCTATGAGCCCTCTATTTTCAGAAACACATATGTATTTAGAATGAAAGTTAAACTTTGTTATTGATCAAGTGCTGGATCTTACAACCATTGGATACATATGCAATGTCAAAATCATCTGATGGAAGTCAAATGTTCTATTCCTGACAGTTGTTCACTGCTGATGATTATTATCATTGTATGATGCACATTCTTGTTCCAAAAGGTGATTGCAGATATTGATATTTTGGGGACTGCTGCTAATATGAAATGAAATATGTGACTGGACTTCTCCCACCAAGCTCTGAGGATCTTAAAAGCTTCCCTGCATCATTTGGTAGTTTTTTCTTGTTCAGAGCAGTAAGGTCAGTCTGGAGTATTTTGCTGATGAGTTCATGTTTTGGTGCATTTGCAGTTATCTGGATAATGAAGCATTCCATGCAGAAATGCTTCCATAAAATCCAGGCTCAGGCTGCTTGTTGGCAAGCAACATTTGTCCAATATACTGTATGTACCAGGAAATATTTGAACCCAACAAGTCAAAAAGCAACCCACCTCCCCTTAAAACTCAATGGTATTATCTTCATCAGATCCAATAACATGAATACATCAGGTGTTACCATGGACCAGAAACTCAATTGCAGTTGCCATAGAGATAACATAGGTACCAGAGCTGTTGTGAGGTTGAGTGTTCCTCGGCAAAAGGCTTATCTCCTGACTTTCCGCGGCCTCTCCGTCAATTACTAGTCAGGAATGTGATGAAACACTCTCAACTTATGCAACTGCATCAACTATCAAATAGCTCAGCACCATCTGGGACAAATCTGTATCTCATCCACTTTAAGAAACATCTACCCTAACCACCAGCATGTCCTCAGTGTTTATCTTCCATAAGATACACCACAACAAAAGTCAAACATCTCCCACTACCTAAAAGTATAGGGTGGCCAGTTCACATGAATGCCATCATTTTCAATTTACACCCTGTCCTGACTTAAACATACCATTGATCATAAGAGTTGTTACAGCACAGGAGGAGACCATTTGGCCCACAAAGGCCTTGCTAGTTCCTAGTAGAGCATTTTTACTGGTCTCATTACCCTACCCTTTCCCCATAATCCTGCCTATAGATACATAGACTTGTACAGCACAAAAATAGGCCCTTCCACCCAACTCGTCTATGCCAACCGAGATGTATATCACAATGCCTTTTCCATCTCTCAGTCAAACCTTTGTGATTCTGTAACAAGAAACATTATCCAAGTTTCTGCATTTATAGGTTCTGCAACCATACAAAAAGGTGACCCAATGTCAGCCTTTTCGAGGCTTACTACAAAGAAAGATGGTCTTGTGCCTCTGTTCCTATTTTCTTAAGAGCCCCTGGAGCAATAAATGTCACTTTTGCATGCAATGTCCATAAACTGAAAAGTATTAG
Source organism: Pristis pectinata (assembly GCF_009764475.1). NCBI lineage: Eukaryota > Metazoa > Chordata > Chondrichthyes > Rhinopristiformes > Pristidae > Pristis > Pristis pectinata. The sequence continues at coordinate 21,154,318 of NC_067409.1, read as the reverse complement.
AAAGAAGTATTAACCTGATTATAATACAGACCAGATCTGCCATTGATCCTGCAGAAGCAGTTTTCTCTTCGTTGCTAAGGGTATGGGTTTGAACACAGTGAAATATAATTTAAGCAGACAGTAGTGGGAGTTAATATTTGTCAAATTCTGATATTTTTGAAAAATAGCACTCTGCACTCAGTAGCAAAATTATTGATCAGCAGTTTGCCACAATGCTTTCAGCTACTATTGAAATTGTTCACTGAAATCCACTGCAAATTCAGAAGAAACTTTTTATCTAAAGTGTGGTGAGAACGTGGAACTCACTTTCATAGGAAGTATTTGAGGTAAATGGTATCGATGTATTTAAAGAGAGGGTGAACAATAATATGAGTACAAATAATGGCATGGAATGGCTGAACGATATGATTTGTTTCCCATGTAATACTGTGAATTACATATCCTATGTAATACCATGAATTACAAAAAAATTAAAGCCTCCATAAAGAAATGAAACCATGGTTTTTTGATCTAACCACAGGAGAAAAATAACTGTTACCTGAAAATTGCATAATGAATCAAATCCACAGGACAGCGATAAAAAGAACAGATGCTCAGTAGGTCAGTTAGCATCTGTGGAGAAAGAAATGCAGTTGTTTATTTTGCACACGAGTAAGTTATGGACAATTGATGGGAATTTAAGTTTATACTGACTTATGTCTATCCTCATCTTTAATGTACTGTGCTGCTGCTGCATGAAAGCTAATTTTCATGGCACTTATATCCTGTGTATGTATGCCTATGACAATAATAAACTTGAACAGTTGACATTTCAGGTAAATACCTCCATCAGAACTGAGTACTTCCAGCACTTGCTCTATTTATTTCAGATTTCCAGCATCTGCCATTTTTTTATTTTCCATTTTGTGCAATATTTAAGATTATCATTTCTGAGACAATGCTTCATGTGCTATTTACTGGAATCATTTTTCTTTCAATGCGGCTTTTAGAAAACAGACATTAGAAACATATATCAGTGCAAAGGTTCAAGAGGCAAAAAAAATGACTTGCTTAAATTATTGGATGATTTATTAACGAGCTGCATCATGTTGACTTCTGCAGGCTGCGTGAAGATGTTGAAATTAAGTTACAGACTTTCCAGAAGGAGGTGATTTCAGCCTATTGAGACTGTGCCAGCTCACACGGCCATTCCATCCCCCCACTATTTTTTCTTGTAACCTATTCTTCCCATATTCTATTCAACTCTTCCCAAATTCTGCCACTCATCTACACCCGAAGAGAAATTTACGGTGGCCAATTAACTCACTGATACCTGCTGAAAAGATTCACAAGGACTTGTTGGGACTAGAGGGTTTGAGTTATGAGGCGAGACTGTTTTCCCTGGAGTGAAGGAGGCTGAGGAGTGACTTTATAGAGGTTTATAAAATCATGAGGGCCCTAGATGAGATGGATTGTCACAGTTTTTTTTCCCCACAGTATGGGAGTCTAAAACTGGAGGGCATAGATTTAAAGCGAGGGAGGAAAGATTTAAAGGGGAACCGAGGGGCAAATTTTTCACACAGGGTGGTGGTTAAATGGAATGAGCTGCCATACGAAGTGGTAGAGACAGGTATAATGATAACATTTAAAAGACATTTAAACAGATATGAGGATAGGAAATGTTTATGGGATATGGGCCAAATGCAGGCAAATGGGATTAGCTCAGGAAGACACGTTGGTCAGCATGGACAAGTTGGGCTGAAGGGCCTGTTTCCATACTGTGTGCCTCTTGTGACTCTATGACTCTTTATCTTTGGAATGTGGGAGGAAACTATAGTAGCCAGAGAAAACCCACACAGTTACAGGGAGAAAGTGCAAACTCTATACAGACAACTCTGAAGGTCAGAACTGAATCTGGCATTACTGGAGCTGGAGACAACAGCTCTACCAGTTGTGTCACTGTGCCACCTGAATGCAGAAGTACAGACGCAAAGGACCAAATCTGTCGGTTAGCTCCACTCCTGGACTCCATAGATTCCTTCCTATCCTGCACAATCTGTCCCCATGTTTATGTGGCATTCTTCCTTCCATTAACTTAGTGGAGATGTTAATCGCTTCACATCACCATTGCTGACATAAAAGGAAAATAGAGATCGGCAAATATTAAGAAATGATTCGCTAAGATTTCCAGCTTTCTTGACAATATCGTAGACAGTGGTAAATTGTTATTGTATCACTTTGTATATGCCATGACTAAAAATTACTAAATGCATTTTAATGCAAATAGCTATTTGAATTATTTACTTACAATGTATATTAATTTATATTTTTTGTCAGACATGTTTAACTATGTCATACAATGGATCAGAGTTCTATCAGTTAAGTTCTAATCCTGGACTCGAAGACTGCCCTATATTCATTTATCTGATATTCAAAAACATTAAAATAAAATTAAAAACTAAATTTGCAGTTAAAAATAAGTTATTAACTAAAATCAATTTTTAAGATTCAAAACATTGAAAAACTTCTAAAAACTTCAAATGGACAAATTAACCAATAAAATATAAATGAAAATGAAAACAGAAAATGTTAGAAATATTCAGCAAGTCAGGCAGTATCTGAGGAGAGAGAAATAAGATTAACAAGTTAAGTGGATAACTTTTTGTCAGAAAGGTTATGATGAAGTTAACCTGAAATATTAACTCTGTTTCTCTACAGGTGGTGTCTGAGTATTTGCAGCGTTTTCTGTTTTTATTTCAAACTAGCAGAATCTGTTCTATTTTGTGCCTGTAAATATAAATGCAGGTTCTACTTCAGTCCCTCACAACCATTCTCTTCTATTCAAAAAGATGGTCTTCCAGGACATATGCCAGGTCTAACTTGGTGCAGTTCAACTGACAGAATTCCCAGTAGTCCCACTAATGCTGATTAACTCTGCAGAAGTCTTTAAGGAGGAGAACTTAAATTATGCAAATATTCAGGCAAAAGAGCTGAGCCTAAGTGTCACAGAGGAAATAGAAAGGGGAACATGGGTATTACTGAGGGAGAAAAGAGGGACTGTTGATTCATAAGATGAGATATCTTTATTAGTCACATGTACATCGAAACACACAGTGAAATGCATCTTTTGCGTAGTGTTCTGGGGGCAGCCCGCAAGTGTCACCATGCTTCCAGCGCCAACATAGCATGCCCACAACTTCTTAACCAGTACGTCTTTGGAATGTGGGAGGAAACCGGAGCACCCGGAGGAAACTCACACAGACACAGGGAGAACATACAAACTCCTTACAGGCAGCGGCTGGAATTGAACCCGGGTCGCTGGCGCTGTAAAGCATTGTGCTAACCGCTTCACTACCATGCCTGCCCTACACTACCGTGCCTGCCCTATGCAGTACTTTTGCATGCTCTAAAGTAGTTCACTGAATTACTTTTTGAGATACAGTCATTTCTGCTGTGTACAGGAATACAGGAATCTATTGCTCACAAATGGTCCCACATAGAGCGAACTAAATGAATAGCCATCTAATGGGATGGATTTGAGTGATTATATGTTTACCAAGATGCCATTCTTTTTCCCAGGGTAGGAATGTCAAATACTGGAGGGCATAGCCTTAAGGTGAGAGTGGCAAGCTTAAAGGAGATTCACGAGGCAAGAGAGTGGTAGGTGCCTGGAATGTGCTGTCAGGGGAGGTGGTGGAAGCAGATTGATTAGCAATGTTAAGAGGCATTTAGACAGGCACGTGCACAGGCAGGAAACGGAGGGATATAGACCATGTGCAAGCAGATGAATCATGGTCGGCACAGGCACTGTTCTATGTTCAGAAAAGTTCCCCGACCTTCTTTGATAAATATTTTACATCAAGAAGCAAAGAAGCAAACATAGTATCATTTTAACAGAGTGCAATTCAGCACTCTGGTACTACACTGGTGCATCAACACAGAGTTTAAGCTCAAGCTCTAATCATTTGATTCAGAGGTAAGAGATCTGACAACTGAACTAAGATTTTCAACTTAAGCAGTAGATTTTCAGTGCTCATGTCAAAAATATGCCCATCAATGTTCAACATTGTTGCCCTCTGCATTAACGTATAAAGAAAAAGGTTTTTTTTCCATGTACCAAACTTCAGTAGTTTTGACAATACAAGAGTTTTGCAAATTTCTGGGCAAGTGTGCTTATGCTGCAGTTGCATAAGTGCAGTTTCTCAAGTCAAGTTTATTGTCATGTGCACAAATACAGTGAGGTACGTATACAATGAAAAGCTTGGTTGCAGCAGCATCACAGGCACATAGGTACAGACAACACACAGAATATAAATTATACATAAATTATACATAAAACATATACCATACAATAAAGTGTGCAAAAGCAAGATGTCAGTGCAAAAATAAACAAAGACACAATCAAACACAAGTCCATGGTAGTATAAGAGGTGGTCTGTAGTGTCCCATTGTTGAGGTAGGGTTGGGGTTGTGCAGGTAGTTTCAAGAACCTGATGGTCAAAGGAATGTATCTGTTCCTGAACCTGGTGGTGTGGGACTTCAGGTTACTGTACATCCTGCCTGACGGTAGCAGTGAGAATAGGGTATGACCCAGACGGTGGGGATTCTAAATGATAGATGCTGTCTTCTTGAGGCAGCACCTCATGTAGATGCTGTCAATGGTGGGGAGGGCTGTGCCTGTGATAGACCGGGCTGTATTCACAACTCCCTGCAAACTCTCATGTTCCTGTGTGTTGGAATTGCCATACAAGTCTGTGATATAACCAGTCAGGATACTTTCAACAGTGCATCTGCAGGAGTTAGTTACAGTACTTTGTGACATGCTGAATCTCCTTAAGCTCCTAAGAAGGTTGAGGAGCTACCTCGCCTTCTTCATGATTGCATCTAGATGCTGGACCCAGGACACATCATCTGAGATGTTAATGCACAGGAATTTGAAGCTGCTAACTCCTTCCACCTCTGACCCACCAATCAGAACTAGCATGTGGTCTCCCAACTTCTCCTTTCTGAAGTCAACAATTAGCTCCTTTGTTCTGTTGATGTTGAACGTGAGGTTGTTATTGTAGCACCACTCAACCAGATGATCTAGCCCATCACCACCCATGACTCGGCCAACAACAGTGATGCCATCAGCAAATTTGTGGATGGTATTGGAGCTGTGCGTAGCCACACAGTCATGGGTGTAAAGAGAATAGAGCAGAGGTTAAGCACACAGCCTTGAGGTGCACTTGTTTTGATGATCATTGAGAAGGAGATGTTGTTACGGATCCATACTGATAGAGGTCTGCCAATGATGAAGTCAAGGATCCAGTTCCAAAGGGAGGTAAAGAGACCCAGCTCTTGGAGCTTGGTGATAAGTTTGGAAGGGTGCACCCCATATTCATCAATGTGGAGGAAAATCAGACCATCTGCATGACAGATGGAGCATCAACTCCCTCATTTTTGAAGGACTGGAAAGAACTGAAGGAGATAGGATTGTCTGCTGAAGTCCATTAGATCAAGAGTGAGCTTTTTAAAATACTGCTTCCCACCTTAGTTCCACAGCTCTTAATACTTCTGTTAAACAAAAATCTATCATTTTCAATTAGGTTTTAACTATCACACCAGTTTATTTTAGTGACAAGTATTCCAGATTGCAGTGAAAGCTGATTTTGTTGGTCCCCATTATTACCTTCTCAGTTTCTTTAAGTGTGTTTTTATTGGAATCAGACACACTTTTCATGAACTTTATTAGCACGTGGGCACAGTTGTATCTCAAGGTGCAGAATGTCAGCTCATATTAATGAAACAAATGAGAGAAACTCAGTTTGTTGTCGTTGGCTCGGTAACAGATAGCAAGAAAAACTTGCCTTAAGCCTGATGGATGCTACTTGCAAACAGGAGTAGACATTTGTTACTGTAAGATCAGCGACAGAATTAGCAAGCTGTGAATTTGTTTTATGGCATTGCATCAATGCAGCTCGAGGCTGGAAAGCAACCTTGTAATCTGTTCGTCCTTCAACAACAACAACTTGTATTTATATAACCTTACACATGACAAAGTATGCTCAGGTGCTTGACAGAAGCTTCAGAAAAATACCTGACATTCAAGTCAGGCAAGAAAATATTAGGACAGCTGATTAACAGGTTGCCCCCTCTTCCTCCTTATGATTTCAGGAGAAGAAAGTTTCATCATAGTTCTCTAGTCAAGCCAGTGCCCTGCCGAAGAACATGTGCAGCAGAGACAGGATGTTATTTTGTGCCCTGTGATTTGAACAGTGTTTCTACAATTGCAAGTAGGAAGATTTTTAAGGGGCCCCTTGTACAATAGATGACCACATTAGCTATCACTGGCCCTTATTCTCTCTTAGATTATCTCCATGTTAAACCTGAATGTTTAGTTGTTGGGTTAAATACAAGGTGCTTGTTTTGTAAAAGCGCTTTCTGCTTGAGTTTTCCTCCAAGATTCTTCAATGTTATGGAGTAGTAGGTATGATCAAAAGGGGATTTGGGGAGATCATGTGTCAGGCTGGGAGGTCTTGAAGATCTCTGTAAAGGGGAAGCGTTGGGATGCTATTTAGAACATGGAACATAGAACACTACAGCACAGTACAGGCCCTTCGGCCCACAATGTTGTGTTGACATTTTATCCTGCTCTAAGATCTATCTAACCCTTCCCTCCCACATAGCCCCCCATTTCTCTATCATTTTAGGGTATCTTAAATGTCCCTAATGTATCAGCCCCCACAACCTCTGCTGGCAGTGCATTCCACACACCCACCGCCCTCTGCGTAAAAAACTTACTCCTGACATCCTCCTTGTATTTTCCTCCGATCACCTTAAAATTACAGTGCGTCCCCTCGTGCTAGCCATTGTTGCCCTGGGAAAATGTCTCTGACTGTCCACTCAATCTATGCCTTTTATCATCTTGTGCACCTCTATAAAGTCACCTCTCATTCTCCTTCTCTTCAAACAGAAAAGCGCTAGCTCACTCAACCTATCCTTGCAGTCTTTATGTGTTTTTAGGTGTTTTTCTGTATGTGGCTGTGTCCTATTTAACAGAAGCAGAGGTGATAGCTTGGTTTGATTGGTTTATTATTATTGTCACATGTACTGAGGTACAGTGAAAAACTCTGTTTTGCATGCCATCCATACAGATCATTTCATCACATCAGTACATAGAAGTAGTACAGGGAAAACGCAATAACAGAATGCAGAATATAGTGTCACAGTTACAGAGAAAGTGCAGTGGAGGCAGACAATAAGGTGCAAAGCCATGACAAGGTAGATTGTGAGGTCAGGAGTCCATCTTATTGTACAAGAGGACTTATATAGTCTTATAACAGCAAGATAGAAGTTGTCCTTGAGCATGTTTTCAAGCTTTTGCATCTTCTGCCCAATGGGAGGAGGGAGAAGAGAGAATGTTTGGAATGGGAGGGGTCTTTGATTATGTTGGCCGCTTTATCGAGGCAGCAAGAAGTGTAGACAGAGTCCGTGGAGGGGAGGCTGGTTTTCATGATGTGCTGTGCTGTATCATCAACTCCCTGCAGTTTCTTGCAGCCTTGGACAGAGCAGTTGCTATACCAAGCTGTGATGCTTCCAGATCAGATGCTTTCTGTGGTGCATCTATAAAAATTGGTGAGGGTCAATGAGGACTTGCTGAATTTCCTTAGCCTCCTGAGGAAGTTGAGGCACTTGTGTGCTTCTTGGCCATGGCATCTATGTGATTGGACCAGAAGAAGCTATTAGTAATGTTTCCACCTAGGAACTTGAAGCTCTGGACCATCTCTACCTCAGCACCATTAATGTAAACAGGAGCATGTACCCCGCCCCACTTTCTGAAGTCAACGACCAACTCTTTTGTCTTGATGTTTGAAAGAACTGGTAACCATAGGACCACCAGAAATGCAGGGGGCAACAGATTTTTCACCCCAACTAGTGCTGACAAGTTTGCAGATGATGCTCACTCACGCCATTGCTTCTGAAATGGTCTTATGGAGTTGGGGACGGTTTGTTAGTGAACAGTCGGTTAGGGAATGGTCAAAGATTGCTCTGTGATAAGTGGCTCATGACCTACCTATCTCCACAGAAAGTGATTTGAGAGTGTTCTGTGCCTTATAGTATCAAGATGAATGCCTAATCTGGTTGGATTTGATTGCAGTCTCCACATATGAAAATTGTCAGCCATTGTTGATAAGTCAGGCTCATTGTCGTTTCAGCATTCTGGAAAGACTTTGTTATCAAGACAGTATCATCGGCATAGGCAAATTCCCACATTGGTGTAGTGGGCATGTCACTTGTGCAGATGTTAAAATGTGTCAGTGAAAGGAAAAGACTGTGGCAGACCAATGCTTAGTCAAAGTTTGGTCAAACAGGCAGAATTTAATGAATACATTAGAGAAGGAAAGAGGTAAGAAGATTTTGGAGGGGATTCCAGAGTCCAAAAGTCATGACAATTGAAAAGAAGGTTGCCAATATACTGTAATGATTAAATTCTGTGATGCTCAATTGCTGGAACCCAAATGTTCCTGAAGATTGTAGGGCTGAAAGGGCTGAAAGAGATTCTGGTGATAGGGAGGTGTGAGGTCATGGAGCAATTTGAAAATAGGGATGACAATTTTAAAACTGAGGTATTGATTAAACAGAAAGCAATGTAGCCAGCATGTCTGGCATTGATGGGTGAATAGCAAGTGGTCCAAATTAGGGCAGGGAAAGTAAAGTTTTGTTTTTACAGATGGGAGAATGCTAAAGGTTATCCAAGATTGTGTTAGAATAATGATATCTAGAGATTAAAAGAATTATGAATGTGGGTTTCTTCAATGGATGAGATGTTGCAGAGGTGTTGTGATAGCAGACATTTGTGGTCAAGAACTTGCCTTAGGTTACAAACAGTGTGGATCCACCTTAGATTTTGCCAGGGAGCGGAATGGTTAGAGAACAGGATTTCTGGTGGGAACCAGCATGATAGCTTCCATCTTCCCTATATTTAGTCAGACAAAAACTTAGGAGCAGGAGCATTCACCCTATCTATAATCTATGACCCTCATGATTTTATACACCTCTGTAAATTCACCTCTCAGTCTCCTACATTCCATAGAATAAAGTCGTAGCCTGCCCAACATCTCCCTACAACTCTTGCCCTTGAGTCCTGGCAACATTCTCGGAAATATTCTTTGCAGCTTGTTATGCAATAATCCACAAAATGTCCATGAATAGTAAGGGCCTTGTACATTAACAGAGAGTCACTCCAGACATAAATACGTAAATACCAGCAATAGCTGATCCACCAGAGACCACAGAGTCAACATTGGGATGGGTGGTGTAGGAGATCAGCAAAATTATTCCTAGGTGAGACTGTTTGGTGGTGATGTCAATGAGGGAATAGAATAGGCTAGTTGAATTGATACTCGTAAGGGGGGTGGGGGGGGGGGGAACAATGAGTGTCTCAATGGGCCCAAGTGAGGCTTATAGGGTTACTGTGGGATTTAACTATCAGAGAGATAAGCGTTATACTGGGAGAAGAGTGGGAGACTCTGAAAAAAATGGGCTGAGGAGACCTGAAGAAAGCAAAAGAGGGAAGGCATGGTGACAGGAGAAAGGAATCTTGATAAAAAGATAACCCAAAAACCAGGGGAAAAAAAACCTGAAAATGGAAATGATTGGTTTGGGTTCATCTGAAATGTTCCTAATATGTTATTGCATCGAACTCTTGCCATTTCTCATAGTAAGCACAGGCAGGTTTTGCACAAGTCCTGAACATACTGGGTGAGCTCTGTCAATGATTTCCTGGCTGTTCGCCATTGCTGGACTCCCCATGGAGTCAAAGGATGGGGCAGGAGCTTGCCAAGATTCTCCAGACGTTCCCAGAGAAACTGCTCTCAGCTTCTGCACCCAAGATCTGCAAGCCCATTCATCTGAATTGGGATTGCAGAGCCAGAAAAATAAGGCAAGGTACTTCTTCAAAAATTATTTGTGTATTATTTATTGATGTTAATTATTTAAATAAATTTTTAAGATTCTTAAGCTGACTTTTGTTTTAATTTTATACATATTTTTAAAGTTTTTAGATGCTTCTGATTATGAGAGCCAATGAGCAACATTGATATACTTTAATAGAGCCACTTGGCTCCAGCACTGCCTGGGTCATTGATATCAGCCTTCCAGATCGAGAAAAGGCTCCAAGGGCCGAATGGCCTACGCCTGTTCCTGCTCCGAAGTTGTATGTCTGTAACAGATGACTTGGACGAATGAGAAATGCAGGTGTTGGGCCGCACTCAGGAAATTTCAGGACATTGCAACAAGTGTGAGAAAAATATCTTCACTCAAATGCAAGTCTTTACTCGTTTGAATCTTACTGTCAAGTTTCTATCTTAATAATAAACCAACTGAGGTGCAAGTTCCTAATTGAACAATAATTATATCAATATAACACTTAACGAATTGAGCTCCCTGGGAATTTCTGGACTACAGGCTAAAATATTGTGCCGACACAACTTTGAAGTGGTAATGATGCAACTCAGAAAACAGTTAGCTTAATAACATCAAGGAGGCCCATGGAGATGCCTTGTGGTAATGCAGTGTATTTGCATACTAGAGTGTTGGCACAAGGAATGAACAAGACTTGGATTTAAACTCAGGAGGGAATATTTTGCTGGTGTTAAAGTGGAGGGATTGAAGAAATGCCAACTTTCATTCATGTCAGTTGTAAATGACCGATGTATTCTGTGGTTGACGAATAAAGAATTCAGAGATTTGGTGAGACAATCTCACTAATTAGAGAGAGGAGTTTGTGTTGGGAACCAAACATAATGGCGTCAATCTTCCCAATATTTATTTGCAAAAATTTAATCTTTTCCAGTGTGGAATGAGCAGCACAGTGGCACAGCTATTAGAGATGCTGCCTCACAACTCCAGCAACCTGGGTTCCATCCTGTACAATATGTGTAGAGAACAGAGGGAATGTATTTGGTTGCATTGCATAAGTTACTGTGCTTGTATTCAGAGGCCTGGACCACTGATCCAAAGATATGAATCCAAATGACAGCCAGGGAGGTTAAACTTAAGAAATTAAATAATTCTATAATAAAATCAAGTATTGGCAATTAAACCGTTGGATTGTTGCAAAAACCTATATGGTTCACTAATATTTTTTAGACAGGGAATCCATCGTCCTTATCCTCCCTGGCCTTTACAGACTCATAAATCTCCTTCAGTCTTAACTGCCTTTTGAAATGGGTCAGAAAACCATTCACTTCAGGGGCAATTAGGGTTGGATAATCAATTGTGACCTTGCCAGTGATGCCATATGCAGTGACTGAATAATAAAAAAAAGAATGGAGCATGTAATCTTTTGGAACCTTGCATCAAAGCTTTGAAAATTGGGTTGAAATCATAAATTGAAATACACAATTTTATTTGTCCATAGGATGTAGGCACAGCTCGTCAGAACAGCATATTTTTCCCAACGTTAATTATCCTTGAAAAATGTGGTGCTGAGCCGCCTTCTCAATTGTTGCAGTCCTTCTGGTGAAGGTCCTCCCACATGTAATTGAGTGAGGAGTTCCAAGAGTTAGATCCAGCACCAATGAAGAAAATATAGTAAACTTCCAAGTTAAATTTCCATGTGTGTTTTGGTTGACCTTGGGGCAAGTTATTGATAATAAGTGCCGACCTTGACAGTGATGCTTGATTTTGCAAAATCAATGAATAAAAAGATAATCTGAAATATGATCTTAGTTTCGCTCTCAACAGCTGCTGCATGTCCTGCTGAGTATTTCCAATATATTTTGTTTGATTCCATCACATTCCTGAATTATACCGCATAGCTGTTGGGAAATCCCTTGCAGAGACGGATGTGAGGCATATCCTGGAGAATGTCCAGCCTCTGATCTACTTCAGTAGCCATGGTATTTGGTCTGATTAAGTTTCCACCAGTGGTAATCACAAAATGTTGATTGTGAGGCATTTGGTAATGGTAAGATTGTTTAACATCACTGGGACATAGATAGAGTCCTTTAATTTTGATGGTCACTGGCTGGCACTTATATAATACAACTTTTACAGGTCAGTTCTGAACTGTAAAAGTTGTAGTATATAAGTGCCAGCAGTGACCATCTTGAATGTTTTCTGGGTCCCACTGAGTGCAGATGGGAAGATTTGGGGCATCAGGAGGAACCTGCAGATGATGGTGTTCCCATATGCCAACTGTTTCTCACTTTCTTGCTTGTAGAAGCCATCAGTTTGGGAGGTGTTGTTGGAAAAATCTTTTGGTGTAACTACAGTACATTTTGTTGTTGGCACAAACTGAAGCCATGGTGCACTGGTGGTGAAAGGAATGAACATTTAGTGTGGTAGATTGGGTCCCAATTAAGTGGCCTGGTTCATCCTGCATGTTGTTGGAGCCCCTTAAATGTTGTTGTAGTTGCACTCATCCAAGCAAGTAGAGAGTATTCCACATGCTCCTCACTTAGCTCAAATGTTAGCAATTCAAAACAGCTTATTTATCTCCATGAAAGTTAATCTACTTGACCTCATCTTCCCCAGTCTACCAGTGGTTAGATTCATCTGTCCACAAGGGTATTGTAGAAGTGACCACTGCACAGTTCCTGTGGAGATAAAGATCCATCTTCACACCAAGGAACCTTTCATTTTGTTGTTCGGCACTACAGACTTGCTAAATGGGATAGACTCTGTCAACTCAAAACTGGGCATCGGTGAGACATTAGACATAAACAGAAGCAGGAGATCAAGTTCAAGGTTATTGTCATGGGCATACGTGCCCAGGGTATAAATGCCATAAAAATTAGCTTTTTGCAGCAGTAGTGCAGTACATTGCAAACCTGACAAACATAAATTGCATAAATTTAAATTGACATAAATTATACATAACTTACATGACACAATAAACAAAACAGTAAATAAGGACATCAGTGCAAGTTGAGGGAAATGTAGTCCATCGCAGAATTAGGGTTTTCACTTCAATTCAAGTATCTGATGGCAGTGGGAAAGAAGCTGTAGTTGAACCTTGTGGCGTGTGTCTTCAGGCTTCTGTACCTCCTGCCTGATGGCAGCAATGAGAAGAGGGCATGGCCCGAATGGTAGGGGTCCTTGATGATGGATGTTGATTTCCTGAGACATCACCTTTTCGATGATGGAGAGAGCTGTACCCGCATTCAAACTGAGTCCTCCACTCTCTGTAGTCTCATGCGTTCTTGTCCATTGGAGTTTCTATTACCAGGCTGTGATGCAACCAGACAGAATGCCTCCTACTGTACATCTGCAGAAGTTTGTCAGAGTCTTCAGTGACATGCCAAATCTCCTTAAGCTTCCAAGAAATGCACACTATCACAATCTGTGCATATTCGGCATATTCATAACTATAATAACTTTCAAGCCAGGGAATCAATTCTGGCTCAATGAGATGTGCAGAGAAGCATTGGTTTTCAAAGTGGGGGCTGCAACCCTTGGGTGGGACATCTGATGTTAAAAATTGGGTAAACCATGTGAGTCAACCATTTAGTTAAAGTGGGTCACCTAGAAAAAAGTTTAAAAACCATTGTAGATGGGTATGATAGAAGTAACACCAGGCACACCTAAAAGCGAGGCACCAGTCTAGTAAAGCTGCAATGCAGTTTAAATGCATGTTAAACTGCAAACACGTCACGGAAACCAGTCTCCCCTCCTTGGACTCTGTCTTTACCTCTCGCTGCCTTGGCGAAGCAGCCAGCATAATCAAAGACCCCACCTACCCGGGTCATTCTCTCTTCTCTCCTCTTCCATCAGGTAGAAGATATAGAAGCCTGAGGGCACGTACCACCAGACTTAAGAACAGCTTCTATCCCACTGTGATAAGACGATTGAACGGTTCCCTTATACGATGAGGTGGACTCTGATCTACCTTGTGACCTTGCACCTTATTGCACTGCACTTTCTCTGTAGCTGTGACACTTTATTCTGTACTGTTATTGTTTTTACCTGTACTACCTCAATGCACTCTGTACTAACTTAATGTAACTGCACTGTGTAATGAATTGACCTGTACGATCGGTATGCAAGTCAAGTTTTTCACTGTGCCTTGGTACAAGTGACAATGATAAACTAAGACCAATACCAATTGGTAGAGCTAAATACTCACAGACCAATGGGACAGATCAAAGGTCTGCAGGTTGCTAAATCCTGTGACAGTGGGTGTCTGAGGAGGGAGCTGAGGTTGGTGGTAGACAATTAAACAAGGGATGTGTCATGTGAAAGTTAAAGGCAAGGCTGAAAGCATTTGTAAACACATTCAGCCAGCAATGCTCACTGAATGATCCAATTCTACTTCATCCTGTGATCCCCACTATCACAGAAACCAGACTTTAGCCAATTCAAATCACTGCACGTGAAGTCAAGAAATGGTTAAGAACATCTATGGGACAAGACAGTATCATAGATGTAATGTTGAAGACCTACACTTCTGATCTATCCATGGCCCTAGCCAACCTGTTCCAGTACATTTCTACACTGGCATCTACTGACGGTGCGAGAAACTTCCCAGTATGTCCTATTCTCACAGAGCATAAAAAATTCAGTCTGGCTAATTGACTCCCCAACAAATCTCCTCTCATTAATCAGCAAAGTGATGCAAGTTGTCTTCAATGGTGCAATCAAGCAACAGTTAACCTCCAATGAAAACAGGCAATGCTGGATGAACTCAGCAGGTCTGACTGTGGAAAGAAAAACAAAGTTAGCGCTTCAGGTTGAAGACCCATCATCAGGTCACAAGGCTCTACTGAAGAGTCTTTGACCTGAAGTTTCAACCCTGTTTCTCTTCTCACAGATGCTGCTTGACCTCTTGAGCATTTCCAGCATTTTCTGTTTTTATTTCAGATTTCCAGCATCTGCATTTTTTTTTAAATCTTCATTCACATCCAGTGGCTCTATGACTCAATGCCTCCACGAGGCATCTCCTGATACTGCAAAGCCTTTCTACCATCCAAAAGCATAATCCAGAAACATGATGTAACACTTTCCATTTGCCAGCTCTCCAACAACACTAAAGAAGTTTGAGATCAGCTAGGACAAAGCATCAGCTTGATTGGTATCCCAACCACCACTTTAAACATGTATTCTCTCTACCACCAGAACATCATAGTTGCAGTGTGTGCTGTCTACTTAATACATTGCCAGCTTCTCAAGGGTCATTAGGGTGGGCAATACCAAAATCCTGAAAAATAAATCAATAATAAAAAAAGGTAGATTTCTAATTTAGGGATGTAAACTATATCTTTTAATAAACATTGACAGCACTCTGTGAAATATTCTCAAGCAATATTTTGATTTCCAGCATTACATCAGGAGACCAGTTCCTTCATTATTTTCCCTTTTGTTTATTGGATATTAAAAATACATGAGCTGAGTTCAAGTACTTGTATAATTTGTGGAGTCCCTAAAAATATAAACCAGCTTTTCACCTCTTATTTCTTTCATTCCAGTGAATCTTGAGATATAATCAATCTGCTCTCGTGTTCTATAAACATGCTATTGACGTTTTTGTTTTTGAATAACACATGCATTGAGGATCTAAACATATGTCACTTATCCAGACAGATGTGAAAAATGCAACACGCACGTCTGTCACTTTTGATCACAGTGTTATTTGAACCAATATATTTCTGGATCTTTAAGTTCTTACTTACTTTGAATATAGATGGTAAAATTTCAGCTGGGATGGTTCTTGGAACACTCTCTTCTTGCTTCCCAAGTCAATCATCATATTTCCCAAAGTTCCACAGATAAAGCTCTTTAGACATAGCATTGAATTGGCTAATCAGAGTTACAAAATGTAACTTCATGTCAAGAGATTTACAGCTGTCAACCTCTGTACCGTCTCTGACATAAAAGCAATATATTGCTCCCTCAGCCCATCTCCACCACTGATCAGTGGGAAGGACTGCCTGTGTTTAGTTCAACTCTTACCTATCTAACTACAACCAGACAACTTCTCACAACCAAATTCCAAGACTTGGACCAATTGAAAAAGAAGGACCTATTTCTTTTTGCAGAGATTGGCTGGAATTCCCAATATTGACTGGGATTGCCTTAGTGCAAGAAAGTTAGATGAAGTGGAATTTGTAAAATGCCTCCAAGAGGGTTTTTGAAGTAGTATGTAGAGGTTCCCACTGGGGAGGGGCTGTAGTTATCTCAGGGAATTATAATCAGCAAGTAATAGAAGTGTCTGTAGAGGAGCCCTTTGGGAACAGTGACCATAGTTCGGTAAACTTCAAGGTAGTCACGCAAAAAGATAAGATTGGTTCTTGAGATAGGACTCTTAACTGGGAGCAACTGCTGGGTGGTGCTGAACAAAATCCAATAAATGGGAGGTGTTTAAATGCAAGATAGTAAGAATTCAGAGTCAGCATGTCCCCTTAAGTGTAAGAAGCAAACATAATAAGTTTAGGGAATCTTGGTTAACAAAGAATATTGAAGGTTTAATCAGGGTAAAGAAGGAAGCCTATGTCAGATATAGGTACTTGGTATTGAATGAATCCTTTGAGGTTTAGAGAGGATATCAGAAGAAACTTAGGAAAGAAATTAGGAGAACAAAAGGAGGCCATGGAATAATCTTGGAAAGTAGGATTAAGGAGAATCCCAAAACCTTTTATAAATATATTAAAAGCAAGAAGATAGCAAAGAAAAGAGTAGGTTCCCTCAGGAACCAAAAAGCAATCTATGTGTGGAGCCAGGGGATATGAACCAGGTCCTAAATGAATACCTCACTGGTATTCACTAGGTAAAAGAATGTGGAGGCTGGAGAGTTAAGGCAGGAGTACACTGACATTCTGGAGCATGTCTGTATCAAGAAGTTGGAAGTGTTAGAAATGCTGGTGCACATTAGGATGGATAAGTCCCACCGATCTGACAGAATCTATCCCAGAGTGCTAAGGGAAGCAAGGGAGGAAATTGCTAAAGCTTTGACAGAGATTTTTGCGTCTTTGTTAGCTACAGAAGAACCACCAGAAGACTGGAGGATGTTTCCCCTTGTTCAAAAATGGCAGCAGTGATAAGCCTGAAAACTACAGGGTGGTGAACTTTACACCAGGGTAGGAAAGTTGTGGGAGAAGATTATAAGGGACAGGATTTATCTTCACTTAGCAAGTTAGGGACTGAATAGGAGGAGTCAGCATAGGTTTGTGCAGGGGAGATAATGTCTCACAAATATGATTGAGTTTTTTGAATAGGTAACTAAGAAAATTGATGAAGGCATAGTGACAGACATGGTTTACATGGACTTTAATAAGGTTCCTCATGGTAGGCTAGTCCAGAAAGTTAAGGCACAAGGGATCAGGCCATATTGGCAAACTGAATCCAGAATTGGCTTGGTCATAGGAGGTAGAGGGTACTTGTGGATGGCTGTTTTCTGACTGGAAGTCTGTAACAAGTTGTGTACTACAAGGATCAGTGCTGAGACCTATGTTGTTTGTAATATGTAGAAATGACTAGGATGAGAATATAGGTGGCTATTATTGAGCAGCAAAAACATTTTAGTCTCCTTCTTTGTCATATAGTTCTATGATCCTAGGGCTTTGCTTACTGCCCACCATTACCAGAACTCTAGAGTCATCTGCTGATCACTGCATTTATTCATCTACCTACACAGCTTGGTGATGTTCTCTAATGATAAGGATTCATGTGAGCCACAGAAACAGACTCTTCACCCACCATATATATTCCAACCATCAAGTACATATCTATTGGACAGAGGGATGCATTTTGGGGAGCCAAATAGGGGTGTGCAGGGAGAGAGAGAGAGAGAGAGGGAGAGAGGGAGAGAGGGAGAGAGGGAGAGAGAGAGAGAGAGAGAGAGAGAGAGAGAGAGAGAGAGAGAGAGAGAGAGAGAGAGAGAGAGAGAGAGAGAGAGAGAGATTTTATATATATATATGGGGAGGGCATTAAGGAATGTGGATGAACAGAGGGACCTTGGGATTCAAGTCCATAGTTCCTCAAAAGTAGCAACACAGGTATAGGGTGGTGAAGAAGGCAGATAATACACTTGCCTCTTCATTGGATGGGGCATAGAATATAAAAGTTGTGACATTATTTTGCAACTTTACAGAACACTGGCTAAGCCGTACTTGGAGTATTGTGTGCAGTTCTGGTCACCACACTATAGGAAGGATATAGTTGCGCTGGAGAGATTGCAGAGGAGATTCATCAGGATGTTGCCTGGATTGAAGGACTTTATCTATAAGGTGAGTTTGGATAGAATGAGACTGTTTTCCGTGGAGTGAAGGAGACTGAGAGGTGACCTGATAGAAGTTTATAAAATTATAAGAGGCAAGGATACGGTAGATAGTTAGAATCTTCTTCCCATCGTAAGGAAATGAAAAACAAGAGGGCATGGGTTTAAAGTGAGACTAAGGAGTTTTAAAGGGGATTTGAGGGGAAAGGTTTATTTTTTTTACACAGGGAGTGATTGATATTTGGAATATGTTCCCAGAGGAGGTGGTGGAACTAGATACAATCACAATGATTAAGAGATATTTAAACAGGCACTTCAATGGGCAAGGCATGGAAGGATACTGCCCTAATGTGGGCAAATGTGATCAGTGTAGATGGGCAAAATGATCAGCATGGATGTGGTGGGCAGAAGGGCTAGTTTCTGTGCTGTATATGTATGACTCTATACCAACACTTAGCCCTTAGCTTTCTGTGCCTTGGCGATTCAAGCGCTCATCTAGATTCTTCTTAAATGTTGTGAGAGTACCTGCCTCCAACACCTTCTCAGGCAGTACAACAACCTCTGGGTGAAAAACAACTTCTTCCTCACGTTTACACTGAGAGCCAGCTCCACCTACCCATCATCCTTCTCAGTCCCTCCGCTGTCCTTCTGATATCCCGCTGCTTGTTCAGTGTCCAGTCCTGAAGCAACCATGTCTTTTACAGTTGAACAGTTGGATAACTAAGTCACCGTGTCCTTCCCCTCGGCAAATTCTACAGCCTCGGTTCCAAATCACAGAGTGAAGCTGACTCATGTTTTTGAGCTAGCCCTAACCCCAGGCCTTCCAAGAAGAACACAAATGTTCATCTCTACATATATATACATTAGTTTCCTATGGTCTGTTTCCCTAACTTTTTAATAAAGAGTCTTTACTGATTGATTCCTTGGTCTGGTTGCCAGCTCATTTTACCTAGTTCTGCTTTCATGCCCTTTTGGTTGCCTTTATTGCATGTGTTGGATCTACTCTTCCTTCCCTCAATCTGAGTGTAACATTTCAGTTCCTTCCCATCTCAATATTGAATTCAATAATTCCAAAAGAGTGCAGAGTGCAAGACAAGGATCTTCATAACATGGCAAAGAGTTAATAACACTGATCAGTTTATTTTGCTGGAAGTTTTCTATCCATTAACACCTTAGCACATACAGCAGGGGGATGTCAGGGGTAAGTTTTTTTACACAGGGGGTGGTGGGTGCATGGAATGCACTCCCGGCAGAGGTTGTGGGGGCAGATACATTGAGGACATTTAAGAAACTCTTAGATAGACTCATAAATGATAGACCAATGGGAGCTATGTGGGAGGGAAGGGTTAGATAGATCTTACAGCAGGATAAAATGTCAGCACAACATTGTCGGCTGAAGGGCCTGTACTTTGCTGTAGTGTTCTACATTCTATATAACATTTTCATAAGATAAGATCTTTATTAGTCACATGTACATCAAAACACACAGTGAAATGCATCTTTATGTAGAATGTTCTGGGGGCAGCCCGCAAGCGTCGCCACGCTTCCGCCGCCGACATAACATGCCCACAACTTCCTAACCTATGCGCCTTTAGAATTTGGGAGGAAACCAGAGCACCTGGAGAAAACCCACACAGTTACGGGGAGAATGTATAAACTCCTTACAGCCAGTGGTGGGAATTGTACCTAGGTAACTGGCACTGTAATTGCATTACGCTAACCGCTACACTATCGTGCCTGCCCCTACACTACCATTCGTCATGGTTTTCTAACAGCCCTAACAGTAAAAGCCAGGTTAAGAGCTGAAGTAACTTGAACAGATGTTATCATAGCAGAGGCATTAGGTTCATCAATCATCCATGGGTTGTCTTTGTTTTACCTTTCGGCATTTGCCAGAGGGAAGTTCAACTTTAAAAATATGGGGTGTGGAGAAGGGCAACTTAATGACATCTCCTACACTGACACTAGACAGGAATTACAACAGTTCAGTTTCATTCCAAAGAACCTTGTTGGAAGAGTCAAAGTGTTGCATGCATGGTATATGCATCGCACGCTACACATAGGGCACCTGGAGTAAAAACTCCCAGCACGTCTGGCACCATCTGTGGAAATGCTCTGCCTCAAGCTAGCTCTGACTTCTCTGTCTCCAGCCTTCCATTCCATTGCAATGACCCCCAACGTGCAGAACAACACCTCATCTTCTGGCTAGAAATATTACAGCTTTCTGGACTCAAGAATTTCAGATACTTAGTAAAAACAATTTGGTAGAAACACTCAGCAGTACAGGCATCATCTCTGGGAAGAGACACAGAGTTAACATTTAACATCAAAGGCGCTTCATCATAACTGGAAAAGTGAGAATACAAGTGTGAGGGTTGGGGAGGAGCAGACAGGTCTGGTCAGGTCTGCTGCAGATCATCCATCTGTAATATTGACTAATATTTTCTCTCCACTAATACAGTCTGACCTGCTGGACATTTTCTACAACTGCATTTCACACCATCTACTTTGTGTCTTCTCCCTCTAACTCACCTATCTAGCAGATATCTATATCCTGATATCTATATTGGACAGCTTCATCAACAGTTTATCACCTCAGCATCCTCACCTCACCCTATCAGAGATATTTCTTTTGTCCTATCCACCCCTTCCCCACTCCCTCTGCAACTTAAAATTAATTCACTTTTCCAGTTCATAGAAAGGATTTTCTATGGAAAGAAAAGCAGTTAACGTTTCAGTTTTGGGACCTTCCATCAGTTCTCTTTCCACAAATGATGCATGACCAGCAGAATGATTCCAGCATTTTCAGTTTTTTTTAAATTTTCAATCATTCTTGGTAGCTGTCCCTCACACTGGCTCTCTGAGTTCAGCCTGCTCCCATCTCCCATAAGGTAAAACCAGTCAAAGCAACTCATCCCCGAACTCCTTTAAATAAAAGTGAGTAAATGCTACAAATGGAATAATAAATACAAGCACCTCAAATAATGTAACATAAGATGTTAGAAGAAACCACTGAAGATTGTATGATTGAAAATACTACAAAATACACTGTGCCGCCTTGCAAATTGCTAAAGTATGCTTTCATACAAAGATCATACCCATGACCCATCCCTACTTCCCTTTGATTGCACCATCTTTACCTTAATCTTGTCTTTTGTTTGTAAGAATGTAACCCGTATCTGTAGATTAGTCCATTTTCTTCCCAAGGAAAATACATTCTGATTGGTACTTTAACCGTTATCACACCGAGGTGTTGTGATGGGGAATGTTCTGGCATTATCAGTGCTTTAAAAAACTGGTGAATGGATTTCATTCCAACAAGGATTTGAGCATTAACATCTCATAAGAACATAAACAGGAGCAGGAGTAGGCCATCCAACCCTTTAACCCTTCTATATCATTCACCGGCTGGGAACAGATCATTTCCATTAGCAAGTTATGGCTACACATTACATCCCATTCATACAATAATGATTCCATTTCTCCCTGACACGGAATGCATAGTTGAGTCCTTTTAGGGAATCCAAATGTAGATCCTTCATGCCTGTGAAGTCTGTAGGGATTACGGTTTCCCTTACTTGCCGATATCCCACCAGGCTTGTGAGAGGCCATTTATCTGCTTCACTTGCAGAGACATTATAAGATGTGTGAGGTGCACTGTTTTGATGGTCTGTTATTATTTGCATCCCTTTAATACTTCCAACGTTTTTCATCATGAAAAGGATACCCAGGGTATTTTCAAGCAAAGTGATGAGAGGAAATCTCAGTACTATCCCAAATATCCTATCATTGGAAAGATTATTACATTCGCGAAGCCTAAGTGAGCTTTAATTAACTTTCTTAATTTGCATGTGCTCATATCAGGTGAAACTTGAAATCCATCAATTGCGTTAGATATTCATGGCTAATCCAACCAGGTACTTGTTCTTCTTCCAATTTCTTAAAAATGTGGTGAGTTTGCTGTATCAAGCAATTATGGTACATCATGCACACATCATTCTGTTTTACTTCAAAATTGGGATTTTGATCTTCCTTCTGAGTTGATCTATCTTTCAAGCCATATCTAAAATGAGATTAGTAAGCTTTGTAAAATGGAGAATCATTGTAAGATTTTTGTATGGTTGCTGCTGTATTAAACAGCTGCTTAGGTGTACGATATGTTGAATCTGCTCCTTTGGTTTCATTAATTTACTATTCATTGTTACTAAATCTATTCTATTATAAGCCATTC
This sequence comes from Pristis pectinata, assembly GCF_009764475.1. NCBI lineage: Eukaryota > Metazoa > Chordata > Chondrichthyes > Rhinopristiformes > Pristidae > Pristis > Pristis pectinata. Next base: position 21,131,909 of record NC_067409.1, on the reverse strand, counting down.
CTGCTGTATTAACTCCTGTCACTATATCATTAATCAAACTCCTTCCCTTCTTCCCTTGTGGGCTTTGAGTCGTGACCACAGTAGTAAGTGAAGTATTCTACACTGCAAATTGATATTCCAGGTCTTTAAATTCCCACATATCTGCCATTTTTCCCCAAAATCCTTAACTGCACCCAGTGCAGTATTTTACCTTTGGGATCAACACCAGGCCACTTTTATATCCTGATATCTATATTGGACACTTTAAATAACTTTGTGGATTAGTTTGGCTATTTTCTTTCATGCTTGTTTAACAGATACGTTATTCATCCTTCCTTACACTGATTCCTGTATCTTCTTCCTGAAGGCACTGCACTCACATTAATATGTCTTCATTTTGTTTATTCCCGTTTGACCATCAGTTCCTCCAGATTCTCTAAATTGTGGGATGTTTGCTCTATGGACCGCTAAATCTATATCACACACACACCATCCTGGGGTGCCTCAGAATTAGCATTTTGTTCTTCCTTATGAATTGACTTGATAGAGGTGTACAAGGTGTAAAAGATGATAAGAGGCATAGATCGAGTGGACAGTCGGAGACTTTTTCCCAGGGTGACAATTTCTAACATGAGGGGACATAATTTTAAGGTGATTGGAGGAAGGTACAAAGGGGATGTCAGGGGTAAGTTTTTTTTACACAGAGAGTGGTGGGTGCGTGGAATGCACTGCTGACAGAGGTTGTGGTGGCACATACATTAGGGACATTTAAGAGACTCTTAAATAGACACATGAATGAGAGAGAAGCAGGGAGCTATGTGGGAGAGAAGGGTTAGGTAGATCTTAGAGCAGGATAAAACGTTGACACAACATCATGGGCTGAAGGGCTTGTACTGTGCTGTAGTGTTCTGTATGTTCTATATATGTTCGAGATGTTCTAACTTCAAATTCAAAGTCAAGTTTATTGTCATATGCACAGGTACATGTATGCACAGGTGCAATGAAAAACTTACTTGCAGCAGCATCACCGGCACATAGCATCACATAAGCAGCATTCACAAGTAAAACATACATTAAATGTAAATTATGCACAATTTTTACTAGAAAGGACACAATTACAAGAAGAGAATTAGAACAAATGTAATGTCCATTTTAGTCCAAAGTGACCAAGGTAGTCATAGTGTTGCTAAACTGTCGTAATTATAGTTGTGCTGGTCGGTTCAAGAACCAAGTGGTTGAAAGGAAGTAGCTGTTCTTGAACCTGGTAGTGTGAGACTTCAGGCTTCTGTATCTCTTGACTGATGGTCGCTGCAAGAAGATGGCATGGCCTGGATGGTGGGGATCTTTGATGATGGATGTTGCCTTCTCTAGGCAATGCCTCCTGTAAATACCACTGATAGTGGCATCATTCTAGCCATGTCTAAGGTAGCATTCATAAGCTTTCTGAAAAAGTCCTCCCATAGCTTTGTTAAACTATTTCTTATCTGTAAGGTACATCATCAGAATACTATAGTCACTGATTTCATACATTGTCATTACCATTAGTTCTATGTTCAGCTTTCCCAGATGGGCCTCAGGGGCCTTATGTTTCAAACAAATCACCTCTCACTCTTCAAAACTCCAGCATATACAAGCCTAGTCTGGTCAACCTTTCTACTTATTCCGGGTTAGTAAACCTTCTACTCTACATATAAAAGCTAAATTGCCTTCACATCCTGTTTTTCTCCCTCAGAAATGATATCATCAATTAAATGACATGCAAAATAAGATATCTTTATTAGTCACCTATACATCGAAAAACACAGTGAAATGCATCTTTCTTTGTGTGTTTCAATGTACATGTGACTGATAAAGATACAGCTCTTTAGAACATTCAATCACTCTCCTCAGTTAGGCAAAAGTTGATAAGCACGTCAGCTCAATCCACATGATTCCTAAGAGAAGTGCTACCACTTTCTCCATCTTTTCCTGTAGAAATAAAAAATAAATTTATGCTCTATTATATGATCCAGGCCTTGCAGAAATTATTGACTAAATGAGCTATCTAATTAGTTACAGACATTGCATGTGGTTCATTGACACATATGATTCCTCAAATCATACCTGCTGTCTGTTTCCTGAGAGGCTGGAACTGATGCTGGTACTCATATTGTCATAGATAAATCAGTATCAGATCAAATTTATTATCCCTGACTTATCTGTTGTTTTGTGGCAGCAGTACAGTTCAAAGTCATAAAATTTACTATAAATTACAAAATAAATAAATAGTGCAAACAAAAGGAATAATGAGGTAGTGTTCAAGGGTTCATGGACCGTTCAGAAATTTAAAGGGGAAGAAGCTGTTCCTGAATTGTTGAATGAGAGTCTTCAGGCTCCTGTACCTCCTCTCCAATTGTAGAAATGAGAAAAGAGCATGTCCTCAGATAGTGAGGATCTTTAGTGATGGATGCCATCTTCTTGAGGCACCGCCTCTTAAAGATGTCCTCAATGGTGGGGAGGGTTGTGCCCATAATGGAGCTGGCTGAGTCTACAACCCTCTGCAGCCTCTTGTGATCTGTGCATTGAAGCCTCCAGACCAGGCTGTAATGCAACCAGTTAGAATGCTCTTCACTGTACATCCAGAGAAATTTGCAAGAGTCTTTGGTGACGTACTGAATCTCCTCAAATTCCTAATGAAGTAGAGCTGCTAGCATGCCTTCTTCATGATTGAATCAGTGTGTTGGGTCCAGGAACTTGAAGCTGCTCACCCTTTCTACCACTGACCCCTCTCTGAGGACTGGTGTGTGTTCTCCCAATTTCCCCATCCTGAAGTCCACATTAATTCCTTGGTCTTGCTGACGTTGAGTATGAGATTGTTGTTGCGACACCATACAACCAGCCGATCTGTCTCACTCCTGTACACCTCCTTGTCGCCATCTGAGATTCTACCAACAGTTGTGGTGTAACTGGCAAATTTAAAGATGGCATTTGAGCTGTGCTAAGTCACACAGTCATGAGTGTAGAGAGAGTAGAGCAGTGGGCTAAGCACGCATCCTTGAGGTGTACCTGTGTTGATTATCAGCGAGGAGAAGACGTTACTACTGATCCGCTCTGACTGTGGTCTCCCGATAAGGAAGTCGAGGGCCCAGCTGCAGATGGAAATACAGAGGCCCAGGTTTTGAAGCTTGGTGATTAGTGCTAAGGGGATAATAGACAATAGACAATAGACAATAGGAGCAGAAGTAGACCATTCGGCCCTTTGAGTCTGCACCACCATTTTGAGATCATGGCTGATCCTCAACAATCAATATCCTGTTCCTGCCTTGTCCCCATATCCCTTGATTCCCCTATCTATAAGAAACCTATCTAGCTCCTTCTTGAAAGTGCCCAGAGAATTGGCCTCCACTGCCGTCTGAGGCAGTGCATTCCACAAATTCACAACCCTCTGGGAGAAGAAGTTTTTCCTCACCTCTGTCCTAAATGGCCTAGCCCTTATTCTTAAATCATGCCCCCTGGTCCTGGACTTCCCCAACATCTGGAACATATTTCCTGTCTCTATCTTGTCCAATCCCTTAATAATCCTGTATGTTTCAATCAGAACACAAGCTGTAATCAATAGACAGCAGCCTGACCCTATGTTTTACGGTTGTCTAGGTGCTCTAAAGCCGAGTGGAGAGCCAGTGAGATTGCGTCTGCTGTAGATCTGTTGTGGCAGTAGGCAAATTGCAGCAGGTCCAGGCCCTTGCTCAGGCAGCAGTTAATTCCAGCCACAACTAACGCTCGAAGCACTTTATTATAGTAGGTGGGTGCTACCAGCTGATAGTTGTTGAGGCAACTCACCCTACTCTTCTTGTCCACCATTTCACTGTACTCATAAAAGTCCTAAAAAGGCCTTTCTCCATTTCATGAAGTTATCCACCAAAACCAAACAATGCTAACCCTCCTTTCTCAAGGTTGGGGAAGCATGAATAAAGGCTATTTCTATGTACTGCCAAGTCCCTTCCATTCTTCAGGTGTGTTCTAACGGTGCTTTTCTTCTTTCTGAGTCTGTATTGTAAGCTGCATGGATCTGATAATTGTAACAGAAACCCTCCAAATCTTCTTTCTGATGAAGCCATCATCCCTTCATTCACTCTTTTCCCTTTCATTTTTGCACTAGAATGCCATGGTCCTGGTCCTCTAGGCATCACTTGGAGGAAATCCTCCCTCTGGACTTTGGACACCACCCATTTAACATCCTTAAATAGCACCACTTCAGGTCTTCTAAAGGATCCCTCAATGGCTTCCCCTTTTTCAGTTGGTTGAATACATGCTACATGTATGAAATGGTCCTGTTTCCCTGCATTGCTCCCGACTATGTACAGAAGTGTCCTTAACAATGGACCACTTAAGTAATGCACACAAGATGCTGGAAGATTTCAGCAGGTCAGGCAGGATCTATGGAGGGAAATTAACAGTTGACGTTTCGGGTCGAGACCCTTCATCAGGACTGGAAAGGAAGAGGGCAGAAGCCAGAATAACAAGGTCAGGGGAGGGTGAAGAGCACAGGCTGGCAGGTGATAGGTGAGTCCAGGTGAGAGGGGAAGGTAGGTGGGTGGGGGAGGGGAGAGATGTAAGAAGCTGAGAGACGATAAGTGGAAAAGGCAAAGAACTGAAGAAGAAGGAATCCAGTAGGGGAGGTCAGTAGACCATGGGATAAAGGGAAGGAGGTGGGGAACAGATGGGCAGGTCATGAGGGTCGAGGAAGGGGAAAGAGAAGGGGTGAGGGGGCCACAGGAATGAGGGAAGACAAAGGGGGGGGTTAAGGAAAAAAAGGGGGGGGGAGAGGGGAGGGGTTACCAGAAGTTAGAGAAATCAATGTTGAGGCTGTCAGGTTGGAGACTATCAAGGCAGAATATGAGGTGTTATTCCTCCAATCTACAACTGGCCTCAACGTGGCAGTAGAGGAGGCCATGGATAGACATGTCAGTATGGGAGTGGGATGTAGAATTGAAGTAGCTGGCCACCGGGAGATCCTTGCTTTTGCGGCAGACAGAGCGAAGGTTCTCAACGAAGTGGTCACCCAATCTGCATTGGGTCTCACCAGTGTAGAGGAGGCCACACTGGGAGTACCGGATGCGATAAATGACACCCTCGGATCCACAGGTGAAGAACAGCCTCACCTGGAAGGATTGTTTCGGGCCCTGAATGGTGGTGAGGGAGGAGGTGTAAGGACAGGTGTAGCACCCTGTGCAGTTGCAAGGATAAGTGCCAGGAGTGGGGAGGTTCACGCGGACAAGGGAGTCACAGAGAGAGTGATCCCTACGGAAAGCAGAGAGAGGGGGAAGGGAAGATGTGCCTGGTGGGATCCCATTGGAGGTGGCGGAAGTTGTGGAGAATGATGTGTTGGATGCAGAGGCTCATGGGGTGGTAGGTGAGGACAAGGGGAACCCTGTCCCCGTTATGTCGAGGGGAGGATGGGGTGAGGGCAAACGTGCGGGAGGTGGAGGAGATGCGGGTGAAAGTGGTATTGACGGTGGTGGAAGGGAAATCTCATTTACTGAAAAAAGATATCTCGGATATCCTGGAGTGGAAAGCCTCTTCATGGGAACAGATGCAGCAGAGGGAAACAGTAGAGGCTACCTCATTAAATATATATAAGACACGGTTAGATAGATTTTTACATAATAGGGGAATTAAGGGTTATGGGGAAAAGGCAGGTGGGTGGATCTGTCCATGGCCAGATCAGCCATGATCTCATTGAATGGTGGAGCAGGCTCAACAGGCCAGCAGACTCCTGCTCCTATTTCTTATATTCTTTTGTTATGTTCTTAGGTGGAGGAACTGGAAGAAGGAGATGGCATCCTTGCAAGTGACAGGGTTGGAAGAGGTGTAGTCAAGGTAACTGTGGGAGTCAGTGGGTTTGTAAAAGAAGTCGGTGGTTAATCTGTCTCTGGATATGGAGACAGAGAGATCCAGAAAGGAGGGGGAGGTGTCAGAGATGAACCAAGTAAATTTGAGGGCAGGGTGGAAGTTGGAGGCAAAGTCGATGAAATTGACGAGCTCAGCACAGGTGCAGGAAGCAGCCCCAGTGCAGTCGTCAATGTCGACGTACAATGCAGACCACTTAAGAATATTTTTTTCTGTTGATTTAAACCCTTGCTTCTCTCGACAAGCCAGAAACTTTCAGTAAATTGCAAACAAACAGAGTCTGAGTAGATACGCATCGCACCAAACTGAGTGAGTCACTGCATACACAATGGCAGCCAACTCTACCTGTTGTGCACTCAGATGGTTTGGTGATTTCAGTGACACTGCCAGATTTCAAATTCTGCATCCCAGCTGTCTTTCGCCCTCTTCTGCATGACTAGATCCATCTAGAAAGATATCTCTCCCCTATGAGTGAATGCCCTTCTTAAATCCTCTTCTTCTTTCTCACACCCTCTGTATGTAACTATGCACTGATGTGGTTCTATATGGTACCATGCATGCTGCCAGGTAATTCAATGGCTCAACCTTCAGATGCCATCTATTGACAGTAAGGCTAACACTATTCTTTCATCCTCTCATCCATCTATAAACAAATACATCTTAGATTTTATTCACCTTCTCCCATTGACAGCTCTCAGTTCCTACCTTTTGTTAATCACCAGGTTTTACCACCCTCTTCCAGCCAGCTCCGTTAGCACTCAGGACATCTAACCTCTCTTGGTCTCCATCTTATTATCACAGTCACCCTATCTGTCCTCACTCCCCTTTCTCAGCATCTTGGGCGTTGTTTAATCTCTCTTCTTTCATCAGAACTGGGAAAAGTTATTGGTCTGAAATGTCTCCAAAAAAATGCTGCTTCACCTGCTGTGTATTTCAAACATTTTCTGTTTTTATTTCAGATGTGCAGCTTCAGCAGTATTTTGCTTTTTGCCACAGAGAAATTTACATGATGGAGTTAAATGCTTGTGAGAATATCAGCCAGTGGCTGTACTTACCACAGTGAATTTAGTTCCACGGATTTTAACAATGGTTGTACAAGAGGCAGCCCACTAATCCACACTCAATGGACATTGAAATTTTAAGACAACTGTTTGCATTCAGTTTAATACTCATTCTATCTTAACCACAATTGGCTGTTTTCCTCAGTCCTCTGGGAGAGGAGAAGGGCTGGATCATTTAGGCAAGTGCCCTTGCAGCATTGCTTCTGGGTCACCAAGTGTGTTACCTACTGGAAAAGATTAATGTCATCTTGTGAACTCATCTCTGACCACCTCTTGTGCAGTTAGCATTCCTTGGGGAAGTAGAGGATTGGATTCCTCAGATCCGACTGGAGACTTCATCACTGGATCAGTGCCTCTGTTAATTGATCAATTTAATGGTTGAACTAATCTGAAATGGGAAATACTAGAAGCAATCAGCAGATCAGCCAATGTTGAAGAAAGGTCAACTTGGTTTCTTTCTCCACTGATGTTGGCTAGCCTATTGAGTACTTCCAGCAATTTATGCTTTAGTTTTGAGGTTCTGCAGAATTTTTCTTTTGTCTTGAGATCAAAACCAACCTGGTTTTGAACTCAGCCTCTAAGCTCTGAGGTCAAACCAAGCCCTGCTCTAACTTCCGCTTTGTAACCAGTCACTGCTGTGCACAAAGTTTCCATTACTTTTCTCTGCAACCAACTTTGATTTGATTACAAATGCATTGCAGCTTCTGGAGGTGCTGGTATGAGCTGGGTGTCCAGATGTTTTCCTTCGCATTCTTATATCAACTATTCCTTTTGGACTATGACGCTGTTTCACTGACTGCCTCACTGAGTGACAGGTATACACACAAGGACATATGCTCACACAGGAGGGAGGAAGCAGAGCAGCCAGTTGCCAACTCTTCAGTATCGCTAGCTCGAGGAAAGAGTCATTGAGCGAGTGCACAGACCAGACAAATCCCAAGATGACGAGCTCAACTTCTGGTTCTATAAGCTAGCTGTAAAGCATTGTGCCCTGGGATTTCTAGTTCCAACACAGAATAAACCCTGACAGATACCCAGGGATAATTTCAACCAGCTTTAATATTAATGCAGAGCAAATCTATCGTAAATGGTTAAGTCTCCACAGTTCTGCTGAAACACTGCTTTATCACCTATCAGTAAACAATTAATCACATTGTCTCTTATGAATCTTCCAGCAATAATACCACCGTTCCTAAAAGCTGCAATTTATATTTTGTCAAGTATCAGTTTCATTTACTAACAAAGGACAAGTAAAAATCAATAAATCAGAATCAGATTTATCATCACTGACTTATATGATGTGAAATTTGTTGTTTTGCAGCAGCAATACAGTGCAAACACATAAAAATTGCTATAACTAAAAATAAATAAATAGTGCAACAAAAAAGGAATAACAAAGTAGTGTTCCTGGGTTCATTTACAGTTCAAAAATCTGATGGTGGAAGGGAAGAAGCTGTTCCTAAAGCATTGAGTTCAGGCTCCTATACCTCCTCCGCCATTGTAATAACAGGAAGAGGGCATGTCCTGGATGGTGTGGGTCCTTAGTGATGGATGTTCCCTTCTTGAGGCATCGCCTCTTGAAGATGTCCTTGATGGTGGGAGGGTTGTGCTGATGATGGAGTTGGCTGAGTCTACAACCCTCTGCAGCCTCTTGTGATCCTGTGCATTGGAGCCTCCATACTAGGCTGTATGGCAAAGAGAATACAATTACTTTATAAAGACCTGGAGTATAAATTGTCAAATGTAATAGATTCACAGATTCAGATACATTGCAACACATAAGAAGGCCATTCAGCCCATCGAGTCCATGCCAACTCTGTGGAGTGATCCAGTGCATATTATTTCCCTGCTTTATCCCCAAAGCCCTGCACATTAATTTCCCTCAAGTGATTATGAAAACTCCTTTTGAAATCATTGACCACCACCCTGATAGGCGGTGAGATCCAGCTCATAATCACATGCTGAATGAAAATGTTCTTTCCCCACAGACCCCTGTATCTCCTGGCTGAACCTGTCTCCCTAAGTCCTTGTACCATAAGATAATGGGAACTGCTTCTTCATCTAGCATATTTAAACCAGTCATAATGTTGTCCAGCTCTACCAAATCTTCCCTCAATCTCTTTTGGGGAACAATCCCAATGTCTCCAAGCAAAACTTGGAGCTTAAATCCCTCATCCCTGCAGTCATTCTGGTAATTTTGAACGTGGAAACTTTTACCCCACCATATTCACACTGACCATCAAGCATCTATTTACATTAATTTCATTTGTGCTCCCCAGATCCCATCGTCTTATTTTCTTTTGCACATTCTCAAGGACCTTAACATCCTTAATAAATTGTTGTGATTACATTTAGATGCAAGATTCTAGTTGTGGCTTAACCAGAGCTTTGTAATGGTTCAACATAACTGTTTTTGCTCCCAGTAGCCCTATTTACGAAGTACAAGTTCCCTTATGCTTTGCTTCCTCAAAAGGAGCATGCTAACTTCAAAAGATCGATGCAACTTCCAAGAACTCTTTTCCTGCATGCTGTAGAACTGTGCCATTAAGTTGACGATGAGCTCTCCCCAACCCTTCAGCCGAAACGTATCATCTCACAGTTCTTATTTGCTGCCACATGTCTCCCCATTTTGGTATTTCCCTTCATAACCTGGGATGCAAGCTGTTCATATCAAACAACTTATCCACTCTACACATAGACAACTCTTCAAGCACATTCTATCTATTAATTTTCACTATACCAAATACATCTATCTACCTTTTCCTACAATTATTCTGTCCACATCTTCTTCCTGGTAAACACTGATAAAGTACTCATCAAGTATTAGGGCCTCTGTCCTGCTTATCATTAACATGTAAACAGAAGATTTTTTGGGCTCCCTTTTACATTAAACCCATTCTTTTCTCATCTTCCCTTTTTGCCTATTTATATTCCTCTTCCCCTTAATTTATGACATTTAACCTGGTTCTCCCTTGCAGAATTCACCTGATATTCATCATAATCCATCATTTTCAATTTTATCATATTCTCTACCTCCCTCATTACCTAAGGAACACTAGCTTTGGTTAGCCTTCTATATTGTGGGAACCTATCAAACCTGTACCTGAAACATCTTCAATGTTAAAGATTTCCCAGTATATTTTGTTTTATTTTTCCCCATTAATCATTGCTTCCACTTTACTCTGGCTTCATCTCCTCTTAATTCTTTGATGTTATAAATATACAGTAAGGAAATAGGCCCTTCAGCCCATTGAGTTCACGTGGATCATCAAGCATCCACTTACACTACTGCCATTTTATTTCCCCCCATTGCAATCAACTTCTTTGAGATTCTACCACTGGGTAGAATTTATAGTAGACAATTAACAAACCAACCTGCACATGTTAGTGATGTGGGGAAAACAGAGGATTCAGAGGAAACCCACTATCAAAGAGAGAATGTACAAATTCCACACAGACAGCACTGGAGCTCAGGATTGAACCAGATTACTGCAGCCTCTGTGCTGCCTCAAACTTGAAAGTTCTAATTTGAAAGTTCTACTTTAGATTGTTCCTTTTTCTTCTCTATTGCTCACTTAAACCTTTTGACACAAGCAGCAGCAGACACATGAGTCTTGATTAATCATTAGCAACTAAGAATTATTTTTGTATTAATATAATTTGAATCACCTGGTAATAATTATTGCCATTATTCATAGAATTACAGAAACTCACTTCTATTTAAAAATTACTCAAGCTGGCTCAGCATGGCAAATGATTCATCCAATTTTGCTCTAGGTGGCTGTGGGTGGGGCTGTGACCAGTTGCATTCATTAATCAAACTATTCAGCATCCAGCTACTCATTTAAAGGGATATTACAACTATATAAAACATTGGTTAGGTCACAGCCAGAGTATTGATCACCACACAATGGGAAGGACATGATTGCACCTGGAGAGTGTTTAGAGGCGATTCACCATGATGTTGCCTGGAATTGAATATTTCAGATATGAGAAGAGATTTGATAGGCTCAGTTTTTTAGCCGTAGAATGGGGCAGGCTGAGACGAGACCTGATAAAGTAGATAGTGGGAATCTTGTCTCTGTAACAGAGGTAGAATTGTAGAGTCATAGAGTCATACGGCATGGAACAAGGCCCTTTGACTCACCATGTCCATGTTGACCATTGTATTTACCTATAGAAGTCCCACTTATCAACCCATTTTGTCCATGTCCTTCTATACCTTGGTGGTTCAAGTGCTCATCTAGATAGTTCTTAAATGTTGTGAGAGTCTCCATCTCCACCACCAACTCAGGCAGTGTGTTCCAGATGTTCCTTTACCTTATCTCACATATACTATATTCACGTGTGGAACACCCAATCTCTCCCACTTCCAGTACCTGACACCAAGCAAGCAAAATTATGCTCTAAGTTAAACAAAGGACTGAATATAAGCTTTGAGGTCAAGAAATTTCATTAGTATTTATCTGTATGAAATTTTAGCTTGTTGAAATACCACAAGCCCTTCGACTATCACAGGGCAAAAGCAGTGACACCAACCCTTGCAACAATGAGAATGCTGTGCTAGTCCTTAACTTTATTGGCCTATGATTATATTATACATACCACCAGGCTCAAGGACAGCTTCTATCCCACTGCAATAAGACTATTGAACAGTTCCCTTTTACGATGAGATGGACTCTGACCTCACAGTCTACCTTGCACCTTATTGTCTACCTGCACTGCACTTCCTCTGTAGCTGTGACACTTTACTCTGTACTGTTATTGTTTTTACCTGTACTACCTCAATGCACTCTGTACTAACTCAATGTAACTGCACTGTGTAATGAATAGACCTGTAGGATCAGTATGCACGACAAGTTTTTCACTGTACAAGTGACAATAATAAACCAATACCAAAACTAATACATTCAGATATTTTCTCAGGCCAATATAAATACTGCTGCATCGTCTTGACTGCTGTGCAAAAAATCATGCTGGAATTGACAATGATGGAACAGTACATTTAGTAATGCATGCTGGAGAACTACTTGGGTCTGCATGCAACATTGCAAGGATCCTGTCCTTACAATAGTCGTGGATTTAATCCTAAAGGCCGGATGAACCTCCTGAGACACAACACTGCACCCTTCTTTTGATAAAAGGGATTGGACATCCACATTTCAAGGTGTCTTTTTGTGGGGTTCCAGGTCAAAATGCCTCAAGAGTTCATAAAGCTGTTACTGGCTACTGTCACCTAGGCATACCATGCCTGAAAGCTTTTGCAAATGGGACTAGCTTCGATGAACATTTTGGTTGGCAGGGACAATTTGGGCTGAGGGGCCTGTTTCCATGTTGTAAAGCTCTACGTATCCATGAGGTTCTCTACAGTGGTCAGGATTGGATCATGACATACAGAATTTGTGATGTACAGTCCACGTGCACAATCCACTCTCTTTGAAATCAACCCATCTCCGCATCTGTGATCCTAGATCGTGACACCATGTAACCATATTCATGTGGCCTACCCTGAAGGTGGCAACCAACATTCTGGTTGTGATTGACATCTAGAAGCAGGTATAAAATTCCTTGAAAATGGCGAAAGAGATAGACAGGGTGGTGAAGAAGGTGTTTGACATGCTTGCCTTCATCAGCCAGGAGACTGAGTACATGAGTTGGAACGTCATGTTATAACTGTTCAAGATGTTGGTAAGGCCATATTTGGAGTACTGTGTACAGTTCTGGTTGGTATAAGAAAGATGCCATTAAACTGGAAAGGGTACAAAAAAGATTTATGAGGACATTACCAGGACTGGAGGATATAAGTTATAAAGAGAGGCTGGATAGGCTAGGGCTATTTTCCCTGAGTGTAGGAAGCTGAAAGGTGACCTTATAGAGCTTTATAAAATTATGAGGGGAATAGATAAGGGGAATAGCCACAGTCTTTTCCCCATGCTAGGAGAGTCCAAAACTAGAGGACATAGGTTTAGAGAGAGAAGGGAAAGATTTAAAAGGGACCTGGGGTCAATTTTTTTCACACAGAGGATGTTGAGTATATGGAACGAGCTGCTGGAGGAATTGGTAGAGGAGGGTACAACTACAAAGGTTAAAAGCCATTTGGACTGGTACATGGACAGGAAAGGCTGGAGGGATCTGGGCCAAATGCAGGCAAATGGAACGAGCTCAGGCAGACATTTTGGTCAGTATGGATGAGTTGGGCTGAAGGCCATCTAGTTTTTAAGTGCTTCCCACTCTTACTGACAGAGCTGAACCTTCTGAGGCATCTCTTTGCAATGTATGGATTACGAAGAGTGTGTGTCAGACAATGGTCCTCGGTTCATTGTACATAAATTTAACTTCTTCCTGAAATCAGCTGAGGTCTGCCATTGTTTGTTCCACCATAAACATCCTGCAGTAAATGGTGCAGCTTAGGAAGCTGCGCAAAGCCTCACGGCTTGGATAAAACAGGTTTCTCTATCTGTTCCTTCTTCCCAATAGTTGGCTCAGTTCTTAATTCACTCCAGAACACTCCTCACATTGTGACCAAAAGGACAATGATTTATTGTTAAAACATCAACCATGTGCATGACTGGTCTTGTTTAAGATTGATTTGTCCTCTGCTCTTTCCAAATATCAACTGCAGTAATTGTGAGCTCATGATAAGATGATAAGGGTTATGAATTTGTTTATTATTGTCACATGTACCGAGGTACAGTGAAAAACTTTGTTATGCATGGCATCCACAACATTTCATTATTATGGTGCATTGAGGTTGTACAAGGGAAAACAATATGTGTTACAGTTACAGAGAAAGTGCAGTGCAGGGAGACAATAAGGTGCAAGTCCATAACAAGTTAGATTGTGAGGTCAAGAGTCCATTTTATTGTTCCAGGGGACTGTTCAGTAGTCTTATAACAGCAGGGTAGAAGCTGTCCTTGAGCCTGGTGGTACGTGCTTTCAGGCTTTTGTATTTTCTGCTCAATGGGAGGGGGGAGAAGAGAGAATGTCCAGGGTGGGTGGGGTTTTTGATTATGTTGGCTGCTTTTCGGAGGCAATAAGAAGTATAGAGTCATAGAGAGGAGATTGGTTTTCACGATGGACTGAGCTGTGTCCAGAACACTCTGCAATTTCTTGGGGTCTCGGGCAGAGCAGTTGCCATACCAAACCATGATGCATCTGGATAGAATGCTTTCTGTGGTGCATTAATAAAAATTGGTGAGGGTCAAAGGGGACATGCCAATCCAGATATTCTATCCTGGGAAGAGGATGGTGTTTGGGATTTCAAACTTTCAACGTGACTGAGGATTCCTGGAGAAGTTGCCAGGCATAAGGGACCTTTGACCAACAGGCATATTCATGTTCACATGGACCATCTCTTACCTCCATGAGTCCTAACACAACTAGCAGATGTTCTTCCAGATCAAGGCAGACAAGGAGACATTGTTCCTGCTCTTAAAACTGTAGCAGAATATGTTCTACATGCGAGTGATTGTCCAGCCTGAAACTGGAATTGGTTTCTTATGGTCACATGTACTTAGATACAGTGAAAAACATAGTTTTGTATGGCATCCATACAGATGATTTCAAAACATAAGTATGCCAAGGTAGTACAAAGGAAAAGCAATAACAGAATATAGAATATAGTGTTACAGTTACAGTTACAGAGAGAAATGCAGTACAAGTAGACAATATGGTGTAAGTACAATATGAGGTAGGTTGTGAGGTCAAAAGTTCATCTTTAACGTACAAGAGATCCGTTCATGGGTCTTATAACTGCAAGATAGAAGCTGTCCTTGAGTCTGGTGGTGCATGTTTTCAAGCTTTTGTATCTTCCACCCAATGGAAGGGGAGAGAAGAGAGAATGTCTGGGGTGGGTGGGGTCTTTGATTATGCTGGCTGCTTTTCGGAGGCAATAAGAAGTATAGAGTCATAGAGAGGAGATTGGTTTTCACGATGGACTGAGCTGTGTCCAGAACACTCTGCAATTTCTTGCGGTCTTAAGCAGAGCAGTTGTCACAACAGTTACCAAGCTGTGATGCATCCAGATAGGCATGTTAGTGTTAGTCCTGTTAGTCCTAACTGAAGATATCCTCTGCAGCAATGGCCGGAGATAGAGATTGGGCATATTTGGTGCTGCTTTGTTGGATCTTTAAGTGAGCAGTATAATCCCTTAAATTTGTTTAGCCCAGGTGTTAGTAGACGTTGTATTACATCGAACAGTAAAGTACAGGAACATGTCCTTCTGTCCACAATGACTGCGCTGAACACAATGTCTAATTAAACTAAATCTTTTCCACCTGTACATGATCCATTTCCCTCTATTCCCTTCATATTCACGTGTCTGTCCAACAACTGCTTAAACACCACTATCGTATCTGCTTCCGCCACTACCCTTGGCAGCCCGTTCCAGGCACCTACGACTCTCTGTGTAAAGAACTTGCCCCACACATCTCCTTTAAACTTTCCCCCTCTCACCTTAAATGCAATCGTTCTGGCTCTCCACTCGCCTTTGGAGCATCTAGACAACAGCAAAATATACATCAGGCTGCTGTTTATTGATTACAGCTCAGCGTTCAACATCATCATCCCCCCCAGTACTAATCAACAAGCTTCAAAACCTGAGCCTCTGCACCTCCCTCTGCAAATGGATCCTCAACTTCCTTACTGGGAGACCACAGTCAGTGCGGATTGGTATAACATCTCCTCCTTGCTGACAATCAACACAGGTGCACCTCAAGGATGTGTGCTTAGCCCAGTGCTCTACTCTCTCTACACTCACAACTGTGTGGCTAGGCACAGCTCAAGTGCCATCTATAAATTCGCCAATGACACCACTGTTGTCGACAGAATCTCAGATGGTGATGAGGAAGCGTACAGGAATGAGATAGATTGGCTGGCTGAGCGGTGTTGCAACAACAAACTCGCACTTAACGTCAGAAAAACCAAGGAAATGATTGTGGACTTCAGGAAGGGGAAGTCGGGAGAACACATACCAGTCTTCATTGAGGGGTCAGTGGTGGAAAGGGTGAGCAGATTCAAGTTCCTGGGTATCAACATCTCAGAGGAACTATCTTGGGCCCAACACATTGATGCAATCACAAAGAAAGCATGCCAGCGGCTCTACTCCATGAGGAGTTTGAGGAGATTGGTATATCACCAAAGACCCTTGTAAATTTCTAAAGATGTACAATGGAGAACATTCTGACTGGTTGCATCACTGCCTGGTACAGAGGTTCCAATGTGCAGGATTGAAAGAGGCTGCAGAGGGTTGTAGACTCAGCCAGTTCCATCACGGACACAACCCTCCCCATCACCAAGGACATCTTCAAGAGGCGGTGCCTCAAGAAGGCAGCATCTATCATTAAGGGCCTTCACCAGCGGGGACATGCCCTTTTCATGTTATTCTTCACATTACAGCTTCTTCCTCTGTGCCATCAGATTTCTGAACAGTCTATGAACACTACCTCGTCATTGCTGTTTGGCACTATTTACTTATTTGTGTAACGAATAGTAATTTTTAAGTCTTTGTGTCTTTCACTGTACTGATGCCACAAAACAACAAATTTCATGACATATGTCAGTGATAATAAATCTGATTCTGATCCCGCATGTCCTCTAGTACTACCTTGAGTAAAACATTCTGACTGTCTGCTTCTCACAATCTTATAAACTTCTATCAGGTCTCCCTTCAGCCTTTGACACTCTAGAAAAAACATCCTAAGTTTGTCCAACCTTTCCTCATAGCTCATACCCTCTAATCCACTTAGCATCCTGGTAAACCTCCTCTGCACCCTCCACATCCTTCCTATAATGGGGCTACAGCAACTGCACACAATTCTGAATTGATGAGTAGTTATTGATGAAGGTGCTAAATTGATGAGTAGTTATAATCCTACAAAAACCAAGTACTGAGCCAGGGAAGAAACAATAGTCTGTTTTTTGCAGTCAGCAGAACATCAAAGCTCTCCAACTGACTGCAAGATAAACTAGAATCTCCCAGGCAGTGATTTTCCTTAGAGGGTGCCTACAAAAGCTGGGTAAACCACTCTGGTGAATCAAGCTCAGTTCCAGCAACAAACTCCGTCCTCAGCAACATTGCTGCAACTTCCAGAAACTGTCAGGTGGCTTCTAGCCAGGTTGTGACCTAGTCATAGGTCATTGTTCTGACCCAGGCTACTGCTGCAGGAGTAGGAGAAGAGAAAAAGAGGAGATAAAAAAGCAGAACAGAGTTGCCCATTTCTTCATTTCAATTTATTTCAATGGAAAATTGGATGCCCCACTTGAAATGTTCACTAGAGTCACAGAGTCATAGGGTCATACAGCACGGAAACAGGCCCTTCTGCCCACAAGTCCATGCCGACCAAGACTTCCATTTAAGCTAGCTCATTTGCCCGTGTTTGGCCAGTATCCCTCTAAACCTTTCCCATCCACATACCCTTCCAAGTACCTTGTAACTGTTGTTAATGTACCCACCTCAAACACGTCCTCTGGCAGCTCATTCCATATACTGACCACCCTCTGGCTAAAAAGGTTGCCCCTCAGGTTCCTATTAAATCTTTCCCCTCTCATCTTAGACCTATGCCCTCAGGTTCTTGATTTCCCCAACTCTGGGAAACAGACTGCACATCCATCCTCTATATGCCCCTTATTATTTTATACACTTCTATTATGTCACCCCTTCTACACTCCAAGGATTAAAGTCCCAACCTGCTCAACCTCTCTCCATAAATCGGCCCGTCAAGTTTCAGCAACACCCCCGTAAATCTCCTCTGCTCTCTTTCCGTCTTAGTGGTATCTTTCCTATAGCAGGGTGACCAGAACTGAACACAATATTCTAAATGTGGCTCCACCAACGGCTTGTACAGCTGCAACATTGTTGAGCGTCATTTCTTGATGGATCACCTGAACTACAAGGATGGTGTCTGAGGCTGGATCCGAGCAGAGTGATTCTGGGACATCATTAATCTGGGATTCACTTGTCAAAAATAAAAGCCTAGAATTTTATGGTTAACATGGCCTACTCACCACTGGCCTCCAAATTTTGTGAGGTTTACATCGGAGTGACATTTACAAGGATACTTACAAATCCCTTCTTGATGAGGCAGCACAATTTCCTGCCCCGCCCACGACGACAGACCCCACCCATATGAGTACAAAGTACCAGTTGAATTTTATTGATTTTAGTCAGATCTTTTAAATATAAGCTATGTTTCAGGTGTACTTCAGAAAATGCTTCAACAAGAGATGAATTTGATCCAATACACCTGGCTTGCTGACTCAGTAAACTCTCCCCAACTATCACTCTGAATTATTATAAACATGAAGCATGCTAAATTATACTGAAAATGTCGGATTACTTCACCATTAACTGATGTAAGCATGTTCCCCCAAAGACTTCATGATGCTAAAGCAGAACGGCAGGATGTCAGGTTTACTGATCCTTAAGGAACCTTTCTAGTCAAGCTATGTAAGAGTCGTGATAAGTGTATTTATACAAGACCGTTGGGTCAAGACAATGAACAGGGAAAACGTATAAGCACACTGACTACTAATATCTAAACTTTAGGAATATTTGTTTGAATTTATCCATTGTTGTCACATGCAAAACTTAGAACTTAGGAGATAAGAACAAAAGAAATTGTAGCAAGGGTAGGCCAGTCAGTCTCACGTGCCTGCTCCATTATTCAAAAAGATCGTGGCTGATCTTTTCTCTCAGTTCCACTTTCCTGCACTGCCTCACATCCCTTATTCTCTTGATAACTAAATATCCATTGATCTCTGTCTTGAAGTTGTACATTTTACAGAAAGAATATGATGTTGAGTTGGAAGGTTAAGCATATTTGCTTATCTGACTACTGCTTTGGTGTGATCCCAATTTGAACAAATTCCCTTACCTGTCAATCTCCTGTTAACAATGTGCCCAGATTAAACCCTCTGTGAGACTCTTCAGGCTATCTGAAGTGACCCCATGGCATAAAAATTGTCTGTGTTTGGGGTCTTTGTAGCCATCAGGAGCTGAATGCAGGCAACTCTCTAGATATCTCCTGATACAGTATTTTCTACGGGTGTCTGACTATGTATCATACAGCATGGAAATAGGCCCTTCAGCCCAACTGGTCCCTGCTGACCAAAACGCTCATCCAGGCTAGTCTCACTTACCAGTGTTTGGCCCATAACCTTCTAAACCTTTTCTATCCACATATCTGTCCACCTGTCTTTTGAAAGTTATTATTGTACCTGCCTCAGCTACTTCTTTTGGCAGCTCATTCTACATACATACCACCCTCTGCGTAAAAAAAGTTGCCCCTCAGGTTTCTATTAAATCTTTCCCCTCCCACCTTAAACCTATGCCCTCTAGTTCTTGATTTCCCAACCCTGGGAAAAAGATTGAATGCATGATTGGTGATATAATGCAATGGATTTTTTTCAATATAGCACTACTCAATGATGCCTTCATAGGACCTGCCTTACCCTTGTGTACCATATAACAGATGCAGAGAAACAGGCCTTCTGGATGACATTGGAATGGAAAACCTAAAGGTGGCAACATGGTTATTTTGCATTAGTCTTCACAAGGGCACAAGTTGTAGGACTCTCTATCTGACATCTCTGTTGCAGTAACTTCACTAGAAGGACTGCAGAACTTCAATAAGGTGTCTCACCGCCACCTTCTCAAGGGTTGGGTGATGAATGTTGGTATTACCAGTGAAACTCAAATCTTATAAATCAGTGAAAGAACGGTCGGTAGATTTAACATAGGCTGAAAAAATGTTAATGGAGTAAATAATGAGATAATGAAAGATATCACCAAAACCTGATGTTTTTCATCCCCAGTAGCAAGAAGGTTAGGAAACTGTAAATGCTTTAGTTAGATAAAATTGACATTAATAGATTTCTGTTCAGAAAATGTATTGAAGATTTAGGAATTAAGAGGGATAGAGTTAAGATATGAATCAGACACAATCTAATTGTATGGTGGAAGAGATTTGACGGACTATGTTCCTATGTTGTCCAACCTTCATTTTAATATGTGACAAAAACACATTGGGAATCATTGGGTAGGTCAGTAAGCCACTGGAATGAGCTAGCCAGAGGAAAAAGGGAGTGAAATTTCCAGACCAATATTTTTTCAATGTCATTGTACTTAGTCCTGAAATAAAGTATTTCCATATTGCCAGTAAAAGACACAGTGGCTCCATGACTGTAAAACACACAATCATTCCTTGACACTACTTAATTATTGCATGGTTAAGCTTAGCTTTCGTACCTAACACAAAGGCTGTAGCAGTTTTATCAATGAAACCTCACTTGTGCATTTTTAACGAAAGACCCAATGTCTGTTCAAATCTAAGAAAAGGCTTTTCATTTAAAATAAAATATATAGAATTTTCTTTCAGGTTATTCAATTACTTAAGTGTTATCAACATGGTAAACTGTCATAGGAGACACTTCATCCTGTTTATGCAGAGGAAGGCATACAGTGGTATGGACTGTAATGACATAATTTTCACTAATTATGCTTGTCACCAGAAAATCCTTCTTCCCATTTGTGAAAATACAGAATCTAAATGCGCATGAAAGTTTGCACTGCTGAGGTAAAAGGAATAGATAAAGGGGTGACATTTCTGGCACAACAGATCTAACACCCTGCCTCCCCCCTTCTCCCTCACCCACCCACATTTCCCACAGTAACAAGTCAATAGCTAGTAACAGCACACCTCGAAAAGCCTTTCCTGAAATAGTCCAGAAACTGTTTGTCCTTAAGCACATCTCAGTTTGATAATGGAATTTCTCAAAGAAGCACTCTGGATCTTGCAATAGGTTTCCAAGGTTAAGACCCCATCCACAACATACATAGAGTAAGCTGGTTAAAATGGTGAAATCAGTAAGTTATGGTTAACCGAGAACCCAGCATTGAGCCTCAACAAGTTGAAATACAATAGCGATGATGAGATTTGAGATACAGGTTATTTTCACTGGAGCATAGAACGAAATAATGGAGTATAACTAACAGGTGTGGAGTCATCTGATTGGATAATAAGGGATCAACCGTGGATTTCTTTATGTGCTGTGTTTGTGTGGCTTTGCTGCAGAGAATAGTTTATGTAATTGACAATACCACCGGTGGATTTTTTAATGGAAAATTGAATAAGCATTTGAAACAAAGTTATAAGGCTCCAAGTGATGATGGGGGGCGGGGGTTTCAAGGGACTTATTTGGATTGTTATAATACAGGATCAAACATCCTTGCTCTCTGGTCTGAACTTACATTCTTGATAAGAATAGATTTACTTCTGCCTTAAAAATTACTCAAAGACTCAACTTCAGCTGTCCAAAATTGCCTCATCTCTATATTAAGAGGGCAAGCCCTTGTGAAACAGCATCTGGTTCTAGATTCTCACACAAGAGAAACATGTTCTCCACATCCACACGTCAAGAGCCCTCAGGACCTTACACACTCCAATTTAGTTAACTCTCACTCTTCTAAACTCCAGCAGATACAGGCCTCACCTGTTCAACCTGTCTTCCTAAGACAACACATGCATTCCAGGTATTAGTCTGGTATATCTTCCAAAACATTAGCATCCTTCCTTAAATTAGGAGACCAATACTGTACACAGTTCTGCGGATGTGATTGAAGCATAACCTTCCTGCTTTTGTATTCAATTCTCTTAGCAATATAGAATAACATCCTGTTACCTTACCTAATTACTTGCTGCACATGCATAGTAGGCTTTTGTGAATCATGCAGTAGGACACCTATTTCCCTCTGCATCCCAGAGCTCTGCAAGCTCACCATCCGCATTATATTTTTTTTTATTTTTCCTGTCAAAATGGACAATTCCCCATTTTCTCATATTGTACTCCATTTTCCAGATTTTTGCCCACTTACCTAACCTTCTTCCTTCATAATTTCCTTTTGCCTTCTTCATTTCCTAATCTTCAAAAGCCTAACTTTTCCCATTTCCAAAACTCTTAATGTATTGTTCACCAGTATGAAGGCAAAAATTTTATAGCTAGGACTGACTGCTATTTTTTTGTTAAATTCTGCTGGATTATTTTAAATTTTGGACTGTCCTGTTTTTAACTTTTCAAATTAAGCCTTTCAGGTGTTAGCTGTGGCTCAGCCAGTGGTGAATCAAAGTCTCAAAGTTGGGATTTCTAGTCCCACTCCACAGACCCAAGCCTAAAGATCTAGGCTGACACAATATTAAAGGAGTGCTCACGATTAGATGTGGTGTCTAATGGATTATACCTTAATATAAGGCTGTTTGTGCTGTCTTAGGTGGAAGTGAAAGATCCAGAGTCACTATTTCAAAGATTAAATGAGCTGTTCTGAGTGTCTTGCCCAGTATTTATCCCTCTCTCAGCATTAGTGAAACAGATTATCTTGTCTTTAGTACAATGCTGAATGTGATATCTTGCTGTGTGCAACACAAGCTTAAATTTGCATTTCTTCATTTTAAGCTTCCCGTTGCAAGAAAACTTCAATATCAGTGGAAACATTATAACCTTTGAGCTGTCAAATACGGAGAAAACATAAGCAATTATGTATTAGTTGTCATAGTAAATATATAGTCCTCTTCCCAACAATGCATGCCTCAGAGTTTAAAAAATTAATACCACAAAGTGAATTTGCAACCCCGAGAAACATTTAGTTTGACTGTAGTGGTTTCTAAAGAGAACTGATTCAGCCAGACAGAGCTAACAGCTTTTGCTTAGGACCAGTAAATGATTAGCAAGCTGTAGATAAGCCGGGCATTTTGTTAATGCTGTGAAGATAATGAGAGTGAAGCCTGACATATCAGGATTTTGCCTTTGATTGGCTTCAGACAGTATCTTTAATTAGAATGAGTAATGTCTTGCAGCAGGCCAATATCCTTTTGCATGATCATGCCATAATAATGTGTCATTGAACAGGTTTGCCATCCAATATATTAGCCGACGTCATCCATAAGGATGATCCAGGATAACTGGACAGGACAAAAGTACTTGAATGGTACAATCTATATTTCAGTCAGATTCTAAATTATTTCTACAGAACACATTGTGTGTTCTGTAGAAATAATTTAGAATCTGACTGAGTAGAAATAATTTAGAATCTGACTGAAATAACTGATTCAGTATCAGTTAATAACATTATTTATTAACTGATACCGAATGCTTATTTATGACAATTCCCAAAAATTGAGCGAAAATTTCACTTCATAATTTCGGTTTGGTGGATGATTTGTGAAAGGTTACAGGAGGCACAGGAATGCTTCACATAACTACCAACTTCTTCCTGAGGAAGGATGTAGTAAAACAATGGAGGGAATGTGTTGTCATGAGGTTAGAAAGAAGAAGCATCTATTTAGCAGTGTGGAGGAACAGAGGGATCTTGGGGTCCATGTCCATAGATCCCTCAAGCTTGCCACACAGGTCGATAGGGTTGTTAAGAAGGCATATAGTGTGTTGGCCTTCATTAGTCGGGGTATTGAGTTCCAGAGCCACAAGGTGATGTTGCAGCTCTATCAAGCTCTGGTTAGACCACACTTGGAGTATTGTATTCAGTTCTGGTTGCCTCATTATAGGAAGGATGTGGAAGCTTTAGAGAGGGTGCAGAGGAGATTTACCAGGTTGCTGCCTGGATTGGAGAGCATGTCTTCTGAGGTTAGGTTGAGTGAGCTAGGGCTTTTCTCTTTGGAGAAAAGGAGGATGAGAGGTGACTTGATGGAGGTGCACAAGATGATGAGGCATAGATTGAGTGGACAGTCAGAGACTTTTTCCCAGGGCAAAATGGATAATATGAGGGGGCAACATTTTAAGGTGATTGGAGAAAGGTATAAGGGAGATGTCAGAGGTAAGTTTTTTACACAGGGTGTGGTGGTTGCGTGGAACGCACTGCCGGCAGAGGTTGTGGGGGCAGATAAATTAGGGATATTTAAGAGAATCTTAGACACATGAATGATAAATAAATGGGGGACTATGTGAGAGGGAAGGGTTAGATAGATCTTAGAGCAGGATAAAATGTCGGCAGAACATCATGGGCCAAAGGGCCTGTATTGTGCTGTAATGTTCTATGTTCTCTTTTCTTGTGCATTATTCCGTTTTGCATTGTTATCTCACAGCAAGAGAAATGTCAAGATTCCTTTTAATGGCTGACAATAATCAACATGCTAGCTACCACCTCAATTCAAATCTGCAACTATTTGTAACATTTAGTAAATGATTTTAGCATTGAGGAGTCAGGCCACCCTGATTTGACCAAAGATTTAGGACAGCACATTGTATCACTGTCAGCATTGAAGAGAGTAAGAGCACAGCAGGCTGTAATTAAGAAACTGCTACTTGACTGATGGATGAGTGTGTCAGATCAAGTACTTCAATCAAACTCCCTACCTGGAGGTTGCCTAGCATTAATTCTTTGCTCCTGCAGCATGTCTCCCTGGATTTACACCGTGAAAGGCTCCTCACACGTTGTGTAATCCAAAAACTAGAACCTTACTCAGTACTTACTTTGCAAGTGTTCAGGATGGTGCTATGCAATAAGGTGCAAGCATCTGAGGCTTTGATGTTTTAAAAGCAGTAGTAGCTGCCACAGTTAAATGAAGCGATGCAGAACTCCACACCTGGGATCAGCAACCAACCTATTGGTATTTATACAAATATCCAAAGAAAGGCCAGGGATTTAAAACATAAAGACAGAGGAATGGATTTCAAAGACTTGTTGCTGTCATGAGATGCATTTACCACGACTGACAAGGGAAGGGAGAGGTGGTGAACAGGAGGTTTCTGGGCATTATTATTTTTCTTTTGCACAGATTCTTGCCTGGCCTGCTGAATTCTTCCAGCTTTTGATGTATTTATTTCAGATTTACAGAATCTTCTTTTGTTTTCAGACATTATCACTTCAAAACTTGCTGTCAAAGTAATGGCAAGACCCATAGATCTCTCTGATTCATATATCCACAGCAACTTTAGGGCAGGCCACAAACCAAAGAGTGATTAACTTCATAAAAGACAAGTTCAGCCACAGCTGGAGAACTACGCCAGTCCTGGGTGCCACACTTAATGGATGATGTAGTATCTTAGGGGGGGCACCTGGTAGAAAGTGAAAGGGAATTAAAAATATACTTATTGTTTATTTAGTTTTTAATTAATTGTGTTTTAGTTCATTTCACTTTTGATTACATTACATTGCATGTAAAAAATTTCTAAAATAAAAACCATAAAAAGTATGGTTTTTAAATGGTTCTGAGCGTTCAGAAATATTTATAAACCCTTACATTTATGACAGCTCACAAAGCAGGGGAAAAACGTTGCCAGCTGCCAAAGGAGCTTCCAGAAGAGTTTCATGGGCGGGGCTGGTTCTGCCCTGAACGTGTCACTCTACTCTTAGAACCTCATCTCCCAACTCCGGAGCTGTTGGAATAAGCAAAATTTGTCTTCATTTTCAATTAAGATAATTTTGGGCAAGTGGTGGTTGTGGACGGTGAAGACAGGTGATGGGCCATTTCAGTTGATTCAGGGTCAAATTCTCACTGATGGATCCTCATTCAAATTCATTGAGCAATGTGATGCCCCTACACCTGTACGGTACTCGCAAACAAACCTTTTGTAGAGATGAAGCAATGCATTGCAAATTTATGAAGTGGACAAGAGTTTCTTAAAACCACCCAATTTCTCTGGAAATTAACTATTTCAAGAATGGAGTTCTATATCATCATATATTAATGTGTCAGTGATTTGAACTTAAACCTCAAGGTAAAAATTCACTCACATGTGTTGAAGATCTGTGTGTGAAACCCCACTTCTGAAATTCAACTGCACCGAGGTAAATGGAATTGGATTTCAGAAGTGGATCACTAGAAACATAGAATCACGGAGCTATTCAACATGGAAACAGACCACTTGGCCTACCACGTCCACATCGACCAGGGGCACCCATCTGTACCAATCCCATCTTTCAATACTTGGCCTATAACCTTCTATGCCTAAGCGAGTCAAGTGCTCGTTCAGACACTTCTTAAGTGCTGTCAGCAAATCTGCTTTCACCTCTCTCAGGCAGTGCATTTCAGGTACTCACCATTTTCCGGGTGAAAAAGATCCCCCTCAGAAACTCTTACCCCTTTCTCTAAACATATATCTCCTCATTTTATCTAACTCTGATTGGGAAAATTTTCCTGCAGTTTATCCTTGCTATACCCCTCATAATTTTATATATCCACCCTCCCCCACCCCATCTCTTCTTTACCTCCTCCATTCCAGGAAAAACAGACCTAGGTTCTCTAGTCTCTCTTTATAACTAAAATGTTCCATCACTTTTACATGCTACAATGTCAGACATTTAGTGCACAGGTCCAAGGGGAAATTTGTAGGCTGTTATTGTTATTATTTCTTTACCTTTTGTGGTTTAATCATTCGTGTCTGTACCTATACCTTGTGTCTATAAGACTATTGAACAGTTCCCTTATACGATGAGATGGACTCTTGACCTCACAATCTACCTTGTTATGACCTTGCACCTTATTATTTACCTACAATGCTCTTCCCTGTAGCTGTGACACTTTACTCTGTATTGTTATTGTTTTTACCCTGTACTAGCTCAATGCAGTTCACTCAGATCCTAGATTCTCTGCAGGAGGCATTTCTCACTTCTGACAACTTGCTATGCAATACATCATTGCAAGTCTGACAAAAGGCATCTACCATTCATTGACAAATGATGAGAGTGCTTCGTGGAAAATTCTCCGCTGACACTTGTGGAGAACTGAGACAGTGCTGCCCTGTCAGAGTAAGTGTGTTATCTCCAGCATCTTGGCCAATATTTATCCTCAGTCTATGGCCATTGTCACCTTGATGTTTGTGAGAGCTTGCTGTGCTTAAATTGCCTACTGTCTTTCCTGCCTTGCTATAGTGACTGCTCTTCATTGGCTCTGAAGCAGTTGGGGTCAACCCAAGGCACTTTATAAATGCCAAGCCTTTCTGTGTTGTTTTTGATGACTTGTAATGTTTCCCTTCTGTTCCATAAGCAGCAGTTTTGCCTGTTGTTAAAAAGCAGCAGTGAACCCAAAGTGACCCAAATTAAACCGGTGCTGATCCTTGTGAAAAAAAAATTGCTTCAGGCTCAGCTGTTTCCCTTAAAGAATCCCTCATTGTGAGTTTTAAATGTTGACTTTAGCTTTTTTAGTCTGCAAGGTCTGCAAAACTTACATGTTTAGGCTGGAGAGGACAAGGGTGTATAATAGTGAGGAAAATTCTGTTTTTTATAACGTAACAAGAGTGACAGAAACTAAACTACCAAGCATCCGAACGTGCTAAAGCTGTTCATTCATACAGAACTGCACTCCTTCCAGACAAAACCCATAATATCAACGTTTTCTTTTTTTTTCTTACACTGCACAGAAGAAGGCCATCCAGCCTCTCGGATCCATGCCAGCTCCCAGAGGATTAATCTCTTTGGTCCCATTCCCCATTGCCTTATTTGCCTGCACCTATGCAACTTATCCTCTCTCTTGAATTCTTTTTATCATCCATCTATATGAAGGGGTAATTTGCATTGGCCAATTAACCTACTAGCAGTTCTTTGTGATTTGGGAGGAAACTGGAGCATCTGAAGAAAACCCTTAACAATCATGAAGAGAGTGTGCAAACTCAGCACAAGGAGAATCCAAGGTCAGGATCAAACCCAGGTCCCAGGATTCATCAGCCAGCACCACGAACTGCTGTACCACGTCTCTTCATCGAGACTCTCTAACTGGTGGAAACTTCTCAACATCTACTTTGTCATGTCCCCTTGATACATTATATATTTCAATAAGATTATCCCTCATTCTTCTGAAATCCAAAAAACATAGATCTAATTTCTTTAGCTATCACAAAATAAGGTAACGTTCCTGAAGAACTACTGCCTGGTGGCTCTGTCATCCACTATCATGAAGTGCTTCGTGAGGATGATCATGACATGCATCGTCTCCAGCCTCCCAGACAACCTCGACCCACCGCAAGTTGCTTACCACAGAAACAGGACCATGGTGGATGCCATCTCTCTGGCTCTACACATCTCTGGAGCATCTAGATAACAAAGATACCTAGAGTATGCCAGACTCCTAATTATTGGCTACAGCTCTGTCTTCAATACCATAATTCCAAACAAGCTCATCTCCAAACTCCTAGACCTAGGTCAAAGCACTTTCCATTGCAACTGGATCCTTGACTTCCTGACCAACAGACCACAATCAGTAAGGACAGGCAGCAACACTTCCACCACAATTATCCTCAACACTGGTGTCCCACAAGACTGTGTCCTTAGCCCGCTACTCTACTCCCTATACACTCACGAATGTGTGGCTAGATTCTGCTCTAGCTCCATCTACTAGTTTGCAGATGACACCAACATAGTGGGCCGAATCTCAAACAGCAATGAGACAGAGTACAGGAAGGATATAGAGAGTCTAGCGACATGGTGTCAACACAACAACCTTTCCCTCAATGTCAGCAAAACAAAAGAGCTAGTTAGTCATTGACTTCAGGAAGCAGGGCAGAGCACATGCTCCAGTATGTATCAATGGTGCAGTGGTGGAGATGGTTGAGAGCTTCAGGTCCCTAGGTGTAAACATCCCCAACAGCTTGTCCTGGTCCAACCACGTAGAAGCCATGGCCAAGAAAGCTCACCAGTGCCACTACTTCCTTAGAAGGTTAAGGAAATTCAGCATGTCCCCACTGACTCTCACCAGTTTTCATAGATGTACCATAGAAAAGATTCTATCCAGATGCACTGCAGCTTGGTACAGCAACTGCTCTGCCCAAAACTGCAAGAACTTGCAGAGAATTGTGAACGCAGATCAGTCTATCTTGAAAGCCAGTCTCCCCTCCCTGGACTTTGTCTACACTTCCCACCACCTCGGGAAAGCAGCCAGCATAATCAAAGACCCCCCCCCCCAACCCCAGACATTCTCTCTTTTCCCCTCTCCAATCAGACAGAACATCCAAAAGCTTGAAAGTGTGCACCACCAGGCTCAAGGACAGCTTCTATAACACTCCGAAAAGACTCCTGAACAAATCTCTTGCACGATAAAAATGAACTTTTGACCTCACAGTCTACCTCGTCATGCATCTTACACCTTATTGTCTGCCTGCACCACACTTTCGCTGAAACTGTAACATTAAATTATGCATTTTGTCATTGTTTTTCCCTTGTATTACCTCAATGTACTTATGTTGTGAAATGATCAGCATGGACGGCATGTAAAGCAATGATTTTCACTGTATTTTGGTACATGTGAAAATAATAAACCAATTACCAATGATGGGATAAGCTTCTCATCTCAGGAATTATCCCATTTAATCTCTTTTGGACTACCTCTAATGCTAGTATATCCTTTCTTAAATAAGAGGACCAAACCTGTGCATGGTACTCAGGCCTCAACAACACCCTATAATACGTTCCTATTTCTAAATTCTAATCTCCCGCAATAAAGGCCAAGATGCCGGTTGCTTTCCTAACTACTTGTTACTCCTGCCTGCTAGCATTTTGAGATTCATGCACAAGAACACCTAGATTCCTTTGTACCTCAACTCCATTTCCACTAGAATACGGAGTACCAAATTTCCTTTCCAGCTTCCATGTTAGTCCTAATTTTCAAAACTGCTATTATTTTCCCTCTTTGATAAAATACTCTTCATTTACTTCTTTACTTCCTCAGGAGGCTACAGAAATTTGGCATGTCCCCATTGACCCTCAGCAATTTTTATACATGCACCATATAAAGCATCCTATGTGGATGCATTACGGCTTGGTATGGCAACTGCTCGGCCTGGAAACGCAAGAAACTGCAGAGAGTTGTGGACACAGTTCAGCACATCACAAAAACCAGCCTCCCTTCCATAGACTGTGTCTACACTTCTCGCTGCTTTGGTAAAGCAACCAGCATAATCAAAGACCCTATCCACCCCATTCTCTCTTTTCCTCCCTCCCATCGGGCAGAAGATACAAAAGCCTGAAAACACATACCACAGGCTCAAGGACAGTTTCTATCCTGCCGTTATAAGACTATTTAATGGTCTCCTTCTGTGACAAGATGGACTCTTGACCTCACAATCTATCTTGTCATGGCCTTGCATCTTATTGTTTGCTTGCACTGGACTTTCTCTGTACCTGTAACACTTTATTCTGCATTCTGTTATTGCTTTTCCCTTGTAC
The DNA here is from genome assembly GCF_009764475.1 of Pristis pectinata. Taxonomy (NCBI): domain Eukaryota; kingdom Metazoa; phylum Chordata; class Chondrichthyes; order Rhinopristiformes; family Pristidae; genus Pristis; species Pristis pectinata. The sequence continues at coordinate 21,101,816 of NC_067409.1, read as the reverse complement.
TACTTCAATGTACTGGTGTGATGAAATGATCTGTATGGATGGCATGCAAAACAATGTTTTTCACTGTACCTTGGTACATGTGACAATAGTAAACCAATTTACCATTCCCACCGCTGTCTGTAAGGAGTTTGTATGTTCTCCTCGTGTCTGTGTGGGTTTCCTTCAGATGCTCCGGTTTCCTCCCACATTCCAAAGACGTACAGGTTAGGAAGTTGTGGGCATGTTATTGGTACTGGAAGCGTGGCGACACTTGCAGGCTGCCCCCAGAACATTCTATTCAAAAGATGCATTTCACTGTGTGTTTCGATGCACATATGACTAATAAAGATATCATATCTTATCTTACATCCTCCATTTCCTCTCCAATTTCTTTCAAGACTCTAACATTTCATTCAACATTTCCCGAAAGTTGAACAAAGTCTACACTTGCCCCCACAGCTACTTCCCCACTTTCAGACAAAGCCAGATTCCCACCATAAGATACGACAACATACGCCTGCCCACTGGGGCACTGTGAGGGAGGAGGTGGGAGATGGGAATTTTGGTGGGTGGATGCCGACTGCTTGATCTTCAGAATCTCAAGATGAGCATTTGTTTTCCATTGCTGTACCCTCTGCTGCAAATTACTCATCAGTTCCATAGATTCTACTACAAATGTGGAATGCCTCTGTGAACTGTTTTGATCTGATTTCTTGTATCTGTTAGTTTTTTTAAAATTTTATTCACAACATGGTAACAGGCCCTTCCGGTCCAATGAGTCTGCGCTGTCCATTTTTTAAACCCAAATTAACCTACCCGTACGTCTTTGGAATGAGGGAGGAAACCGGAGCTCCCGGAGGAAACCCACGCAGACAAGGGAGAACATACAAACTCCTTACAGACAGCGACGGGAATCGAACTCCGAACGCTCACGCTGTAATAGCGTCGCGCTAACCGCTACGCTACCGTGCCGCCCCGTTGTGCCCATCTTCCAGTTGATACAGAATGCTGCACACCATACAAGAGTGACTGCTTTAGACTGGCCCTCATTTCTACACTGATAACTTCATGGAGATCCTTGCAAGCTATGGAGAGGTTGATTATCACAAGATCACAAGATCACAAGACAAGGGAGCAGAAGCAGGCCATTCGGCCCATCAAGTCTGCTCCAAGGAAAAGGGAAAAAGAAATGGGGTGGGAAAAAAAGAAAAAAAAGAAAAGAAAAAGAAAAAAAAAGAAAAGAAAAAGAAAAAAAAAAGAAAAAAACTATTCTAATCCCATTTTCCAGCCTTATCCCCATATCCCTTGATACCCTGACTATTTAGATATCTGTCTATCTCCTCCTTGAACACCCCCACTGATCTGGCCTCCACTGCTGTGCGTGGCAAGGAGTTCCACAATTTCACCACCCTCTGGCTAAAGAAATTTCTCCTCATCTCTGTCTTGAAACTGTACCCTCTAATTCTAAGATTGTGCCCTCTGGTCCTGGACTCGCCCACCAAGGGAAACAGCCTAGCCACATCTACTCTATCCTTACCTGTCAACATTTTAAATGTCGCTACGAGGTCCCCTCTCATCCTTCTGTACTCCAGTGAGTACAGTCCAAGAGCCGACAAACGCTCATCATACTTAAGCCCTTTCATTCCCGGAATATTTCCAGAAACATGAATACTCACAATTAACAACCTGCATTACTTCAATTTGCACTGCAAAAATTTGCACGATTCCATTGTTTTGCACCCATCACTGTATTTATTGCTGCATTTATTATTACCATATATACTGTTTACTCTGTGAGCTTCACACGAGCAAGGAATTTCATTGCACCCTGGTGTATATGACAATAAACTCATCTGAATCAGAATCAGTTCTTTCATTTTGTCATTGGACTCCTGTCAAATGTATAATTAACTGTATAGATCCTCTGAATTGTCATGTGCCTCTTTCTGAAAGTTCGATATTGAAGACTGAGGCATTTGAGTGCTTTATTGAGGGAGCACTGAACTACCAAAAGTACCAAACTGAGTCCTATCTACCCTCTCAGGTGATTACAAAAAGATTTTATTGAACTATCTTGAAGGATAGGGGAGTTCTGCAGTTTTGATTTTCATTTACTGAAGATGCTGGAAATCTGAAACAAAAACAGAAAATGCCGGAAACACTCAGCATCCATAGGAAAGAAAACAGGGTTAATATTTCAGATCAAAACCCCTCTGTCTCCCTGTTGCCTTAGCTGTTATTGTTTCTGAATCAACATCACTGAACACAGATTATCACATTGGTTTCCACGGGAGCTTGCTATGCAAATTTGGCCATAATATTTCATAAGTTACAACAGTGAATGCACTTTCCTTCAACGTACACTGACATTTAAAGAATACGTGGCCTTTAAAGTTAATAAAATCCTATATTTACCTTTGTCTGCTTTTACTGGTTAGTATCATACAAATAATAGATTATGATCATTTTTCACAGGTGATTTTCATTATTGTTTGATAACAGTGACATTTGACTGACCCCTGGGAAGTTAATGGTTGGGATCAATGATGGTCTTCTCCATTGATGAGTTTCCATCTAAATGCTCTGCCAATCTTAAGACAAATATTTTTTTCTCTGAGAAGATTATGTTTTTCAAATCCTTCCTAATAATTTGGTGCATTTTCCCTTACAACCTTGTTTGTTCAGTGATGGTTGTTCATCCAAGGTGCAATGGTATAACAGCAGACATGGTTAAGATCTATTTTTTGAAGGTATGTTCTTTAGGATAATGGGCTTGTCAGATTTGTGTGGAGTTACCAGTCCATGTCTGTGTTAGACTAAAGGAGCTGCCATTCATTAATCCCTAGTTTGTTTTTTTTTGTTGGAAATACATAAACATCAGTCTGGGATTGACTCCCCTGGAGACTTTACAGTTTCTTTGTATCCCTGGAAACTAATGATACATTTGAGTCCCTGCCAGTTTGCTGACAGCTTGTGTCTGAATCTCTGGAGGTTTGGCTTTGGAATTTGTCTGAGTCCCTTGTGGTGTTGGAGATGCTTTTCTTTGTTAATAAAGAACGAAGTTCAATTTAAGCTGTAAATAGATATTCTTAGGATTTCAGATTTGGATTCTTATATGATAACCAAGCGTGTTTAAATGATTCTCCTCTGCAAATCTTACTATTTTGTGTAAAACATTTTTTGAACTTCTTTTGCCTTTTTTCTTTTTCTCTTTTGAAACTATTTACTAATCCAGTCGTACTGAAGACCGAGGCTCCAAAGCATACTGCATCTCTGGCTAAACTGTCCCAGTACAGTTACCACACTGCTACCTATCCAAGAATATGGAAAATTGCTCAGGTATGTCCTGTTCCTAAAAAAAAAGAGGATAAAGCTGAACCCACACAAAACCACTGAATTATTCTACTCTCAGTCATCAGAAAAATTATGGTAGGTGTTGTCAAAATAGTTTCAAAAGAGAAAAAGGAGAAAAAAGACAAAAGAAGTTAAAAAAAAATGTTTTACACAAAATAGTGCAACCAAAGAGCACTTGCTCACCAATAACCAACTTAGCATTGCCAGGTTTGGCTTTCACCAGGACCACTTGACTCCAGACCTTGTCACTGCCTTGGTCCAAGCATCGACAAAACATCTTAATTCCAGACTTGGGGTGAGTGACAGATTTTGATATCAAAGCAGCATTTGATTGAGTGTGGCACCAAGGAGCCCTGGTTAAACTGAAATCCATAGCTATGAGAGGAAAAACACTCCAGGAGTTGGAATCATGCTTTGCATACATAAGATGGATGTGATTATTGCTGGTCAATCATTCCCAACCCCTGGATATTGCTGCAGGTTTCCTCAGAGCAGTGATAATATTTTAGGTGCATTCTCACCACCACCCACAGCATTTATTCATATGCTCAAAGTCTCTTGCAATAAAGGCCAAAATTCTGCCTGGCTTCCTGATTGCTTGGTGCACCGAGAATCATAGAATCAAACAGCACAGAAACAGGCACTTTTGGCCCACCTTGTCCATGCCACCTCACACTAATCCCATTTGCCAGCATTAGGCCTGTATCCCTCTACGTCTTTCCTATATAACTCCCTGTCCACATGCCTTTTAAATGTTGTAATTGTATCTGCCTCTGCCATCTCCTCTGGCAGCTCATTCCAGATAACCACCACACCCTTTTTGTGGAAAAACATCCCCCTCAGAACTTTAAATTTCTCCTCTTTCACCTTAAGCCTGTGCTGTCCAGTTCTAGACTCCCCTGTCCTGGGAAAAAGACTTCTATTTATACCTTTATAAGGTCACCCCTCAGCCTTCTACTTTCCAGTGAGAATAAACCCAGCCTATCTGATTCCTCTTTCTAACTAGAGCCCTCCATTCCACCTGCCACTCTCCACCCAACTTTTCAGCTAACCTTTGTCTTGCTTAGACAACCTTCTTCGCTGTCTCATAGAGTTGTACCGCAGGGAAACAGGCCTTTCAGCCCGATTTGTCCATGCCAACCGAGATACCTATCTACACTAATATCATTTTTCTGCATTATCTCTCTATTCCTTTCCTATCCATATACCTGTCCAAATGCTTTTTAAATGTTGTGATTGCACCTGCCTCTACCACCTCCTCTGGCAGCTTTACCCGTCAGATCTTTCCGTCTCCTTCCCCTCACCTTAAACTGATGACCTCTAGTTTTAGACACCCCTGCCATGGGAAACAGACACTTGCTATCCATCCTATCTATGCCTCTCATAATTTTATATACCTCTACCATGTCAACTCTCAGCCTCCTTCACTGCAGGGAAAACAGACCAAGCCTATCCAATTGTTCCTTGCAACAAGCCCTCCAATCCAGGCAACATCCTTGTGAATCTTTTCTGCATTCTCTCCAGCTATATCACATATTTCCTATGTTGTGGTGACCAGAACTGCACACAAGACTTCAAGCATGGCCTAACCAATGTTTTGTACAACTGTATCATGACATCTTTACTCTTGTGCTCACTGCCACGGCCAATGAAGCAAGTGTGCCAAATGCCTTCTTCGCCACCTTGTCCACCTGTGTTACCACTTTTAGGAAACAATGTACTTGTACCCCTCGGTCTCTCTGTTCAACAACATTCCCCGGGGCCCTGCCATTCATTGTCAATGCTCTGACTTGGTTTAACTTCCCAAATGCATCACTTTGCACTTGCATGAGTTAAAGTCCCTCTGCCAGTCCTTTGCCTACTTTCCCAGTTGATCAATGTTTTATTGTAACCTTAGACACTATACCACCAACTTTTGTGTCACCTGCAAACTTACTAATCGTGCTATTTGCATTCTCATCCAAATCATTAATATAAAGCATGCTCCGTTTTTGCATCATTTCTACTGTGTGAGTTAGATACATACAATCTCTTTAACATTAGGCTTGACTCTTCAGAAATTAACACAGCCCCATTTACTTCACATCTCTAATTGTTTCTCCAAATTCACCCCCTCCTCCAATGATGCAATGATTGGAGATCAGGAGAATCCCATTGAAATTCAGGAGCAATATTACTTTATCTGAGACAGAAAATAAGTATGAATGAAATTAATCTGGTCAGATAATGAATGAGATTTGTCTGGAAGAATCCGCCTGGCAGGTCAATAGAAGCAAAACTATGTACGAGGTGTTATAGCATTGATAGAGCTCTGAAGAAATAAGGCTCACGGCTATTAATTCAGCTTTGAACTTCCTTATTTTCTGAAGACATTCACAGACACAGCCTTTCCAGCATTACTGTATAGCAATAATTTTTCCCCCCTCTGACTCAGGAATGCTGGAACAAACCCTAACACCATTTGCAGCAACTTTGGTAAGAGTGAGGATTGAACCTAACATTTTTCGAGTCTGAGTAGCCTGGTCCTTCATAACATTGTGATTAATAGTAAATATTTATATCTTGAGACTCACTTCCCTAATGTGATAAGCTTTGTACTGTTGCAAACCTTTATGCAGATGTCATTTATTTCATTATCTACATTTCCAAAAAGTATATTTCATGATATATACACTTTGAATCAACTATTATTCAAAGTTAGTAAAGGTTTTACTACTTTTATTGAGCTATAGCCATAGCTAATAAGTAAATTCTTTTCACACAATGCTCTATATTTCTCTGTTATGTCATAAAGCTGTCGAAAACCTTCTGGTACCCCATCAATTTTCCCTTAAATACCAGCCCATTTATTAAATCTTTTATTCGTTTTTGTATTATGTATGCAAGCAAAGATATTAATATCAACTACTGTATTGTGAAATCTCCATAAATCTCCATAAATTTCCTTTAATAAAGAAACTGTTTTCATAGCGCATTCTAATTTTTTTACTCTAAAAGATGTTAATATAATTTAATGAAGCTAATCTGATTTATATTTCAACTCACTAATAAGTTAATTTTAGTCTAAAACCTTTCTGCATTTAAATCTGTCGGCAGTAATCAGCTATTGAAGTACTGACTGAGTGTCTTGGGGAATAGAATGTGTTTTCATTTTGAAACTGGAATTGTAAACAGGTCCCAATGGAGAAACAAACTCCTCTTTAATGATATTTTGTTTTAAGTTTTCCTTCCTTTTTGTCCCTGCTTTGGACAATGCTGTTCAATATTAGATCGTTGTTAAAATTCCAAACTGAAAGAATTCACTGAGTGCCACTAAGGTTGATCCCAGCTGTCTGATGAAAATTTGGATTAGAGGGCAGTTAAAATTGAGCGGGTTTCTTACCAATATCAACAATGATAATTTGCCCCTCTATACTTCATGGGAGTATTAAACAAAATCTGATGCCTGGGCAGACACTTCAATAGCTGTCCAAAAGTCTGATCAAAGGAACACAATTTAAGGAGTGTCATAGAGAAAGAAACATAGTAGAACAGGTGGCGAAGCATGCAGCCTTGAGGTGCACCTGTGTTGATCAGTGAGGAGGAGATGTTGTTACCATTCCATACCGATTGAGGTCTGCCAATGAGGAAGTCAAGGATCCGGTTGCAAAGGGAGGTACAAAGGCCCAGGTTTTGGAGCTTGACAATAAGTGTGGAGGTAATGATAGTGTTGAACACTGAGCTGTAGTCGATGAACAGCAGCCTGACATACGCATTACTGTTGTCTGGATGGTCCAGAGCAGAGTGAAGAGCCAGAGAAATCACATCTTCTGTTGACCTGCTGTGGTGATAGGCAAATTGAAGGGGATCCAGGTCATCTCTGAAGTAGAAGTTGATTTGCACCATAACCAAGCTTTCAAAGCAAGGAAAGAGAGAAAACTAATTAGTTTTAAGTAGCAGAGGTGGGGGAAGGGGATGGATTGACACCTCTACTCTGGTGCTCAAATCTTCTGAACTGCTTGAGCACCTACTTGCTAATTTTCAGTTGATCTTTTGTTTTCAGTGGTCTGCAACTCCTGACATAACTTGTGAGGACATGAAATTTCTTCCTGCATTTATTAGATCAGTGGGATTCTCACATCTGGAGGGACCTTCTAATAGGCTGTTCCCTTTGGCAAACCTAGTGGACTTCTTGACCATTTTGAAACACAAGGCCTTCAACTTGGCATGAATGTTGTTGAGCAAGACTTCCTTGTCCCCCTTTAGTGAACGTAGGATTGAATAATGGAGAGAAAACAGAGTAGGAATAAATGCGTCATTTTCTGTATGAGATTGTGATTAATGGGGTGCCTCAGGGATCACTGCTAAGGCCCCAGCTGTTCATAGTTTCTATCAATGAATGAATGAGGGGATCAAGTGTTGAAGTTAACTGACAATGCAAAGCCAAGTGGCAGTGTGGGTTCCGAGAGGGATGCAGAAACACTTCAGAGGTATATAAACAACTTAAGTGAATAAGGAGATGGAAGGTGAAATATAATAAGGAAAAATGTGAGATCATCCATTTTAATTGGTAACTGGTAATTACCAATTGGTAATTTATTATTGTCACATGTACTGAGGTACAATAAAAACTGTTGTTTTGCATGCTATCCGTACAATTCATTTCACGACATAAGTACATTGAGGTGGTACAAGGGAAAAGCAATAACAAAATGCAGAATGTAGTGTTACAGTTTCAGTGAAAGTACGGTGCAGGCAGACAATAAGGTGCAAGGGCAATGAGGAGGTAGATTGTGAGGTCAGGAGTTCTTCTTTAATGTACAAGAGTCTTATAACAGCGAGATAGAAGCTGTTCTTGAGCCTGGTGGTGCGTGTTTTCAAGCTTTTGTTTTTTCTGCTGAATGGAAGAAGGGAGAAGAGAGAATAACTGGGGTGGGAGGGGTCTCTGATTTTGTTAGCAGCTTTAATGAGGCAGTGAGAAGTGCAGGCAATGTCTCTGGAGGGGAGGCTGGTTTCTGTGATGGACTGAGCTATGTCCACAACTCTCTGCAATTTCTTGTGGTCTTGGGCAGAGCAGTTGCCGTACCAAACCATGATGCATCCGGATAAGATGCTTTCTATGATGCATCTATAAAAATTGGTGAAGGTCAATGGGGACATGCCAAATTTCCTTTACTTTCCAAGGAAGTAGTGGCGCTGGTTCACTTTCTTAGCCATGGCCTCAATGTGGTTACCTCGGACAGGTTATTGGTGATGTTTACAATTAGGAACTTAAAGCTCTCAACCATTTCCACCTCAGCACCATTGATATATAAGAAGTGTTTTCTGCTCCATTTCCTGAAGAGGAAAATCTTTCTTATTATAAAAATAATGAAATGATGAAATATTATTTTAAATGCTGCAAATTAGAAAGATGTTGGTGTTTTAAGGGACCTGACATGAATTACTGAAAATTCTTAGGATAGTTGGCTTGTTGTATCAGGAGAGGTTAGGCAGGCTGGGCCTATACTCTCTTGAAATGAGAAGGAAGAGAAATGATCTTATTGATACATACAAAACACTTGCAGGACTTTCTTCAAGAAGACATTTCTTCACACAAAGATTATTGAGTTTTTGGAATTCTCTACTGAAAAGGGCTATGCAGGGTCATACACTGAGTATATTCAAGAAGAGATCTATAGATTTTTAGATATTAAGGGAATTAAGGGACACAGGAAAGTGGCATTGAAGCAAAAAGATCATCCTGCAGGTAGTTCTGCTATAATGGTGTCGTTACTTCCCTCAGAAACCTTGCATTATAGAAAGTTACATTACAGCAGAGCAGGTTGTAGTTGCCTTCAAAGCAAAGATTTATACATATTATCCCGATCATAATTATGCTACAAACAATGTGGCCTGCATAATGGAAATAGTATTCCCTAATCCATCAATCGTGTTATAACCAATTGGCATTATGGAAACACAAATTATAGCAGAACTACCTGTATTGAATGGCAGAGCTGTCACAAGGAGCCGAATAGCCTCCTCCTGTTTCTATCTCTAATGTTCTTATGCCCACAATGCTCTCCAGTAACATAATCACTCAGGAACTGTCTCTAGAATGTTTCTTTAATTGTTGGCACCCTCCTCTACTTGCTGAACAGTGAATCATTGGAAGCTGCATTGAATTGAATCTGGTCCCATAAGGAAATATGCAGCTGTTGTTTTAGCACACCTTTCTGGCTTTAATATCTTTCCCATCTTCATTTTGGCTAATCTTGGGATATTTTGAGGTAGATGAATTTAAATTAGTGCAAAGTGTGACTGTCTAATGCATCAAAGTATGGTTCAATTCAGTTTCTGGGCGGGTACTTTTTCTCTTACAAAAGTTAACTGGTCTTTAATTCTGTGGAATTAGTTAAACCTTCCTGGTCGATAGGAAAAGTTGTTGTTTACCAGTCCTTTGGGGTTACTATATTTGCAATTAAAATTTTATGCAAAGGCAATGGTGCCTGTGTTCTCTCCTTCAGTGTATCTGTGAGTGAAATCCATCTGTACCAAGTGTCCTGTAAGATTAAATAAGGTGTCAAGAATTTCCTTCCTTTCTAATTTAGTTGCTAAAATAACCCTCTGTAGTGACTCACCGCACCGACATCGAACCGGCTCCTGACAGCGCGATGTCGTCAGAGGCCCCGATCCAAGGTGGCGCGGGGCCCTCCTTCTTCCCCAGCATTGAGCTGGGAAAGCCCGCGCGCAGGAAGGTCAGGTGACCCGCGCGTGACATCAGCGCGGGAACTGTGGCGCGGGAAGTTTTCGGCTATTAAAGGCACACCGCGCCCCAGTCGGCATTCGACCTCCGATTTCGAAACCAGCGACTCTGTGTCTTCATTTCGTAGTGTGTAGCTAGCTGCTACACCTCCTGACTTCTTCTACTGTCATTTCCAGTTTGATAAATTCTTCAATGGAAACTAAGACCAATTATATGTTTAAATCCCTGGCATTTCAGTATATATCCAATAGTTTTATATAGCACCTTAGGGGTCCAGTCCCAAACTTTATCCTCTTTGTTTGGTTTAATATAGTTGCATTAATATTTGTTTTGATATTCTTTCATATTTTCATATCACATTTGCTCTTTGTCTTTTTAAATGTCACATCAACCTTTTTCCTGTTTATCTATCCAGAATTTGAAGTCAATAGAACTGAATTTCAGAGAAAGAATACAACATGTTGATTCTATCATACTGACCACGAATAAATTTCTAGGCAATGTCCTTTCCTATCATTTACTGCCTACACATTTGCATGTGCCTCATTCTTCAGATTCATCTGAAGTAGTTACTCAGAAATACAAGTTAACCTCAGAACCATTATTAATCCTTCATATCAGGTAGTCCAAAGGGCTGGTAGTAATCAATAAAGTTAGAGTGCTCCTTATTTAACTCTGCTTAATGCAGTTTTAAAATCCTGCATGAATAAACAACAAGATGCTGGAGGAACTCAGCAGGCCGGGCAGCATCCTGAAGAAGGGTCCTGACCCGAAACATTGACCGTCTGTTCTTTCTCCACGGATGCTGCCCAGCTGCTGAGTTTTTCCAGCATCTTGTTGCGTTTTCATCTAGATTCTGGCATCTGCAGTCCTTTGTTTCTCTTTCTTTAAAATTATGCAATTTTGGAATACTGATCTTTCACCGAGCACCCCAAATTTAAATTGCATAATAGATTTTTGTAAAATTAACATTTAAACTGATGGACAATGTTGATTCTAGGGAACATTTGAATTTGCCACCAGAAATAAGGCCATTAGAAAATCCAGCACGGGGAATTTTGATGTGAATTATTGGCATGAAATAGGATGACAAAAGAAAATGTTACCTATAAAATCATCCCTGGTCTGCACTCCATTCTTTTTCCCAGGGTTAAGGAATCAAGAACTAGAGGGCACTGGTTTAAAGAGGAAGGGGAAAGATTTAATCGGAACTTGAGGGACAAATTTTTTACACAGCGGGTGGTAAGTATGTAGAATGAGCTGCCAGAGGAAATGGTTGAGGTAAGTACAATGACAACTTTTAAAAGACAGTTGGACAGGTACCTAGATAGGAAAGCTTTAGAAAGCTACATCAAATGGTGGCAAATGGGATTAGCTTAGATGGGCATCTTGGTCGGAATGGACCAGTTGGGCCGAAAGGCCTGTTTCTGTGCTGTATGACTCGATGACTCTACTTTCTGAATAGCTTAGGCATTTAAGTATATTCTCATGTATCTTAAATATAAAAGGTAATTCCCCTAATATTTGCTACCAATATCATTTCCTGTTGGTTAGCCTCTCAGTGTCAATGCATTGCACTCTGCTTCAAAATTCCTTTCCTTCATTTCAATGAAATAAATTCTGGAGACAGAGTATAACAAGCTGATGCCTCTCTAAAACACATTCAGAGTTGTTGACTCTGGATGAATTTTTAGGCAGCAATGTTCATAAATTGTTAATAGTTCAAACTGCAGAGATTCAATATACTGCTTCATGTAGCAATAGGAAGACAGCAATTTCAGTACCAACAAGCTGAAATATGATGGAAGTGTTGGAGGTACAACCCAGGCTGATCAGCCCCTATAATAACAAAAGGCAGGCTTAGGTTTCTGATCTACAAGTTGCTTCATTCACTTCCTAAAGTCAGATGGTGACAAAATTTATGTGCAAATATACTTGTACTCAAGGGATTAGCTGGGGCCATCCTCAAAACCGATTCATCTAAGCCAATGTGAGTGGTTAGGTGGTTCAGGAAGAGGCAAACCATTCAGTACAGTTACAAATATATTGACAGTTTTATCTGTGCTTGCTTAATGATTTCTTTTAAGTTAGCAACACAAACACAAAAGTTCCACTCTTTTTTGGAGCTGCAGTCTGAGTAGCAACAGCAAGGGACTGAAAACTGATGCAGTACTTGTGTCCGTTGGGTTTCCATGGGAACACTGACAGAATAGAGCCAGCTGCTGCTTTTGTGTATCCTATCCTTTCCAGCCTAACTTCAGCTTGGGGCTATCCTTCTATCCTACAGAAATCCCAGCTGAACATGGAATCAGAAAGCTTACAGTAAAGGCCTTTATACCTCAGCCTACTCTTCACTCGTTGCCCTTCATTCATTTCCAAGCTTACACCTAATACTCTTTCGAAAGGTACTATTGAACCCGCTTCTTCTACTTTTTCAAGTTATTCTGGATCAGAACAACTCACTGCTGAAAAATATTCTCGATGCTTTCTGGTCCTTTTGACGATTTCCTTTAATCAGTCTTCTTGTAGGGAGATTTGTTGCCTTGAGCTTCAAATTAATCATTATTTTTTGCTGAGTTTGTCATCAAGGACCTGACTATTATCAACAGTTAGACAATCTTTCTTCTTTGGCCAGGACAGTCTTTTGACTTCCCTCTCAGAGAAACAAGGTGCTGAGTGTGTATCCCTGTAATGTTGTCTTTCACCTTTACTAAGCAATGATTCTGTCCAAAGAATAGTGGAATCAAATCAGTAGTTAATAATAAAAGAGACAAAGCACAGTTATTCACTATGATTTATCACTCCTAGTGAATTATAACTTCCAATGACTAAGCAAACCCAACTAACAGCCTCACATCTTCTTAAACACTCCAAACATGTACCAAGTCCTGCTTGAGAGCTATAAGGCCAATGTTACTGAAGAACTATACTAAGGTACCCTTGGCATTAGCTGTGCATTTTGGGAAATCACAGTTACATTATTCAAATGCTTTATCCGTCAATTTTAATGGATGAGAAGTTACACATAGTTTATTTTTGATTTCCCACCGGGCTTAGTGCTGTGCCTCCCTGCTTGCTAAGAAAAACAAGGTAACATGCCTTAATGACTACCGACCGGTGGCTCTGACATCCACCATCATGAAGTGCTTCGAGAAGCTGGTCATGGCATGCATCAACTCCAGCCTCCCAGACAACCTTAAGCCACTGGAATTCATCTACTGCCGAAACAGGTCCACGGCAGATGTCATCTTCCTGGCCCTACACTCATCTCTGGAGCATCTGGACAGTAAAGCCACCTACATTAGACTATTGTTTATTGACTACAGCTCCGCCTTCAATACTATAATTCCAAGCAAACTCATCTACAAAGTTCTAGACCTGGGAGTCAACTCCTCCCTTTGCAACTGGATCCTTGACTTCCTGACCAACAGACCTCAGTCAGTGACAATAGGCAGCAACACCTCCGCCATGATTATCCTCAACACTGGCACCCCACTAGGCTGCATCTTCAGCCCCCTGCTTTACTCCCTATACACTCACAACTGCGTGGCCCAATGTAATGTGACCTGCCAAACCACTCCTCCAGCAAATACAATACATTGACAAAGAATGACAGTTGTTCAATCAGTTCTACAATTCTTTCCACAAGTAAAGCTCATTTGATCATAGTTCCCTCATGTAGCACTATTTTCTGAAGACTTTTACCCTCATTTAGTGCTAGTAGTTTTCAGTGGAATTCAACCAACTTATATTTACTTACTGACAAAAATAATTGTCCAATACAAGTTTAATTTAGTCATAGATCAAAATACCACCGGACTGAACCAATTACTGGCATTGATTTGAGGTCTTAGATATGCTATGATGGTGCCAGAAGCGTGATGACACTTGTCGGCTGCCCTCAGAACACTCTGTGCAAAAGATGCATTTCACTATGTGTTTCATTGTACATGTGACGAATAAAGATATCTTATCTTACCTAAGATGGTAAATTGTTTCATTTCTCTGAGACCATGGACAAATAGTTGTCCTGGCAGTAATACCTTTATACTCCTGCCTCCCTCAGACTGCTAACTTGAAATGATGCTGGTGATATTTTGATGTAACTTTCATCAATCAATCTGATGGCAGCTATCAGCTGCAGGGTCTTCCAACTTACAGGTAGTCTGCAGTGTACAGGAAACAATTCTCTGGGTACCTGCTAATTATTAAGGCTCAATGAACAGCTCACTCTTCCTGAGATAGGCAAAAGCTGTCTAGTTATTCGAGCAGGATGACTGATGTCAAGAATGTTTTTTGGGAGATGATGCATCCCTGCTAAACATTGTGTTTTCTTGTAAAATTATAGTGTCATACAGGATGGAAACAGGCCCTTTGGCATAATGAGTCCATGTCAACCATTAAATATTGTCCCTCATGTCCCATTAAACACTTGGGACAATTTACAGTGACCAATTAAATTACCGATCTGCATGTGTTTGGGATATAGGAGAAAACCAGAGTATTTAGAGGAAACCCACACAGTCAAGGGAGAACATGAAAACTCCACACAGACAGTACCAGAGATTAGGATTGAACCTGGATGAGGCATCAGCTCCACTAGCTGCATCACTGCACTACCTCTAATGAATAGACCAATAACCTGTGACAGATATTTCTTAGTCAAAGTCAAAGTCAAAGTCGAGTTTATTGTCATATGCACAAGTACATGTATGCACAGGTGCAATGAAAAACTTACTTGTAGCAGCATCACAGGCACACAGCATCAGATAAGCAGCATTCACACAAAAAACATAAATTAAACCTAAATTATATACAATTTTTACGAGAAAAAAACACAATCAGAACAAGAAAAAAACAAAGTTCATTTTAGTGCAAAGTGATCAAATTGGTCATAGTGTTGCTGAACTGTAATGATTGGGGTTTTGCAGTTTGGTTCAAGAACTGAATGGTTGAGGTGAAGTAGCTGTTCTTGAACTTGGCGGTGTGGGACTTCAGGCTTCAGCCTTGTACAGCAAAACATATGTCAGGCTGTTGTTTATTGATTACAGCTCGGCATTCAACACCATCGTCCCCTCCGTATTAATCAACAAGCTTCAAAACGTGGACCTCTGTACCTCCCTCTGCAACTGGATCCTCGATTTCCTTATCAGGAGACCACAGTCAGTGCAGATCAGTAACAGCATCTCCTCTTCACTGACATTCAACACAGGCACACCTCAGGGATGTGTGCTTAGCCCACTGTTATACTCTCTCTATATTCATGACTGTGAGGCTAACACAGCTCAAACACCATCTATAAATGCACCGATGACACGACTGTTGTTGGTTGAATCTCAGATGGCAATGACGAAACATACAGGAGTGAGATAAATCGGCTAGTTGAGTGGCGTTGCAACAACAACCTCGCACTCAATGTCAGCAAGACCAAGGAATTGATTGTGGACTTCAGGAAGGAGAAGTCGGAAGAACACACACCAGTCATCATTGAGGGGTCAGCAGTGGAATGAGTGAGCAGCTTCAAGTTCCTGAGCGTCAACATCTCAGAGGATCTATCCTGGGCCCAATACATTGATGCAATCATGAAGAAGGCACGCCAGTGGTTCTACTTCATAAGGAGTTTGAGCAGATTTGGTATGTCACCAAAGACTCTGAAAAATTTCTATAAATGTACTGTGGAGAACATTCTGACTGATTGCATCCTGTGCAAGGAAGGCTCCATTGCACAGGATCACAAGAGGCTGCAGAGGGTTGTAGACTCAGCCACCTCCATCATGGGCACAACACTCCCCTCCATCAAGGACTTCTTCAAGAGGATTTGCCTCAAGAAAGCAGCATCCATCACTAAGGGTCCTCACTATCCGGGACATGCCCTCTTCTTGTTACTACTATCAGGGAGGAGGTACAGGAGCCTGAAGACCCACAATCAGCGACTTAGGAACAGCTTCTTCTCCTCTGCCATCAGAATTCTGAATGATCCATGAACCCATGAACACTACCTTGTTATTCCTTTCTTTTGTACTATTTATTTGTTTTGTAATTTATAGTAATTTTATGTCTTTGCACTGTACTGCTGCCGAAAAACAACAAATTTCATGACATATAAGTCAGTGATAATAAACCTGATTCTGATTCTGATTCCTGCCTGATGGTAACTGTGAGAAGATGGCATGGCCCAGATGGTGGGGATCTTTGATGATGGATGTTGCCTTCCTGAGGCAGCGCCTCCTGTAGATACCACCAGTGGTGGGGAAGGATGTGCCCATCATGTATTGGGCAGAGTTTCTTAGTTTACTTGGACAGAATAAACCATTCCCCATTTCCAGAGGAGCTTCAAAACAAGCAAGCATGTGTGACTTCTTGTTCTCCAGTAAACTTCAGGCCCTTTCTTTGTGTAGAAATCATGGACAAAAGTCACTTTAATGCATTAACACTAGTTTCCCATGCTGAAGTCTCACCCTGCAGCAAATTAGATTGGGCACTTCTGGATCCAAGCCCGGCAGATGACGTTCTGGCATCATTCATGCATGTAATGGCAATATCAAGGTGTGTGATACTCATTTTGGACTCTGTCTATACCTCTCGCTGCCTTGGTGAAACAGCCAGCATAATCAAAGACCCCACCCACCCGGGTCATTCTCTCTACTCTCCTCTTCCATCAGGTAGAAGATACAGGAGCCTGAGGGCACATACCACCAGGCTTAAGGACAGTTTTTATCCCACTGTGATAAGACTATTGAACGGTTCCCTTGCACGATCAGATGGACTCTGACCTCACAATCTACCTTGTTGTGACCTTGCACCTTGTTGTCTACCTGCACTGCATTTTCTCTGTAGCTGTGGCACTTTTCTCTGTACTGTTATTGTTTTTACCTATACTACCTCAATGCACTCTGTACTAACTCAATGTAACTGCACTACGTACAATTGGTATGCAAGACAAGTTTTTCACTGTACCTCAGTACAAGTGACAATAATAAACCAATACCAATACCAATACCAATTGGAGCAATGACATCCTTTCATATTTAACTCCAAGTAAAACAAGTACAAACCCCACAGCAAGTCAGCAGGGAACAGAAGGGTCCCCATTGCGACATCAGTGTCCAGCTGTCTGCATGTGCCTGCCTGAGGCTTCAATGCTCTACACACTTCAGGCATCACAGGGTCTCACAGTTCTGCTTTGGTTGTGTGGAGCAGAGTTAAATCCGTGATCTCTACAAAATGGTGAAACCGAGCCCCTCAGCAGCTTGTGGAATTCGTGCCCAGATCTGTGGTGATGATCGTGGTGGGTGGTTTGATCCCCCATTCCCCGTGTTTTGTTTCACTGCCATGGCAGCTGTTTTTGTAGCTGCTGTAGTGTGACTGACAAGTGAACATAAGATATAGGAGCAGGATTAGGCCATTTGGCCCATTGAATCTGCTCCACCATTCAATCATGGCTTTTTTTTCAAATCCAATCTCTCACCTTTTCCCAGTGACCCTCAACCCCTTTACCAATCAAGAACCTATCAATCTCTGCCTTAAGTACACCCAATGACTTGGCCTCCACAGCCCTCCATGGCAACGAATTCCACAGATTGGCTGAAGAAATTCCTCCTCATCTCAGTTCTAAAGGGATGTCCCTTTATTCTGACTCTGTGTCCTCAGATTCTAGACTCTCCTACTAATGGAAACATCTTCTTCATGTCCACTCTCTACAGGCCTATTCAGGAGATAGAAGTGCTGCCTGTGTTGTTGAATGGATGATTAAAAGGCTTGATAGATCTATATCTGCATACTAGCAGATAGAGAAGAATTAACGTGGAATTAGCCAGAGGCAGGAAAGTAGCATGAAATGGCAGCCGAGTCTGTCACTGACAATCCCATACCTTTCAGTGTTCTGTAGGTTTCAATGACATCCCCTCTCATCCTTCTGAACTCCATTGAGTACAGGCCCAGAGCCATCAAACGCTCCTCATATGTTAACACTTTCATTCCTGGGATAATTCTTGTGAACCTCCTCTGGACCCTCTCCAGGGCCAGCACGTATTTCCTTAGATACTGGGCCCAAAACTGCTCTCAATACTCCAAATGTTGTCTGACCAACACCTTATAAAGCTTCAGCAGTACATCCTTGCTTTTATATTCTAGTCCTCTCAAAATGAATACTAAGAGAAGGGTTCTTTAAGGTTGTGAGCTGCATCCCCATAATTCCTAGCAGCAATGACGATACAGCTCCCTTTATAATACAGTAAGTTGGGTGAAATCTACCCTAACAATTATTAAAATTATGTTTTACAATCTCATATTGTTTTCGTGGTTTCCTGAATGGGCTTTAGAGCAAACTTCCATACCTAGGCAAGTTTTACTTGATTAGAAACTTGAGTATTTTATAGCTTAAGCCACTGTCAAATATTTAATGAGTGTTGACCTGAATTACTTTGAATTCCCCTGTTTAGAAAAGTTGTGAGATGAAGACTTGTGTTGTAATTTAGAGAATTATATATAGGGCAAGAAGAAAGCTGATTGATTTGGCCAAGGTGAATTATTAGCTGTATTATTGCAGGAAAGAAGATTGTGTCAACTCCAAGCAGGTATCAGTCTCATGTCTGGATATCTAAAAGTATTCTCTGTGTTTAAAATTGAGAAAAGGTAGTACACAAGATTGAACAGCTTAAAGTAGGAATCTTACTCGATAATGGAGGAAGAGGAATGAGAGGGGTGCAGGACAGAACAATCCTCTGGTGGAGCTGCTGCCTCACAGCTCTAGTGACCCGGATTCCATCTTGACCTCTGGTGCTGTTTGTGTGGAGTTTGCACGTTCTCCCTGTAACCATGTAGGTTTCTTCCAGGTACCTTTGTTTCCTCCCACATTCCAAAGAGATCCTGGTTGGTACATTAATTGGTAGCTGTGAATTGTCCCATATATGAAGGCGAATGGTAGAATAGTAGAGTCGGGGGAAGAGAGGAATATCGGGAGATTCAAATGGAATTAGTGTAAATAGGTGCTTGATGATTGGTTTGGAATTCCTGGGCCAAAGGGCATTTTTTCCATGTATATGACTCCATGAGGATCTGCCAAAATTCATGAGGATATTTGACATAGGAGAGAATCACCCACAATACTGAATGACACTCAGGGGTCATATGGCCTGCTCCTGTTGCTATTATGTCCTTAGAACATAGAACATAGAACATTACAGCACAATATAGGCCCTTCGGCCCACAATGTTGTGCCGACCTTTTAAACCTTGCCTAAGACTATCTAACCCCTTCCTCCCACATACCCCTTTATTTTAAATTCCTCCATATGCTTATCTAGTAATCTCTTGAGAGAGAGAGAGAGAGAGAGATAGAGAGAGAGAGAGACACTGACTGCCGGTCCCTGTATCTATGGATGAAGAACGATAGTGGTGACTATCACTATACAATCCATGTATAGATTTTTGGAGCAATCTGTGGAGTCCACTTTGTCGTTAACCTGTACTGGAAAGCAGGTATATCAGTGGGCAGCTACGAATTGAGTGCCCTTGGTGTGGCAGATATTTTGGAACAAAGCAATGGAGATCATTGGTGATTGAGGTGTCGTATGGGTTCGATCGTGGAATTTGTGGATTTCGTAAATTTTCTCTCTACATTTTCTCTACAATCTACTGTGATTTTCGGAAGCCTTTGCTCACCATTCTATCTTATGACTTGCTGAACTGAACTTTGAAAACTATTCCTAGACTTGGGGTTTGGGAATTTGCCACACACACACTTTGAGTTTATTTTTGGGGTCAATGTTTAATATCTAACATTTTTATTTCTCTTATTATTACAAGTAGTTATTAATAAATAGATTCTAACATTTATACATGGCTCATTGTGTTTCTGTTGTTACTGGTATGTAACAGTTGAATACTTCAAACAACGTTAAGGACCTATAACCAAATAAACTTGGTTGGACAATATCTGCAATTCTTAGATATTCCAGAGACAAATCCAAACTCAAATTATATGTTTGTTGTAAAAGTGTTCTTTTCTACATGATTATGATTCACATATAATTTAATGGTTTTACCTGACAGTGTACATGACCCACTGGTACTTCAAAAGGATAAAATTGACTCAATGTTATATCGTTCTATTATCCACAACTACTTCTCTATGCTGAAGGGAATTTAATCTTAATCCCTTTCCCTAGGTCTCCCGACCACATTTTAATTACAAGGTTTGAATTTGTAAATGTTTTCAATGTTATAGGTTGCAAGAAGAATCTGTCTCACCAGTACAAACATTCAGACAGATAATGGAATCATTAAGCTGCTTTTATATATGTTTTCCTTTTAATTGGAAAAGGAATTCCACCTTTTAATCTCTTTTAAACCCATATCTCCTTTCTTAACCCATATCTTCTAACATTGCCCTTGCTGTTGTTTATCAGTGATGTCAATTTTATGTCATCGATTTCATGTTCTTCTTCCCACTAGCAGCTGAGCTGAGGTTGCATTCGGAGCAATTGTACCCAGCCTTGCTCCCTAATGTTACTGTGAGAAAGATCTTACACAGCAAAGTCTCTGCAGTAAGGGAATTCAAGTGCAGATATTAGAATACCCTGTCTTCCTCTTAGCTTTACATCAGAGGAATTTATTGGAGGTCATGTTGGTATATCTACTGAAAATTTTGTTGCATTTTGCTGTTGTGTGGTGCTATAATAAAACAGAAAATGCTGGAAATAGTTTTCTTGTCCGGCAGTATCAGAGTTAACATTACAGGTCAATGACCTTTCATTAGAATCTAGTCATAGCTTGTGAGTATTTCCTGCTTTTCTTTGTTTTATTTCAGAGTTCCAGCATCTGCAGTACTTTACTTTTGTTGTGTAGGACAGCACTGGGATCACTGGTTTACAAAATCTAGTTGTATGTGACACTGTGCCTTTGTAATGAGTCATTAACCACCTAAAGAGTCCCTTTTCAGCAGTGCAGACGTCGAAAGGAGTGATTAATGCACGTCAACTGCCCAGATATGAAATAATGAGAGAGCAAACAGAGAACATGGGTTCAACTAGTAGCCCAGGCTAAACTATGGGATCTGAAATGATCGGCACAGTGGCACATTGAGAAGAGTTGCTGCTTCACAGCTCCAGTGACCTGGGCTCATCACTGACGTCCAGTGCTCTCTGTGTGGAATTCGCATGTTCTCCTTGTGACTGCATGAGTTTCTCCCAGGCTGCTCCAATGGGGCATAAAATTGCTGTAATTGGCCTTATTACCTATGAAGTTGAGAATAGCCAAATACCGCATCCCAATCACTCACTAGCGTTGGAGAAAGCTTTTTTAGCCAACTTTACTAGGAAAAGCTGATGAAGTGTAGAGATAGATAGATAGATAGATAGATAGATAGATAGATAGATAGATAGATAGATAGATAGATAGATAGATAGATAGATAGATAGATAGATAGATAGATAGATAGATAGATAGATAGACAGACAGACAGACAGATAGACAGGTAACTTTAAATTCTACCTCTACAATTTGTTTCTTAATGTTCTGTCTGACTGTGTTGTTGGATTATTCATCTCATTTTCAATCCAGAATGAGTCACATTTGATCAAATTAAATACCAAGAAGATTACAAAACTGACCTCATTAATTCCCATAAACTCTGTTAAACAATGATTCTACCTCCTTCTGTATACTTCCTTTATTTCTGTTAATCAGCTTTATCTTTTGAACAAAACAATGTTGTTGCAGTGACTTTAAGAAGAATTGTCAAATTGTAAAAAAGAATGTTTATCGAATATTGTTCTTTCCTTCAAGAAAGAACCTCTCTGCTTTGTTGCAGGCTTATCTAACTCAATCCTTGGATTTTCACTGTGCAACAACTACTGACATTTAAGTACCATATTTAACATGCTAAATGATCCCAGAACATATACATTTTTGGTCTTGGTTCAAAACAGTTTTGCTGCATGCCAAATTGTAATGTGACTGAGCGAGGCCAATCAGGGACATAAGGTAACGGGAACAAAATACAAATCTATGGCCTCTCTGGCATATTGTAGTATTAATTTTAACTTTATTAATAATGTACAATAAAATATGCTCCCAAGGAAACATAATAAATAGCACATAAATGAAATACACCATTCCTTAAAAATGGAAGTCATAATGCAGCTGTGTTGGTAACTGGCTAAATTGTTCTATGTCAAAGAATAATGGCAAAACCTTAGCTCTCTGACAACTGGAGAATAGTTAGTGAGCTCCAAGAAATAACTAGCAACAATAATCAAATAATAAAGGGGTTTTTTTAGGATTCAGAGAATTCCCATTCCAAGCACTTTTTTAACAAATATACTCTGCAAAACTCAGGTTTCCAATTTTTGTTTTCTGAGTGTTTAACACCTCGTCAAATTTCCCAGTAAGACGGTCTGCGTTGTTAAATGAAAACTTATTCAATATCACTGAACTATCATTCACAAAGCATCCAACCAGAATTGTGCTGATCTATAACTGTGCTAATAGAGTGTTAAATAGTAACCTGTGAATGACAGATCCATGGCTATTTTAAAGTACAATGCATTTATATGAAAACTAGATTTTTAATTTTGATACTGTGCCCCAAAATGGAATAAACCTATGAGGAACATGAAATTAGTGTTCATCTATATAACAGCTGTGTACACAATGACCTCATCTGTTCCTGAAATAGTGCACTATAACAGCAAACACATCCAAAGAGATAACCAGGTCAAATGTTACTCACTTAGTAATAGTGGTTGAGAGAGGGCCAGAAAATTCAGTTCCACATTAAAGTCAATAAGTTTTGAATAAGACAGTCATAACTTTTTCATAGCAATGTAGCTAAAGGCAAAATACTTGTCTTTTGAGACAGGTCTTTTGAGAGTTGGCTCAGTCATGACAGCTTCAGTCCATCTGTAGAGTTGAATGAATAATTCCACATCCTATGATAAATGATTACCACTTTTTGCAAAGAAATCATATTATATTGCACACAAAAAGCTAAAGGAACTCAACGGGTCAGGCAGCATCTATGGAGGGAAGTGGATAGTTGACATTTCAGGTCAAGACCCTTCAGTCCAGACCTTTCAGTTCAGTCCCTCTGAGTTCCTCCAGCACTTTGTATGTTGCTCCAGATTCCAGCATCTGCAGCCTCTTGTGTCTCTTTTATTACATTGCTACCTGACTTGCTGAGTATCTTCAGCATTTTCTATTTTTTATTATATTGATAGTTTCATTTAGAAAATATGGATCACCAGAGCAGACTGGAGGATGCTCCTGTTCCTCGGTCACATGAGGTAGTGTTATGTTGGAAAGGGGAAAAAAATTCAAACAAGTCCAGTTAAGAGTTTTCTTTTGAGGCAATGCTATTGGGGCAAAGTATGAGAAAGGCATTGTTCATCTGACCTTATGTTCAGTACTGACACTGGGTGCCAAGAGTATTCAATTCCCCAGCACTGACATCCCTTATCTTGCTGACCACACAAAAACTTGCCAGAAAAAAAAGATAAATTTAATGAAAATGGATTTCACCAGTTTTTACACATTATTATAGAATGTCCTCTAGATTCTCTGATATAATAAATGGCAAGGTTCTTTTTCTGTCATTTTATGGGTCTTCTTACTCAATCTCGTATTGGGAAAATAATAGGTTATTGATTAAATATGGGCTGAGCTAGACAAGTGGAGACAGTGACTGCAGAAGATGATGTGGCACAATATCACTCAGCAGACTATTTTTATATCGGCTTATAAATCACACACGTCGTTTCCCCATCAATGTCAATGAGTATTTGTTTAATTAATAATTAACTGGTTCCATGAACTAATTCAGTAAAGAGAAAGATCAGAATTCATCACACAATATTGTATTATTAATACTGCAGAGTGATGCAGGGGAGATAGTAGGTTGTGCCATCTGTTGTAGATAAACTACAATCTCGCAAGCCTTTTGGAAGCCTGTCACTTGGTATCACGTGCCTTACCTTTCCTTGCTAACTCTCTTCTAATGCTCAAAGATTACATGGAAACTAGCAGAAAATCTTGATTAGAAAATCCTAATTCAGATGAAGGAAGGATGATTGCATCGGGGCAGGAAGGTGATCTTCCAGGAATATTGTGGAAGTTTGAGATGACAGGCCAGTCGTGAGGAGTGAGGCTACATCCCATCTTGGGATCCCACGCTAATCAAAAATTGTGGTCACTTCAATTTGGTCTGTCAAAAGAGCACACTCACTCTGATTAAACTTTAGCGACCTTGGAAAGATGCTCTCTAGCAAAGTGGGAAGTGTAATCTGTTCCGAACTTCAACGTAAACTATGTTGAAAATACAAAAGTAGGAGTAGTTTACTTAAGCCTCTTCCAGCCTTGGATAGATTCATAGCTAATCTGTAGCAACACCATATAATCGTGTTTTCCCTGGAGCAAAGGAGGCTGAGGAGGTGACCTGATATAGGTAAATTGATGGGAATGTGGGAAGCAAAGGTTCCAGAGAAAATTAAAGAATGAATGAGACTGCCTCTGAGAGCCACCAGTGGGCCAAATGGCCTCCATCTACATCGTAAGGAATTATATGGAAATATATATGGAACTAAGTGTCATAAAGGCATAGAGTCATACAGCATGGAAACAGACCCTTCAGCCCAACTCGTCCATGCCAACCAAGTTGCTTACCTGAGCTAGTCCTATTTGCCTGTGTTTGGCCCATATCCCTCTAATCCTTCCCTCTCTATGTACCTGCCTAAATGTCTTTTAACTGTTATAATTGTAAGTGCTTCTACCTTTAACTAATCTGTATACATACACTCCAATGACCCTCTATTCCTCCACCCTTCTTAATTTCCTCCCATTTACTCTATATTCCCTTGCCTTGCTGTGGACCCCAAAAGCAGTGTCTATTAAAGGCCATGAACCTGAAGCACTAATTCTGTTTCTTTCTCCACAGATGTTGGTTGATCTGTTGAGTATTTTCAGCACATTCTGTTTGATTCCTTGTTCAGAGAGGTAGACCTTAAAGTGCGGCTTAAAGTAGAGGTAAGAGAATCTAGGGCTAAGAACCTGGGTAGAGTTGCCAATAGTAGAATTCAAATAAAGGGAGATGAGTAAGAGGGCAGGCAGCAGCAGACCAGCCAATAACCTGTCCCTTCACGCCTGTCAGTTTACTGATAATTTGGCATCATAGTGGGTGTAGACATTGTGGGCAGATGGGCCTGTTCCTGTGCTGTACTGTTCTATGTTCTACCTGAATCCATGTAAGACTATTTGACTGCAAGCATTATGAGAGTGGAACCTATTCATATCCTTACCTGAAACCCAGAGTTTCAAATAACAACCGAAAATCCTGGAAACACTCCTCAGGTCAGGCAGAATTGGTCGAAAGAGAAACAGAGTTAACTTTAGATCAAAGACCTTTCATCGGTTTCAAGTTGGGATCAGCTGGTGGTGAGAATAGTAATCCTTGTTGATTTTCTACAGCCTCAGCCCAGTGTAACTGAGAGCAGCTAACTTGGGAATTAAAGACAGTGTTATTTTGACTTCTATTGCTCTGCACCATATCATACAGTGCTACTGAATCACAGACAATTTGTGGAGAATACATCAGTTCAGACTCTGTCCTTAAATTTTAGTCGGCTTGTATAGGCACAGAAAGGCTGGTAGCTTAACTGGTTAGTTGCAAGAGGCTTAGACAGAGGGATCATATCTGAATAGCTGACACTCAAAATTGTTTAACTGTTAACTAATTCACCATTTACTTTTTTCTTTGTGAATGCAACCTGTTTATCATAGAAATCACCACCTACTGGTGTCAGAGATGGAGCCTGTCAGATTTACCCTGAGGCATTCAACGGGCAAGTAAAAGTAACGGTTGTGAGTTCCTGATGCCTCAAGCTACTGTATATGAGAAAATAAAATGTAATAATTGACAAGGTAACAAGATAGAAAACAATTGTTTTCTAATGTTTGTGATATGAATACTGGCATCATTATTGGAGGTGATGCTTTATGTGTCTTTCTTCACCTGGTTCAATGTCAAAATCTGTTTTCTTTAAAATTTGAACCATGGTAAATTCAAACAACAGGGAAGGGTTCTTATCTTTACAATGTTTGCCAAACCCTGAATATGTTCATTCTGAAAATGCTGTTGTGCAGATCTAGCAGAGGATATCTTCCAACCTGGAAAACTACTCTGAGGAACCGTCCCTTGAATCTGTAGCAACAAAGACATTGGAGCTTGGATGGTTATAGTTGACCTCTTGAGTTTTAATACCCTGCTTCTCTTCTGATACTTGCATCAATAATCCAAGACTCTTCATATATCTTTCAGACATGTGAGAGGATGTCATTCTTGTTTCATCATCATTACCCACTCCCTCTACTCCTTTCCACGGTCTTTCACCTTTATTGCAATGTTTACTTCTTGCAGGATAAAATGTTTCACCTTGAGTTCCCACCATCACTTCTGTGCCTGCAGAGGTGGAATTTACAGTTTAAGATTCTTATTAGCATACTATATTTTACAGGCAGTGGATTGATGTGGGAGATTGTCTTTCATCGGGAATTCTTTCATGCCAAGGACATTGCAGATGAAACTCTGTGCAGGACAGTCCATGTATGAATGCCTGTGGCTTATGGAGAAGAAGAAAAGATTCCTACCCCAATTCCATTCTCCCATCAGCAGCCAAAACCTGATTTTCCATGAAAATATTTGTTTGTGCTTCCACATAGATTTTAGGGGAGAGGGCCACCCAATTTGGATCAGAGAAACGTAGATCTCGGAGGGAAATAACACTAGTTGTGAAAATGTTGACTTTCAAATGGTAAAATACTGACAGAAAGAAAAATTACCTTGTCAGAGTAGATATGGTAAAATGAGCCAGCAGCACTTTGCACAATTACATTGTAAAATGTGTGGCAGAAACTCACCCTCACTTCTGTTAGAGTGCCTGAACTGCTTATTCATGATGCTAATGAAACATTTATATGAGCAGTCAAAAGTCAGCATGTCCAGAAATCTTTTGCATTTCGGTTAAGGTTTAGCCAGACTGGAGCTGATAGAGTTATAGAGTCACAGAGCACAGAAACAGGCCCTTTGGCCGAACTGGTCCATGCCAACCCAGATTCCCATCTAAGCTGGTCTCATTTGCCCGTGTTTGGCCCATATCCCTCTAAACCTTTCCTATCCATGTATCTGTCCAAGTAGCTTTTAAATGTTGTTAACGTAGCTGCCTTAACCACTTCCTCTGGTAGCTCATTCCATATACTGACCTCCCTCAGGATGAAAAATTTGCCCTTCAGGTTCCTATTAAATCTCTCCCCTCTCACTTGAAACCTATGTCCTCTAGTTCTTCATTCCTTAAGCCCAGGCAAAAGACTGTGTGCATTCACCCTATCTCTGCCCCTCATGATTTTATACACCTCTTACACAATATTCCAAAAGCAGCCTCACCAACATCTTGTACATCTGCGACAAAACATCCCAACTTCTATACTCAAATGTCCTGACTGATGAAGGCCAACGTGCTAAAGGCCTTCTGAGAAGATGTTCACCTGCTAATGTTGCTGACCTCATAACAAGGATAGTGAGTGGCAGTGATCAAAGCTACTAGGAATCCCAGAGGAAGAATATTTGGATGACTCTCACTCATGCTGATGCTCAGTTTTCCCTAACCAAGTGATGTTGCAGACGTTTGTCAAAGAAGGACCCTCCCTGGCATCTGAATGTAAGATAGCAGAGGTAAGAAAAAAAATGGAAAGAAATTAATTCAGTAGAAAGTATTTTAGATAGTTGCTGATGTCCAATGGGAGTGGGGGAGAGTATGAACAACATCTGGTTATCTAATGATGGAGAGACATATTTTCCCCATGGTGTCAGTGAGCTCATCAGTTCGAGCTGCTGAAGTAATGCACATTTGTCTGTAATTCCTAATGGAAATGAGTAAAGGAACAAAGTGGGACAGTTTAGGCTGACATTTGATGGAGACTTAGACTCCCGTGATTGTATGAAACTATTGCATAGCTTTGTCTGTTGAAATTCCTAAACCTTTCTTCATTTTCACTCTTTATATTTGTTAGATTACCAGCTTCTGTAAGAAGAACAGTTCATTTCAAAATGTTCAGTGAGCTGCTAGTGTCTATCGCTCCTCTGCAGGCAGCTCGTCCATGGCAACAAGAAAACTTCAAGACACTTACCTTACAGACAGCATTCCTGTTCCTGCCACTTTCATGCGAATTAAAAATAAATGTCAGCTTACCTTTCTCCAGTAAATGCTTGCTAAGTCAGATTCACAAGCTGACACCTGGTCCACTCAGGAAATCAAAATAGCTGCAGACGCTGGAAACCTGAGACAAAAATGAGAAAATGCCTGAAAGTCAACAGGCCAAGCAGCGTCTGTGGAAAGAAAAACAGGATTAATGTTTCAGGTCGAAGACCCTTCATCCGAAATGGGAACGAGAGAAAAACAAGTTAGTTTTAAATTGTGGAAAAGGTGGGAGGGACAGATAAGACAAAGGGAATATCTGTAAGGCCAGGGTAGTGGTGGAGATAAGTTATGGTCAATGTGCTAATGGCAGTAATTAAAGGAGATAAAATGGATAAAGGAGTGGAATATGTTGTTAAAGACTATCGAATGGTTCCTTTATGCGATGAGATGGACTCTTGATCTCACAATCTACCTTGTTTGGCCTTGCACTTTATTATCTACCTGCAATGCACTTCCCTGTAGCTTTGACACTTTATTCTGTATTCTGTTATTGTTTTTACCCTGTACTACCTCAATGCACTCTGTACTACCTCAATGCACTGTGTAATGAATTGATCTGTACGAACGGTATGCAAGACAAGTTTTTCACTGTACCTCGGTACAAGTGACAATAATAAACCAATACCAATAAACCTAGGTACATTGGGACATGCCCGGCAGGTCCAGATGTACTAATGGAGAGAGGAAAACTGAGCCAATATCACAGATGGATAACATACAGCAAAGATTGCCAGATCTGATACAGAGAAAGTGACCTACCTGAAGTTGGGGAATTCAAAGTTGAGTCCATTCAGGATAGCTCCGTTTGCTCAGATTGGGAGGTTCAAAACATATAAAACACCATAAGCATATTCAAGGCTTTATTCATTATATTAGCAGGTAATCGTATGTTTGGATTAGTGCGAGGTGTTCCATTTTGGGAAGGCAAATGAGGGTAGGACTTTCACAGTGAATAGTAGGGCCCTGGGGAGTGTTGTAGAACCTAGGAGTACAAGTACATGGTTCCCTGAAAGTGACTTCACAAGTAGACCGGGTGGTGAGGAAGGCTTTTGGCATGCTGGCCTTCATCAGTCAGAGCACTGAGTATAAAAGTTGAGAGGCTATGTTGAAGTTGTACAAAATGTTGGTGAGGCCACATTTGGAATATTGCGTTCAGTTTTGGTCACCATGTTACAGGACAGATGCCATTAAGCTGGAAAGAGTGCAGAGCAGATTTACTAGGATGTTGCTAGGACTTGAGGGACTGAGTTATGGAGAGAGATTGAGCAGGCTGGGACTTCATTCATTGGAGTGTAGGAGAATGAGAGGTGATCTTTCAGGGGGTCAGAGGGTGGTCCATATATGGAATGAGGGTTGAGACAGGTATATTGACAACAATTAAAAGGCAGTTGGACAGGTACGTGGATAGGAAAGGTTGAGAGGGACATGGACCAGTGCTGCTTAGTGCTGTTCCCTTGTTCAATTGTGAAGATTTTTGTCAGACAGTAGTTAGCCACCAACATCAGTAGAGGGCTCTGTGAATACAGTCAGGAATCAGCTGCAGCAGCACACCAAGATTTTATCGTAATCAACATCAAGAATAGTGAGCAGTGACAGGAGCTTAGAAATTACTTTCCATAATGTTAGAGTACAAATGCTTTCTTTGTCAGCTGGTTAACTTTCAGCTTAGCACCTGTTGAGATCGCAGACAGAGAACTTTGACACAGCTGCCCATTGTCCTTTCCAGATTATGGTGACTAAAAGGCAATGGCTTCCCTCTTTTCATTGAATTTATGTGGTTACCTGGCAACATAGGATCCCATCACTTGCTAAGAAGGAACAGGTGCAGAAGCAGGGAATGGGAGATTGTTCTTGAAAATTCTTTTTGGTATTTTGAGAAGTGTTGCTTGATTAAAACCTAATTTATAACATTCATGCTCCATCTAAAACTTTATATTTCTCATAACTTCTACTGAATGAGGCAAATAGTGTCTCTGGAGAGTATTTTCTGAGGAGTATCACTTTGCACTAGCAATGCCAGTTAAGAACTGTGTCATTGATCTCTGAGAGAGTCTGTGTTGTAATAGAAAAAAAACAGAAACTGCTGGAAACGCTCAGCAGGTCAGGCACCATCTCTTTCCACAGGACTCCATCATCTTCAGTTTTTTGATTTTCATTTGGTGTTGCAACAGATTGGAAACTCATGATGCCAGATGTTTATGCTGAAGACGTTCTGCAAGTCAGTTTTACTTTATAAATATTCCATGTTAACTCTGAATGCACAATTTTGTTGTGAATGACATTCAGTAAAACTCAGATAATCGCCACCCTTGGGACTTAGATACCGAACTGGCAGATTTTCTGTACTATTGAATGTTAAGCTAGAGAAGATGCAGAAAAGTTTCACAAGGATGTTGGCAGGACTGGAGGGTTAAGTTATAAGGAGAGGCTGAATATGCTGTGACTGTTTTCCCTGAAGTGAAGGAGGCTGAGGGGTGATGTCACAGAAGATTGATAGAACTCTGGTCAGACCACAATTGGAGTATTGAGTTCGGTTCTGGTCACTTCATTATAGGAAGGATGTGGAAGCTTTAGAGAGGGTGCAGAGGACATTAACCAGGATGTTGCCTGGAATGGAGAGCATGTCTTATGAGGATAGGTTGAGCGATCTGGGGCTTTTCTCTTTGGAGGGAAGGAGGATGAGAGGTGACTTTGATAGAGGTGTACAAGATGATAAGAGGGATAGATCGAGTGGACAGTCAGAGACTTTTTCCCATGGTGAAAATGGCTAATGTGAGGAGGCATAATTTTAAGGTGATTGGAGGAAGGTATAAGGGGGATATCAGAGGCAAATTTTTTACATGGAGAATGGTGGGTGCGTGGAACGCACTGCTGGCAGAGGTTGTGGGGGCAGATACATTAAGGACATTTAAGAGACTCTTAGATAGCCACATGATTGATAGAGATCCTCCTTCTCTCCAAAGAGAAAAGCCCCAGCTCGCTCAACCTATCCTCATAAGACATGCTCTCCAATCCAGGCAGCATCATGGTAAATCTCCTCTGCACCCTCTCTAAAGCTTCCACATCCTTCCTATAATGAAGCGACCACAACCAAACTCAATACTCCAAGTGGGGTCTGACCAGAGTTCTATCAATCTTCTGTGACATCACCCCTCAGCTTCCTTCACTATGTGGGAGGGAAGGGTTAGATAGATCTTAGAGCAGGATAAAATGTTGGCACAACATCGTGGGCCGAAAGGCCTGTACTGTTCTGCAATGTTCTATGTTCTATATTCTAGAATAAAATCATAAGAGGCATAAATAAGGTGGATGGTCACAATCTTAGTCTCAGGGTAAGGGAGTCTAAAAATAGAGGGCCTAGGTCTAAGATGAGGAGGAAATATTGAAAGGGAACTAGAGGGGCAAATTTTTCACACAAAAAGTGGTGGTAATATGGAACGAGCAGCCAGAGGAAGTGGTAGAGGCCTGTACAATTACAATGTTTAAAACACATTTGGACAGATTCGTGGATAGGAAAGGTTTAAAGGGATATGGACCAAATCCAGGCATATGGGAGTAGTTCAGGAAGGCAAGTTGGCTGGCATGGATGAGTTGGGCCAAAGGGTCTGTTTTCATGCTGTATAACTCTATGACTCTATTCCTATTAATATCCCAACACAATTTTAATTTATTTCTTTTAGATGTTTCACAGTGATATAATAAATTTTCCAGTGAACCTGATAAGCTTAAAGGGAGCACAGGAATCAGTGACTCAATGAACTCCTTGCCAAACCACTGGAATTTCCAAACAATCAGATCTCAGGCTATTGGAGTATTACTGCAATTAATATTGTGTGGATGTGCACTTAACTAAAACTTGACCACCATGAGGAAACTTTATTAAAAATATAGAAGTGTGAAAGTGTGAAATTGTGATCCTAATTGACAGAAGCATGTGCAGCAAATGGTTTGAGAATTAACACCGTTAATTTGTCTCCAAGAGTAAATTTGTGCAGGGGATTTTAAAAAAAACTCATGAGTTCCTTAAAATGGACTGTGCATGAATGACACAGCAGTATCCAAAATCTATACCATTATTGCAGCTATAATTCTTCATAAACGAATTACAGTATTTAATCAAGAGCAAATGGACCAATTTTTATTGCATTCTTAGTTGAAATGCTTAGTATTGCAGTTGTAATATTAAGGTAAGCAAAATATGTGGAAAAAATAAAAAGACAAGGAAAAATATATAAGTGACAATTACTGTAAAAACTGTTGTATCTCTGATTTTTGGGTATTTTTGGAAAGGGCTAAAAAGGGAATTGGGGAGGTAATATTATACATGAGCCTTAATGCAGGATTTCGACCCCAAAATGTCGACAATTCCTTTCCCCCACAGATGCCACTCGACTCGCCAAGTTCCTCCAGCAGATTGTTTGTAATACATCGACATGTTAATCTAATAAAATTAGGCTTGATAGAATTCAACAGTTATTTTTCAAAACATGACTTGATGGATTATCATGTTTTTTCATATTTCATGATACATGAATCAATAAAATTTTAAAACGTAACACCAAGTGCTGTTAATGAAATACGCAGGGTTTCAAAAGTTGAGTTATTGTTTTCATTATTGGCCAAAGATTTATAGGGATAAAGCAAATATATTTTAAATCCAAGAAATTCCCCCAAAATGTGGAGTTTATTGTACAGAAATGGGGTTTTCAGGATAGATTTCAAAATACTTCTGACAAGAGTACATAGAACAAAGAATAGTACAACATAGGAACTGGCCCTTTAACCCACGATGTTGTGCCAAACTAATTATGCTAATGACAGTCTCCTAAGTTCTTCTTCCTGTATCTTCTCCAGCGTGCAACAGCATCCCACATTGTCACACATAAGGGTAGCTGTAGAGGAGGCACTCATTTGTCTAAACTCATTGCTTACTTTGATTTATATCTGCCCATTATTTTTCCCAGCAGAAGAAGAAAGGACATAAATACAACTAATATGTAGCATCTCTCATGAGCTCAGGATATCCCAAAGTGCTTCCCAGCCAGTGGAGTACTTCTGAGTTGCTTCTGTTAGTGAGGTAGGGAAACATGGAACCCTATAGATGAAGAGAGGCAAGAGAGTATGGCTGGGGCCTAACCTAACCAATGAACTTGGCAATACATGGAACGCTGGTATCCTGTCAAAATTTATAACAATGTGTCATTATCATTTTGTTTTGATTTGTTGCCAACCAAATCAACAGCTGGATCAGACAGAGGATATAAAAGCTGCAGTTGTCAGATGGAAGGCCTCCTTGAAATTCAGGAACATGAGGTGGAGAGTCGGTGGGTGATGGGATGAGAAGTCCTGCTTCTCCTTCTCCACAGGGAGTGAAAAAAAGGCATTTATTTTGTGTAAACATTAGCTCCCATCCCATCTTTTCCACCTTTATTTCAAGATCACTGGAATGCTGGCACAGCCCTTCATCAATTTTTATTTATACTCCCAACTTTTCATGCAGCTCATCACTATGGAAGAAGACCATAAGACCATAAGATATAGAAGCAAAATAGGGCCATTTGGCCCATCATGTTTTCTCTACCATTCAATCATGGCTGATTCCTTTTCAACCCCATTCTCCTGCCTTCTCCCTGTAACTCTTAACCTCCTTACCAATCAAGGACCTGTCAATCTCTGCCTTAAATACACCCAGTGATTTGGCCTCCACAGCCCTCCGTGGCAACGAATTCCACCATCTCACCACCCTCTGGCTGAAGAAATTCCTCCTAGTCTCAATTCTAAAGGGACGTCCCTTTATTCTGAGGCTGTGCCCTTGGATCCTAGACTCTCCTGCTAATGGAAACATCCTCTCCACATCCATTCTATCCAGGCCTATCCAGGAGATAGAAGTACTGTATGCGTTGTTGAATGGGTGATTAAAATAATTGATAGATCTATGAGCTGTGTATTGGCTGACAGAGAAGAATTAACGTGGAATTAGCCAGAGGCATGAAGCGGCAGCCCAGTCTGTTGCTGACAATCCCATACCTATATTACTAATTGATTCTTAATATCTCAGAGGTAATGAGAGAGTTGCTGTCTGCTCCAATGGCTGTGGATGTGGTTGGTGGATTAATGACTGGTGCATCCAGTACTGATTGATTCTCTTAACATCACCTGCCTCACCATGACGCCAGACAATGGGTATTTAGTTTCATGGGAGCAGGTTCAGAATTCATCAACTGGTGTTATACAGCCAAAACCTAGGAGAAGTTCCCAACTTTGCCTTGAGCTCCATTGAGAAGGGAACTTTTTTTTGGAATTGTGCCCTTAAGGAAAAATAAGTTGCCAACCTTACATTGCACACCCATAAACAATGCTGTTGCTTCCTAATTTCCCTCTGAAATGGGCTAAAAAGTAGGTCAATTAATGACAACGTTGCTTCCTATAAAAGAATGTAAAATAAAAAGGTGGATTGTGAGATTGATTGTGGTAGGGCGAGAGATTAAGTTTGGAAAGTGAGAGACTACCTGGCATCTATTGGAACAAGAGTGTGGAGAGGAGAAGTAGTTGGATTATAAGGAAGAAAGAACATCAGCCTTGGGACCTTTTACCACATTACATGTGCAATATAAATGCAATGTTTTTTCAGTTGTTATCGTCTTCCTGTGGGGAAAATCATTTTTATGGAATCCTAAAATCAAAGACCTCTACAGCACAGATGGAAGCCTCTCTGAGCACACTAGCCATGAAAGAGCTATTCACTCTGATCCTATTTCTCATCTCCTGTTCTGTAGTCTCATAATCATGGCACATCAAGTAATCATCTACTGCTCTGCCTGTGACCGCAAGAAACTGCAGTGAGTTGTGGACACAGCTCAGCTCATCACAGAAACCAGACTCCCCTCCATGGACTCTGTCTACATCTCGCTGCCTCAATAAAGTAGCCAACATAATCAAAGACCCCACCCATTCCAGACAGTCTCTTTTCTCCCCCCTGAAGATACAAATCTCTGAAAGCATGTACCACCAGGCTCAAGGACAGCTTTTATCACGCTGTTATAAGACTAATGAACAGACCTCTTGTACAATAAGATGGACTCTTGACCTCACAATCTACCCCGTCAAGGCCTTGCACCTTATTGTCTGTCTGCACTGCACTTTCTCTGTACCTGTATCACTATATTCTGCATTCTGTTATTGCTTTTCCCTTGTACTCCCTCAATGTACTGATGTGATGAAATGATCTGTAGGGATGGCATGCAAAACAAAGTTTTTCACTGTCACTGTATCTTGGTACATGTGTTGATAATAGACCAATTTACCAATTTAACAATATACCAAATAATTTTCAAACAGGATGAGGGTTTCTACCTCCACTATTCTTTCAGCCAGGGTGTACAAGACCCTATATTTGTTTTTTTATCTCTCTGCTAGGGGAAATAGATTCCTTCTATTCACCCTACAAAGCCCTCATAATCTTTATGCACCAGAATTAAATTTTCCTCAACCTTCCTGAGTTCCAAAGCAAGCAAGATACCTGAACAATAAATTCATTTCCTGTCTAAAGACCTCATTAGCCACAGTGTCATAGAATCCTGGAGTCATACATCATGGAAACAGACCCTTTGGTCCATCAAGTCCATGCTGACTATCAAGTACCCATTTATATCAACCCTACATTGGCCCCATTTTTATTCTCTCCACTTTCCATAAAATTCCCCCAAATTCTGCCCTTTATTTACACATTAGGAGCAATTTACAGTGGCCAAGTAACCCACAAATCTGCACATCATCGGGTTGTGGGAGGAAACCAGGGCACCTAGTGGAAACCAATGCAGTCACGGAGAACATGCAAACACAGCACAGAAAGTGTCAGAAGTCAGGATCGAACTTGGGTTGCTGGAGCTATGAGGCAGCAGCTCTATTAATTACACCATTATGTCACCTTGCATATTCTACCGATAACCATTCAATAGAGGATGGAGAAATCCAAACTTCAAGGAACATTCTACGAACATCCCAGTGAGACTAAAAAATGCCATTGTAGCGACTCACCGCACTGGCATCGAACTGGCTCCTGACATCGCGAACGTCGTCGGAGGCCCCGATCCAAAATGGCGCAGGGCCCTCCTTCTTCCCCATCGTCGGGCTAGGGAAGCCCGCCCGCGGGAAGGTCAGGTGACCCGCGCGTGATGTCAGTGCGGGAACTGTAGCGCGGGAAGGTTTGGGATATTAAAGGCGCACCGCGCCCCTGTTGTTCATTCGACTTCTAATTTTGAACCAGTGACTCTGTGTCTTCATTTTGTAGTGTGTAGCTAGCTGCTACACCATCACCTTCACCATTCACTGTCATCAGAGAATTAGTATTTGCAAACTAATAGGGCTAAAAG
Organism: Pristis pectinata; assembly: GCF_009764475.1. Taxonomy (NCBI): domain Eukaryota; kingdom Metazoa; phylum Chordata; class Chondrichthyes; order Rhinopristiformes; family Pristidae; genus Pristis; species Pristis pectinata. The sequence continues at coordinate 21,065,137 of NC_067409.1, read as the reverse complement.
CTGATTATTCCCCACTGATGGGTCGCTAGGTACTTCAAAATCCTAAATGAAGTGGCTACAAAAATAATGGGCGCAGTGGTTGTAACCTCCAAAAATCCTTATATTCTGGAGAAGTACCTAGATGTTTGGAAAACTGCCAATATGATGCCCTCATTGGGAGGCAGAAAGGGGATAATTATAGCCTGGTTGGCCTAACATCTATTCTTGGGAAAAACGTTAGCAAAGAAGTAGCAGAGCATTTGGAAAGTTGAAATTTGATCAACCAGAGTCAGCATGGCTTCAAAATGGGGAAACCATGTCTGACAAATGTATTAGAGTTCTTTGAGGAAGAAACAGTCAGAGCGGATAGGGGGCAAACCAGAATATCTAAGGATTTTTTTAAGGCTTTAAACAAGGTGCCACAATAAAGGTTACTTCATAAGATAAGAGTTCACGAGATCAGAGATAGTACAGATAGAGGATCAGCTAACTAGCAGGATTTTTGTGAAAAGAAAATCACCTGTCTGTGCCAAGGACCATAAGGAATATGGAGTAGGCCATTTGGCCCCTCAAGCCTTCTCTGTCATTCAATAGGATCATGGCTGATACAACGTTCCTCAAGCTCACTTTCCTGCCCTCTCCCCATAAACCTCAGTTCCATTACTGTTAAATATCCCCTCAAGCTCCTAAAGCCACCAGTGTTGGAATCTTAAAAGTAAGAAAGGTGATAATGGGAACCATGAGGGAAGAGGCGAAGGACAGATGGAACCAAATGGGGGAGGGGATCCAATGGGTGAAATGTGTGGGTGGGTGGCGGATGGAACCAGAAGGAGAAGGGTGATGAAGGGTGGGGGTGCTGGAGGATGGGCATGAGAAAGAGGACAAAAATGGGAGGACCGGATGTAGATCAGAAGGAGAGAGAGAGGGGTACACAGGAGGTAAAAGTTACTGGAAACTGGAAAACTCAGTGTTCATACCAATGGATTGTAGACTATCCAAGCAGAATATGAGGTGTTGTTCCACTAGTTTGCATTGGGCCCCACCCTGGCAGTGGAGAAGGCCAAGGACAAACAGGTCAGTGTGGGAATGGGAAGGGGAATAGAAATAGCATGCAACTGGGAGCTCAGGAGGGCCATTGTGGACAGAGTACAGGTGCCCTGCAAGTTGGTCACCTAGTCTGTGCTTGTTCTCGCTGATGTAGAGGAAGCCACATCGGGAGCAGCAAGTGCAGTGGATGAGATTGGAGGAGGTGCATGTGAATCTTTGTTTCACCTGGAAGTGGGGTTAGAGTGCCCTGGATGACAATGCACTGAAATGAGTGAAGCAATCTCTGATGGAAGACTTTGACATGAACTGGTACAGAAGAAATGGGGGCTGGGGCAGATCAGCCATGATTATATTGAATGGTAGCATAGGCTTGAAGGGCCAAGTGGCCTACTCCTGCTCCTATTTTCTTCTGAATGTACGCAATATTTCACCTGATAATCAGCCACAATATGGATGCTGATCAAAAACCAGTTTACACTTCAGCTGAAGTAACCAGCATTGTGTTGTGGAGTGAATTAATAAGTCCCCTTAGTGATTGAAAGCAGTTAAAGACAAATGAAAAGAAAAGTCTGACGTGCATAACAATTCAGGCAGAAATTCAAGTAGAACAATGATCATTTAAGTGTGGCTTGTCATTCCAAGCACCAAAATAAACAATTACTGATTGAAATTGGCAAAACAGACCACAGCAACATATGATGTGATTATGTCAATGATGTCCTGAATGCTACTGGCCTCAAGTGATGTAATCGGAGCTGATCTTCACTCTATATCACAGATGGATCCCTTCATAGACTGATTAAAAAATAAAGCTTGGATGTCACGTAAATGGCAATGCACATTATCATTTCGGATGCTGAAATAGAAGACAGCAGCAGTTCGTCCTTATTGATTTTGTTTCTTTCTCCAATTCCATATTATGCTGCTCAACTCTATAATTTTTCATTCAGAGAATCTTTAATTATTCTCTTTGCGGTTCAAATGTGTCCGTCTGTTATTCTAATGAGCTTTCTGATCGGTTTAAGTGTGTAAAGGTCAATAGAATGCAGACTTTGATTTTCAGCAAGATTAAACACTAGTCAAAAACCAGCTAACTTAAACTCAGCCTCCTGTTCGTCCTCCATTGTTCTACCTGAGACTCTGTTCCTCTTCTCTTCAGCTCATCTGCAGTTAGAAACCTCATCCATGCCTCTGTTAGCTCTGCTGTCCTTGCTGACCTCCCTCATTCTACCCTCCCTAATCTCAAGATAAACCCAAACCTTTTTGTACTTATCTTAAATTGTGCCATGCTTTTACTCAGCAATCCTCTTCTGATTGTCTTCCACTTAAAAAACGTTTTGATTTTAAAATTTTGACTTTTCTTTTCAAATCTCTTCAAGGCTTTATTGCTTCTGACCGAATGGAATTAGAATTAGAATTAGTTTATTATTGTCACATGTACCGAGGTACAGTGAAAAACTGTGTTTTGCAGTCCATCCAAACAGCTTGTTTCAAAACATAAATACCTCGAGGTAGCACGAAAGGAAGAGCAGTAACAAAATGTAGAATATAGTGTTACAGTTACAGAGAAAAGTGCAGTGCAGGTAGACAATAAGGTGCAAGAACCATGATGAGTTAGGTTGTGAGGTCAAAAGTTCATCTTTAATGTACAAGAGGTCCACTCATGAGTCTCCACCCATGTTCCTCCAAGAGCTTATGTTCCTCCAGTTCTGGCCTCTGGATCAGCACTAAAGTTAACGGCCTACTTTGGTAGCCATCAATACCATGGTCAAGGGCCAAAGATTTAGAATTCCCTCCTTTTACCTCTCCACAATGCTTTTCCCTTTACCTCCCTTAAAACCTACTACCTGGCCATCTGTCCCACTGTTTCCTTGTGTGATCCAATGTCAAAGCTTCTTTGATCAGACTCCAGCGAGGTGGGAACTTTTTCAATGTTGAAAGCAGTATTGGTATTGATATTGTTTATAATTGTCACTTGTACTGAGTTACAGTGAAAAACGTGTCTTGCATACCGTTCGTACAGATCAATTCATTACATTGTGGATTGAGCTAGTACAGGGTAAAAACAATAACAGAATGCAGAGTAAAGTGTCACAGCTACAGGGAAGTGTATTGCAGGTAGACAATAAGGTGCAAGGTCATAATAAGGTAGATTGTGAAGTCAAGAGTCCAGCTCAACGTATAAGGGAACTGTTCAATAGTCTTATCACCATTGGATAGAAGCTGTCCTTGAGCCTGGTGGTATGTGCCCTCAGGCTCTTGTATCTTCTGCCTGATGGGAGAGGGGAGAAGAGAGAATGACCCAGGTGGGTGGGGTCTTTGATTATGCTGGCTGCTTCATTAAGGCAGTGAGAGGTATAGACAGAGTCCATGGAGGGGAGGCTGGTTTCCATGATGTGCTGGGCTGTGTCCACAACTCTCTGCAGTTTCTTGAAGAGAATTCAAGTACATACACATGGGTGCTGTCGTGGCAAAAGGAAATTGGACATCCAAAAGGCAGTTAAGATGTTGCATCACTCAGGTGTTCAGTGTTTTGGTTCATTTATAGCAAGCAGAGCAAACTAGTAGAATTTAAACACCAGAACTCAAAGATTCTTAAGTTGGCAGCATCTAAGTCCATACAGGAGATGACTGTATTCCTGTCCAGTAACTCAACTACACTGCTGCCAAGCCTCTTACAAGCTAGTTGCCATTTGTTTCTGCACTCTAGAGCTTTGAAAGGGTAAAATTTACAAGCTACAAAAATATGTGAAGAATATTTACAGGAGAGATGAGAAGAACAAGAAGGATAAAAAAGAAAATGCAGAAGGAAAGGAGAGAACCAGAGACAACAGTGGCAATAGCAAAGAGAAACAAGTAGAAGGCAAATGAGCTGTAAAGATGAATGAGGAGCATACACAGTAACACAGAGTAGCAGTAAACGACTCAGTACAGCAAGAGAGACAAGTTTCTTTGTCCATGAAAAGCACAACATATTATCAAGTACATAAGAACATAAGAGGCCGTTTGTTCCTGCTCTGTTATTTAATAACTCTTGGTTCAATGCCACTTTCCACGCCACTTGACTCCTTTCATATCCATAAATATAGAGTCATGGAGTCATAGAACATAGAACAGTACAGCACAGGAATAGGCTTTTCAACCCACAATGTTGTGCCAAACTAATTAAACTAGTGATTAAACGCCTAACTAAACCAATCCCTTCTGCCTGCACGATGTCCATATCCCTCCATTCTCTGCATATTCATGTGCCTATCTAAAGGCCATATTAAACGCCTCTATTGTATTTGCCTCCAACCCTGGCAGCACATTCCAGGCACCCACCACTCTCTGTGTAAAAAACTTATCCCGCACATCCCTTTTGAACTTATCCCCTCTCACCTTAAATGTATGTCCTCTAGTATTCGAATTTCGACCCTGGGAAAAATATACTGGCTGTCTACTATATCTATGCCTCTCATAATCTTATAAACTTCTATCAAGTCTCCCCTCAGCTTCCGTGCTCCAGAGAAAACAACCCAAGTTTCTCTAACTTCCCCTTATAGCTCATGCCCACCAGTCCAGGCAGCATCCTGGTAAACCTCTTCTGCACCGTCTCCAAAGCCTCCACATCCTTCCTACAATGGGGTGGCCAGAATTGAATGCAATACTCCAGATGGGGCCGAACCAGAATTTTATAAAGCTGCAACATAACTTCCTGACTCTTGAACTCAATGCCTCGGCTAATAAAGGCAAGCATGTGATGTGCCGTCTTTACCACCCTATCAACCTCTGCAGCCATAGAGCCAGACAGAACAGAAACAGGCCCTTTGGCCCACCATATCCATGCTGACCATCTATACCAATCTATACTAAACCCATTCACCAACACTTGGTCCATAGGCTACCTCTACACTCTGTCTTGAAATATTCAGAAACTGAGCCACACAGCCCTCTTGGGTAGAGAATTCCAAAGATTCGCCACCTCCTGAGGAAGAAATTTCATCTTGTACAAAAACAGAAAATGCTAGAAACAGTCAGCAGGTCAGGCAGTATTTATGGAAAGAGAAACAGTTAATGTCTTAGATCTGGGATCCTTCATCAAACCATCTCATCTCTGTCCTAAGTAGCCCACCTTATTTTTTAAGATTGCAACCCCCAGTTTGAGACAGCCTGGCCAAGAGAAACAACACCGAGGCTTCCTATCCTCTCAGGTCCTCTCATTCTTCTAAACTCAAGAGATGACAGGCCCAATCTGCTTAATCTTCCCTTGCATGACACACCCGCCCTTCCAGGAACCTATCCAGTAAACATTTGCTGAAATTCCATCCATTCAAGTATATCCTTCCGAAGGTTGGAACAGATCTGTGCACTTATTCTAGATGTGACCTTACCAAGGCCCTGGATTATTCCAATAAGATACCTTTTTTTCTTGTGCTGAAATCCTCTTACAATAATTATCAATAATTCTTGTCTTCCTAACTGCTTGCTGTATTTGCGTGTTAGCTTTCAGTGATTTGTGTGTGAAGACACTCAGGTCCTTCTGAACACCAATATCTTTCAATCTCTATGACCTGCTGTCTGCCACTTACTTGCCTGTCACTTATCCTGTCTGTATATCTCTCTGTATCCTTCTCACAGCCGTACTGCCACCCACTTTTATATTACCAACATGCTTGGGTATATTGCACTTGGGCTCCTCATCCATATCATTGGGATAGATAGTGGACATTGAAGACCACAGCACTATTCCCTGCCACATCTCACTAGTCACAGCCTCCCAACCTGAAAATGCGTTTATCCCTAATGTTTTCCATCTGTTATCCAATCTCTAGTTCCTGCCAGTACATTTCCCCCAATGCTGTGCACTCTAATTTTATTTAAAAATCTCTTGCACAGCACCTTTTCAAAATCCAACTGATTCTATAGAACACTACAGCACAGTACAGGCCCTTTGGCCCACAATGTTGTGCCGACATTTTATCCTGCTCTAAGATCTATCTAACCCTTCCCTCCCACATAGCCCCCTATTTTTCTATTATTCATGTGTCTATCTAAGAGTCTCTTAAATGTCCCTAATGTATCTGCCCCCACAACGTCTGCAGGCAGTACGTTCCACGCACCCACCACTCTCTGTGTAAAAAACTTACCCCTGACATCCCCCTTATACCTTCCTTCAATCACCTTAAAAATATGTCCCCTCATGTTAGCCATTGTCGCACTGGGAAAAATTCCCTGCTGTTAGTTCCAACCTCAAGAAAGTCAAACATGATTTGTTTCACAACTCCATGTTGACTCTTTCTAATCTTATTTCTATTTTCTAAATGCCCTGTTACCACTTCCTTAAAAGTTTTTCTTCCACTGATGTCAGGCTAACTGGTCTATGGTTTTCTGTTTTCTCTCTCTCTGCCCTCAAACTGAAAGTAAAATGCCAGCTTGTTATTTTCAAGTTATACTGGATATTTTATTCTGAAAAATAATATCAGCAAATAATTCATGCACCAAAACAAAGTCTTGCATGGTAATAGCAAAATATTTTCATACCATGGTCACACCAAGTTATTTTTTTCACAGTTAATACACTTGCCATCCTCCTCTTCAATTTTTAAGTTTTGTCATCGCAATGTGATGGATAACACAAGCTGATTATAAAATATTTAAAAAGGATCAGGAAGCCTTTCTCTGAATATAAATAACCTTCACAGAAATGTTGTTAAAACATCCATTTTCTCTTAACTTAACAATTGGAGAAATTGATTCAGGATAATTTTCAGGCCCAGAAAACTCAATGCACTGGAGGACATCCCGAATTGGACCTTGGATCATTTTGGAATAATTTCCAGTGAGCTCCAGGTACCTGTTGGGTCTCTTGATGCAGCAACTTGGTTTCCCTTAGGCTCATATGAGTCTGTTGCAATGTAGGCAGTAGTCACCCAGGTCAGTCCCATCATCTCCCCACCATCGAGGACATCTGCAAGAGGCGGTGCCTTGAGAAGGTGACATCCATCACTAAGGACCCTCACCATCTGGCACACACCTTCTTCTCATTACTACCATCGAGGAGGAGGTACAGGAGCCTGAAGACCCACACTCAACGATTCAGGAACAGCTTCTTCCCCTCCGCCATCAGATTTCTGAATGGTCCATGAACTCATGAATACTACCTTGTTATTCCATTTCTTTGCATGATTTATTTACTTTTGTAGTTTGTAGTAATTATACGTCTTTGCACTCTACTGCAACAAAAAGTTTCACGTCATCTAAGTTAATGACAATAAATCTTATTTTGATTCTGATTCAGTCCTGGGAGATGAAGTTGGTCTTTTAATGGCCCTCTGCAACAAATTTACGGGAACTTAAATAGGATCAACAAACAATTTGCTGGAGGAACTCAATGGGTCGAGCAACATCTGTGGGAGGAAAGGATTTTTTTAATTTAAAAAAATAGACTTTGTTCATGATAAAATATATATACAAAAAGAGAAAACATAGTGCCCTCTGTGGAAGGAAAGGAATTGATGATGTTTCAGGTTAAAACCCTGCATCAGGACTGAGAGTGGAGAGGCGAGATGGCCAGCATAGAGAGGAGAAGGGGAGTGGTGAGAAAGGATTCTGAGGTGATGGGTGGACTGAAGAGGGGTGTGAGGTGACAGGCAGCTTGCATCAAGTAGGGGAGGGGAAGAGGGGTTGGAGTTGGGAGACAGTGGCAGGTGAATGGGAGATAGAGGCAGACAAAGAGAGAGAGAAAAGAAAATGAGAGGCAGATGGAGCGAGGTTGGGGGGGAAGGGGAGGGTGAAGGTTGGAGATGGCTGCAGGAGGGAGATAAGCAAGAACACAAAAGGCTGCCAGTGCTGGACTCTGATAAGTAAAGGAGGTGATAATGGGAACCATCAGGGGAGAGGTGAATGGTAGATGTAACCTGAACCAGAATGCAGAGTGGGAATCTATGGGTCAACTCTGTGTGTGTGTGTGTGTGTGTGTGTGTGTGTGTGTGTGTGTGTGTGTGAGAGCAGTGAGTGGATGGATCCAGGAGGTGGAGGGGGACCAGGATGGGTGATGCAGGTCTGTGGTGGTGGTGGTGGTGGTGGTGGTGGAGGGGGGTGGAGGTGAGTGGGAATGTTTGTTAACCTCCTCTGCACCTTCTCTAGTGTTATTACATCCTTCCCACAGTGTTGTGATCGGAACTGTGCTTGGTATTCATGCTGTTACTTCACCAATATTTTATACATTTCCACCGTGACGTCTCTGTTCTTGTATTCGCTGTCTCGGTATAGAATGCATGTCGTTCTCCTGACCTGTTGTTGATTGAGGACAGGAGTTACTGTTAAAGTATCAAAGTTCTTGTTCTGGTGCAGAAGATTCAATTTCTTTTCATCATATCTTCTGTTTGGCGGAGGTTATTTCACAAACCACTTGTGTCATTCAGGCACAAGTGTCTTGTATTGTTTCAAACTGTCTGGTCCCAAATGATGCTACGACAGGGCACAGATACTTAAAAACTTCATCTAACTTTTTTCTCTCTTTCATTGAAACAGCAATACTAATCTCCTAATTTGAACATTTCTCCAGTAAAAGAGACCCAGGAGTGTGCCCACAGATCCCAGGTAGGTAGATGAGGTAGTTAAATAGGCATACAGACAGTCCCCGGGTTATGAAAGGGTTCCGTTCCTGAGAACTGTTCATAACCTGAATTTGTTATAAGTTGGAAGTGAACAATAATGGAGTGTGGGAGAGGATCGCGAGTAGGCGCAGGAAGAGTGGCCGCCAGCCAGCCTCACTGGCTCAGTCTGATCCTCTCAGTGCTCCCAGCTCAGCTTGGCTTGATTCAGCCCTTGATTGTTGTGGCTGGGTGAGGGTGCAGGGGTGCGGGGAGGCAGGGTGGGGAGGGAGAGAGAGCAAATGGAAATGCCCCATTCCTGCCCGACAGAAGATGCCTACAGCTTGCAGCAGCCATCAAATTCATTCCCATCCATCCTGTTGGTCTCCCAGACACCTGGGGAAATAACCCACTCGACCTTGAAAAAGACTGCCTGCAACCCCACAGCAGCCACCAAACCCATCCCCACGCAGACCTACAAACAACCGGCACAGAAGCTCAAACCACAAAGACCCCACCCACCCGGGTCATTCTCTCTTCTCTCCTCTTCCATCAGGTAGAAGATATGGGAGCCTGAAGGCATGTACCACCAGACTTAAGGACTTCTACCCCACTGTGATAAGACCATTGAACGGTTCCCTTATACAATGAGATGAACTCTGACCTCACAATCTACCTTGTAGTGACCTTGCACGTTATTGCACTGCACTTTCTCTATAGCTGTGACACTTTACTCTGTACTGTTATTGTTTCTACCTGTTCTACATCAATGGACTCTGTACTAACTCAATGTAACTGCACTGTGTAATGAATTGACCTGTACAATCGGTATGCAAGACAAGTTTTTCACTTTACCTCAGTATAAGTGACAATAATAAACCAATTCCAGTACCAATACCAAATGTTACCTCTGCCTAGGCAGCTTACATCTCCACAGTCAGGCTCCGACTGCACTGGTTAATGACAAATCACTTGATTTGCCTCATGCTCACCTGTGAAGCTCTGCTATAAAGTCAGAGAAGCTTAACGTTTTAAAAATTGTTTAAAAATTCATCAGAAATTTTTCATAAAGATGAAGATTTGTAAGTCAGCTTGTTCATCTGTATGGGTGTCCATAACTTGGGGTGGGCACGTAATTGAAACTTGCCTTTACTGGATGAGACATAGTGAAAGGAGATTAATCTAGAAATGTTTAAAACACTACTTCTGAACATAAATATCTTTCATTCTCCATGTACAGTTTATTTTTCCACAGTTCATGAAGGAGGAAATTTATGATACCATTGTCAGGGATTGAGAATTTTTAGTTTTTTAGATGATTATCTGAGTTATTTAGAGTAGGGTGAGGGGAGATTTAGTCAAGCTATGTAAATTTTTGAGAGAACTAGGTAGGTCAGTAGAATGTAAGGTGACAGGAAAGTCAATAGCTATAGATGGATTAGTTAATAGATTTAAGACAATTGGTTGAAAGATCAGAGAGGACATGAAGAAAACGTTTTCTTTCACCTAAGGCATGGGAGGCACAGTGGCACAGATAACAGAGCTGCTGCCGCAAAGCTCCAGTGAACTGGGTTCAATCCTGAACTCCATTGCTGTCTGTGTGGAGTGTGCACATTCCCTCACGACTCTGTCGGCTTCCTCAGAATGCTCCGGTTTCCTCCCACATCCCCCAAAACGTGCGGGTTAGTAGGTTAATTGGCCACTGTAAGTTGCACCTGGTGTGGGTGGGTGGGTGGTAGAATCTAGGAGGAGTGGGTGGGAATGTAAGAAGAATAAAATTGGTTGGATTAGGATTAGTTTAAAAAATGGGTGCTTGGTGATTGGTGTGGACTCGGTGGGTGAAAGGACCTGTCTCTGTACTATTTCTGTCCATGACTCTATAATTCTTTGACTCCATGAATAATGTTCATCTGGAAGTCTATGTCTAAAGTGGTAGTGGAGGCAGAAACCTTCATCATTTAAAAGTGACTGGATGAGTTGCAACCTGAAAGGTTATGGATTGAAATTTGGATCGATTTCAATAGCCCTTCAACCAGCAGGATACAATGGGTCAAATATCTCCTTCCCCTGTCATAAATTTGCATGATTTTACATCAGCTGGCCGCACTCAACGAGCATCCACCCAAGCCGCCTGCTAGGAGATCCATAGAAAATGGCAGCCACCTCCAGGATGACTTTGATGGAAGAAGAATCCTTACCTTTGTCGATTGCTGCTACTCTGTTTCAGTGGGTGGGATGAGATAAAATTTAAACCCAATGAATGTAAAAGTAAGGAATTAACATTGAATCTTGTCAAGTCACTAGCCCTGCCACAAGTGGATTAGTTCTGGGAATCCATCTGTGAGAAGAATATTGCAGCCATAGGAAAAATACAGTGAAGATACAGATATCAGGCAAAGGATGAAGGATTACACAACAACACAAGAAAATAGGAGCAGGATTAGGCCACTCTGCCCCTCAAGCCTGCCCCACCACTCAATATGATTGTGACTGATATGTGCTGGCCTCAACTCCTCTTCTGTGCCAATTCTCCATTACCCTCAATTCCTCGATCATTCAAATACTTATCTATCTCCACCCTGAATAAATCTAATGATCTGGCCTCCAGCACCCTCAAAGCAGAGAATTCCAGAAATTCATCATCCTTTAAGGAAGAAATCTCCATGCACCTCTGTTTTAAATGAGCAGCCCCTTATTTTGTCACTGTGTCACCTTGTTCATAATTTTCCCATGATTGACAACATCTCAACATCTAAAGCCCCCTTAGAATCTTCTATATTTGAATAAGGCTACCCCTAATTCTTCTAAACTCCAAGGAACGCAAACCCCAAGCCACTCTTGATAGGACAACTAATGCTATTATATCCTTTATTAGGTAAGGAGACAAAAACTATGCACAAGACTCCAGGTATGATCTCACCAGAAACCTGTAGAATGGTAACAAAACCTCCCTGTTCTCAAACTCCAACCCCTTTGTAATAAAGGTCAAAATGCTGTTTGCCTTCTTAACTACCTATTGGACCTGCTTATTAATTTTTGTGATTCATGAACTAGAGCACCTAGATCCCTGGATCCCATAAAAGATTATGAATGTTCAGGAAAACTTGAAAACATTGTTTTTTTTCACCAGAATACAAACAGTTTACTGAGGTTTGGTCAATGAAACAATAGTGATTGTTTAAGCTGTTGGTGATTCACACTTAAAGAAACATTTATCAACAAAAAAACATATGGTAGTATCAGAAGGTCATTTTTCACCTAGAAGACTAATGATGTCCAACAGTTGTTATTACGGTATTGGGAAGGGAATTGAGGGATATAGACCACGTACAAGCAGATGAAATTAGTTTGGATTGGCATCATGGCCGGCACAGACATTGTGGGCCGAAGGGCCTTTTCCTGTGTCATACTGTTCTATATTTTATATAATCAAAAAGGAGATCATAAATATATGTTGGGAATTGGCAGCATAATAAGACTGGAGATGAATAAAATTAAATCTATTTATACTTTTCATACTGTTTTTAAAACCAATTGTTTGTTAGGCATAGTTACTACAGTTGTGCAGACAAGCACCAGAGTCAGTCAAAAGCGGCAATGCTCCACAAAATATAACATGAAAGTCCTGTGGAGTATAATCCCAGCAGCAATTGATATAGAGTTGAACTCACACACAGACTTGATCCTGTCTTATTCCTTAAAAGTTGGGAATCATCCTCCAAGTTCATTGTCACTTGTACTGCTACCGGCTTTTAGCTCTCAAATTTCACCGAAACAGAAATGAGATACTCTTAACTGCTATGAGAAGCCATTGGTATTACAGGTGGAAATGTGGTCTACTAATGCTGCTGTACCTCTGCTCAAAAGCAAAGCATAAAGTAATTTGAAAGAAGTGGTGCATTTGGTCTAATCACAAATTCATAAACATTGGACACACTAGTGTCATCTTTGCCTCACAGATGTAGTTAGTTGTGTATTCAAAACCACTGAGTGATAGATATTTTTCTTAACTCCACAAGATGTAATCGACCCTGAATGCAGTGACTTTCTTGGCCATTTCAGAGGAATTACATCACATTGGAGGGTCCAGAATCACATATAGGCCAGAGAAGGATGACAGATTTCATTCCATAAAGGGCATTAATGAAGCAGCAAACATACAGTTGCATGTAGACTTTTTCCCAGGGTGACAATGGCTAACACGAGGGGACATAATTTTAATGTGATTGGAGGAAGGTATAAGGGGGATGTCAGGGGTAAGTTTTTTACACAGAGAGTGGTGGGTGCATGGAATGCACTGCCGGCAGAGGTTGTGGGGGCAGATACATTAGGGACATTTTCTTAGATAGACACATGAATGATAGAAAAATAGGGGGCTATGTGGGAGGGAAGGGTTAGATAGATCTTAGAGCAGGATAAAATGTTGGCACAACATTGTGGGTCAAAGGACCTGTACCGTGCTGTAGTGTTCTATGTTCTGTGTTCTATGATTATCATTACCAAGACCAGTATTTTGCTCCAGAATTATTTTACTACTTTGATTTAATTGCAATGCTAGAAATTCCCAGGAGGTTAGACAACATCATGAACCTTTGATGAAAAATCATCAACCTGAAATGATAACGTCTCTCTGCTGATAATGCCCTACCTTCTGGGTATTTCCATAATGTACTACTTTATTTCAGATTTCCAGCAACTGCAGTAATTTGCTTTTATAAGTGTCAATGCTGTGTTGTGTGATTCAAACTTTTGCATTTGGATCAGTCCTCTAGCTAACTTAATCACTATACTACCGTACCTCACTCGCCACAACATAGCCACCTAATTATCCAATAATCATTCTGCTTCTCCATGCAGTCTGTGTCATTTGAAAACCAACGTCCATCACTGCTAGTGCATCTAGGGATTTCTATTTCACAAACCTTCAGTTTGAGCTGGTATCGGATTTATTTTCTTATCTCACGCAAACCCTTATCTATGTGCCATTCAGACATACGTGGATTAAAAGTGGAGAAGAAAATTTGTCAGGGAATATTTCACTTCCATCTCTCTCCCTTAGTGCATTTGATCCAGTTGAGGATTTATTTGCTCGTTGTACAAAAAAAAACATAACAGCAGCAACAAGCACAGGATTCTGGCTCCAGCAAATCAGGCATTATATTTAAAGGGTAAGATTAATTGAAAGAATTAGAAGTTATTAAATGATTCTACAGTCACAGTATCAAAATTAAACCAAGACATCAGATGCAGAATTAAATAAAGCTATGTTGAAAAGGCCTTTTTACTGTGGTTCTTTAGAAGTGAATTAAATTGTAATGGTTTTTAAAACTGTTCATTTTACATAGTTCACTCAAAAATGAAGAAAATCTGTATTTTTTTATTACTCGGCAAAGAGACAAAATATCTTATGAAGCAACAAACAATCAGCTGGTGGGACTCAGTGGGTCAAGTAACATTTGTTGGGGGAAAGGAATTGTCGGGATGTTTCAGGTCAAAATCCTGTATCAGAAGTTTTCCTCCTCTCTTCGAGTTCCATTCGCCCCGATGCTGCTTCAGAAAAGCAAAATACTGCAGTTCAGGAAATCTGAAATCAGCTGGAAATCAACTTTATTTCAGTTCCTCCTGCAGATTGTTTGTTGCTCCAGATCCCAGCGTCTGTAGTCTCTTGTGTCTCCAAAAGATCTTATGACCCTTCATTACATAACATAGCTTAGAGTTTCTTTCAAACTGTACCCAGAGACAGGTGTGATTTGGACACTAATGAATAATGTATTTAAAATATGCTGAAATCTGATCACAAGTACATTACTACAATTTATCGAAGTCTAAAACAAGATCCTATTCTTATAAGCTGAGAGAAAGGAGGTTTAAAGGGGATCTGAGGGAGAACTTTGTCGCACAGAGTGTAAATCTGGAATGTGCTGTGTGAGGCAGTAGTGAAGATGGGTATTATCATGACATTTAAGAAGCATCCAGACAAGCACTTGAATATGTCAAGGCATAGAAGGCTGTGGACCTACTATGGATAAATGGGATTAATATAGGGGGGAACAATGGTGGGTGTGGACGTGATGGGCTGAAGGGCCTGTTTCTGTGCTGTATGATTCTATGACTCTATGACTGTATGTATAGGTATAGCTCTGACCAAGTTCTACTTTCATTGACCTGCACTAGACAGTCAGTTTAGGTTTTTGTGCATACATTTCTGGAATGGGGATTAAATATACAATCTTCTCATTCAGAAAGTGCATGGTTATGCATAGGGCTGGCAATATAAGATTAATACAATGAATTTGCCTGGTGTTCTATGGTTCCACTCACTTCACACCAGAACATTTCTCCAACTAAGTGCACAAATAAATTGGTAAATTGATTTATTATTGTTACATGTATTGAGGCACAATGAAAAACTTTGTTTTGCATGCCATCCATGCAGATCATTTCATCACATCAGTACATCAAGGTAGTACAAGTGAAAATCAATAACAGAATGCAGAATAAAGTGTTACAGTTACAGAGAAAATGCAGTGCAGGCAGACAATAAGGTGCAAGGCCATGACGGTAGATTGTGAGGTCCAAAGTCCATCTTATCGTACTAGGGGACCATTCAATAGTCTTATAGCAGTGGGATAGAAGCTGTCCTTGAGCCTGTTGGTATGTGCTTTCAGGCTTTTGTATCTTCTGTCCAATGGGAGAGGGAAGAAGTGATAATGTCTGGAAGTTCACTTTCAAGTTGCTTCTCCCTTCTCCCTCTGCTAGTCCTTATGGAATGCTTTTTTCAGTAACCCTGTCTCACAGGCGGTGTAACATTCAAGAATTATGTTGATTCTGCAGAAAGAAATATTATCTCTAAATCTACTGAGACACAACACTTTTAGTAATTGCTAAATATTCATTTTCAGATTATGTGGCAATTCATCTAAATATTGCTTCCCTTTAACTTAAACACTTAAAAATAAATTCCATTGACCCAGTCTGTTCACTACATTAATTTTGTATTTGTTAAAATTAAAATGTCCGCAATTCACCACACATGAACGTGTGAGATAGCACTGCAAGTTTTGAACTAAAAGTCATTCATCTACTCCTGCCTCAAAGACCTTTATAGCAAAGTTAAACAACTATAATGAAGCAGACGGAAAAAATCTTTCCATTTCAGCAGTGCAATGATTAAAAGCCCAAACAGTTAAAGACTATAAATATAAATATTTAAAAATTTTACAAAACCAAATATTATAAATTTTACTTCATGTCTAATTAGTGACATATTTTCTTCAACATTGAATACCTGAGGTGAAGGCAGTATGGTTCATTGTAGAAGAATTTGGGATGAGATCAAATTAATGGAGCATGGAGCACTGAATAAGATATTAAGATAAGATATTTATTTATTAGTCACATGTACATCGAAACACACGGTGAAATACGTTTTTTTGCATTACTGAGAATGTGCTGGGGGGCAGCCCACATGTGTTACCACTCTGCCAACATAACATGCCCACAACTTCCTAACCCGTACGTCTTTGGAATGTGGGAGGAAACTGGAGCACCCAGAGGAAACCCATGCAGACACGGGGAGAACGTACAAACTCCTTACAGACAGCAGCTGGAATTGAACCCGGGTCGCTGGTGCTGTAATAACGTTACGCTAACCACTACACTACCATGTCGCCCCTCTATACTACCATGCCACCCCTACAGTCAGAACAACAATATAATGGGTGAATAAAAACAGAAAATGCTTCAAGCAATCAGCAAGTCAGGCAACATCTGTGGAAAGAGAAACAGAGTTAATGTTTCAGGTCAAAGACCCTTCATCAGAATTGGGAAAGGGAGAAAACAAATTAATTTTTGGTAGCAGAAAAGGTGGGGGAGGTTGGAGCAACAAACAATTTGCTGGAACTTAGCAGGTCGAGCAGCATCTGTGAGAGGAAAAGAACTGTCAACACTTTGGGTGCAGAAGATTGTTTGTTATTCCAGATTCCAGGTCTTGCAGTCTCTTGTATCTCCAATATCTCTGACACAGTGTGTCCCAATGAGCTAAATGTGGCAAGTAGAGGCAGATTATACTTTTATGTTTGTGTTATGCTTTGCTATAATAGGCTGTAGGATATGCCCAGGAGGTCAGACTATACTAATGGAGAGACACATAGCTGCATGTCCCACAGACCTGCCATCTGTTTCTCGTTCCACAACACTGCTGGGCCTGCTTTGTGTTTGTAGCATTTCCTGTTTTTATTTCAGATTTCTAGCATCTGCAGTTTGTTTTTTGTACTAACGTAATGGTAGATTCAGAGACAAGATTTGGAAACTCTTGAAGCACATCTTCCACCAATGTAATCTGGGTGTGCCCAATGTTGGCACCGTTTCCTCTGCTGGAGTGGGCCTTGAAATGGCAATGACACTTGGCACTCTGTGATCACTGCCTGCAGCAACAGAGGACTCCGGGCAGCTTGAACTTCCACAGGTCTCCCTGTTCTCGGGCTGAGGAACCTGCTTATTGAGCCTGCACCAGTTTACACCTGGAGCAAGCACCATAATCCCCACTTAAAGCAATGGGAGACATTGGCCACCGGGAGAAAAGTTGTTATCGTCAATGTTTTTAATTATTTTTAGTGTGCTAAAAGTAAAACAAAATAATTGTTTAAACATCTTTTCACCACATGTTGTAAGCTGTAAGCAGTACTGCTTGTGAATAAAACAATCAGGAACACTAAATGACCCATTAATTATCATAGCTTCTATATCTAGTGAGCCTGAGATTGTGGGAGCAGGGCTTTGGTGGCTGTTCAAGCTGTTCTGTGAATGGATCAGACTGTATAGAGACATGTGGAGGCAAAGATATTGCCAGGGACCATGCTGGGTCAAAGAGTGAGAGCTGGAGGCTGGTGGACAAGGAGTTGGGGGAGGTGGGGGAGGTGGGGGAGGGGGGAACAGAAGACCTGTCCTGGTGATTATTTGATTAGTTCCGCCAAACTCAGTCCCACTCATTCCACCATCTCCTCCACGGTACCTACAGCAAATCATTTAAAAATAATTCCGTTCATCCAGTCTGTTCACTACATTAATTTTGTATTTAACATTAAAATGCCTTCAATTCACCAGACATGAACATGAAAATGCTCATGTCAGGAGAAAATCCAACACGTTCTGAAAAGATTATGCAAGTTTGAGTTGTGAGCATTTTAAAGTAACTGGAATAAATTAAGGTCAAATGTCTACTGAATACATGGCTTTGACATTAAATGATTCAGACAAAATTCCAGTTAGCACGCTCCATAGGTTTCAGCTCATCCAAAGCTACACTCTCTAATTCACCCCATTCCCGTCTGACATACATTACCTCCCAGTCCGAAAACACTTCAACCTGAAAAATCTCATTCTCTTTTTCAAATTTCTCCATGGCTTGGTCCTTTCATCTCTCTGATTTATTCTATCCCACCACCTCCCAAGATCTTTACACTTATCCACTTCTGGTCCCCTTGTATTCTGATTTCCATTGATTTACAATGGTGCCATTGTGCTTTCAACTGCCAAGACCTTAAACTGTGAAATTCCATCACTAAACCCACCACTGTCTGTACCCCTCTCTCCTTTTGTAGGCTTACTTCTATGTTCAAGTGTTTGATTGCCTGTTGTAGCCAATTCTCTGGTAAAATACTGTTTAATAATGGTTCTGTGAAGCTCCTTGGGACACTTTAGTTGTGGGAGGTACAATGGCACTCTAAGTATTGCAGCTGTCCCACAACTCTGACAACTCAGGTTCAATTCTAACCTCTGGTGTTATCTGCGTATCACATTCTTCCTGTGACTATGAGGTCTTCCCTTGGGTACCCTGAGTTCCTCCCACATCCCATAGACATGTTTTTGGGTTCAGTAATCTCTGTAAATTGTCCCTGGTGTAGTTGCTATATGCTGGGAGCAGGGAATGTTAATGACCATGTGTGAGAGAACAGGTTACAGGGATATGAGTGGGGGAAAGGGATTAATGGGATTGCTCTAAGAGCTGGCATCGGCTTAATGGGTTGAATGGCCTCCTTCTAGATCCATGGAGTCATAGAGCACAGAAACAGGCCTGTAAGCCCAATTCATCCATGCCAACAAAGTTGCCTAACTGAGTGAGTCCCATTTGCCAATGTTTGACCCATATCCCTCTAAATCTTTCTTATCTATGTACCCGTCCAAGTGTACTTTAGGGGGCGGCATGGTAGTGTAGCGGTCAGTGTAATGTTATAACAGCACCAGCAATCGGGGTTCAATTCCAGCCGCTGCCTGTAAGGAGTTCGTACATTCTCCCCGTGACTGCGTGGGTTTCCTCCGGGTGCTCCCATTTCCTCCCACATTCCAAAGATGTACGGGTTGGTAGATTAACGTGTGTGTAATTGGGCTGTGCAGGCTCGTTGGGCCAGAAGGGCCTGTTATCGTGCTGTATAAATAAAATTTTAAATGACATAATTCTACCTTCCTCTACCACTTCCTCTGGCAGCTTGTTCCATCTATGTACCACCCTCTGTGTGCAAAAATTGCCCCTCAGGTCCCTTTTAACTCTTTCCCTTCTCACTTTAAACCTATTCCCTCTAGTTTTGGACTCTCCTGCCCCGGGAAAAGACTGTGGCTATTCACCTTATCTATGGCTCTCATGATTTTATATACCTCCATAAGGTGACTCCTCAGGATCCTACGCTCCAGGGGAAAAAATCCTAGCCTATCCAACCTCTCCTTATAACTCAGTCCCTCAAGTCTTTGCAACATCCTCGTTAATCTTTCCAGTTTAGTTCCAGATAAGGAAATACGAAAAAAAACCAGAATAAATGCAAATTTGTGTTGTTGATTTTGTAAACATGCATCAGGGGAGTTAGAATCATGAGTTATCTAAGGAGATTTCTGGCTATTTATTCATTCACCATAACTTAGTGTTGTGCTACTTTTGCTAACAATGTGTTGCCTGTTTTCCCACTAACGTCTTAATTTATTTCATCCCAGAACAGGTAGAACTGGAATGGAAACAAGGTTCCTCAGATGTTTAAAAGGAGTTTATTGTTTTACACATTGTAAATAATCTTTAAGCTCACTGGATACTTTTCAAAGGTTAATTTGGCACCAGATAGCAGAGCTTCATTTGTTTGGTGCAGGCATATAGGCTAGTATTATGAAGTACAAATTATGTCCTGCAGTAGCAATGTAGTCTACTGCTGATGTGCAAAAGTAGTTGTCAGCCTGTCCTTGTCAAATCACATAGATGCCGCAGCCAAGAAAGCTCACCAGTGCCTCTACTTCCTCAGGAGTCTAAAGAAATTTGTTTTCTCCCCTTTGACACTCACAAATTTTTATCGATGCGCCATAGAAAGCATCCTATCTCGATGCATCACTGCTTGGTACAGCAACTGCTCTGCCCAGGACCGCGAGAAACTGCAGAGAGTTGTGGACACAGCCCAGCACATCACGGACTCCAGCCTCCCCTCCTTGGACCCTGTCTTTACCTCTCGCTGTCTTGGTGAAGCAGCCAGCATAATCAAAGACCCCACCCACCCGGGTCATTCTCTCTTCTCTCCTCTTCCATCAGGTAGAAAATACAGCAGCCTGAGGGCATATACCACCAGACTTAAGGACAGCTTCTGCCCCACTGTGATAAAACTATTGAACGGTTCCCTTATGCGATGAGATGGACTATGACCTCACAATCTACCTTGTAGTGACCTTGCACCTTATTACACTGCACTTTCTCAGCAGCTGTGACACTTTATTCTGTACTGTTATTGTTTTTGCATGTACTACATCAATGCACTATGTACCAACCCAATGTAACTGCACTGTGTAATGAATTGACCTGTACAATCAGTATAAAAGACATTTTTTCACTGTACTTCGGTGCAAGTGACAATAATATATCAATACCAATACCAATACTAATACCAATCATGCCAATAAAAAGAGCACCTTTAATCATTACCAACTTGGTGTTCCCACAATCTCCCACATAATTACTGCTTTAAGTCCAGCATAATTTGCAGATTAATTTATTTTTAGTTTCCCAAAACAATGAAATAAAAGAATAGTAAAGTAAACTGCAGGATCTGGAGGAAATGTGGGAATTGTTGGACCAAAAACACACCAAAGAAAATCAGTCTGGTTCACTTTATTCCATCCTGACAGGCAGATAATAAATAAGGCGCTGTCAAGTCATAGTGAGCCATCTCTTGAGCAACACACAAAGTGCTGGTGGAACTCAGCGGGTCAGGCAGCATTTATGGATGGAAATGGACAGTCCACATTTTGGGTCGAGATCCTTCATCGGAACTAAAAAGAAAGAGGGAGATAGCCGGTACAAAAAAGGTGGAGGGAAGGGGTGGAGCAAGAGCTGGCAGGTGATAGGTGGATCCAGGTGAGGGGGGATATAGCAGGCGAGGGAGGGGGGAGAGTGGGAATGACGTAAGAAGCTGGGAGGTGATAGGTGGAAGTGACAAAGGGCTGAAGAAGATGGAATCTGATTGGAGAGGACAGTAGTTGATGGAATAAAGAAGAGGAGGTGAGGAGGGGAACTGGTGGGAGAAATGTGTCGGTGATGGGCAGACGAGAGGGTGGGGGAGAGAAAAGAGATGGGATGATGGAGGCTGGGGGAATAAGGGAAAAAGGGGCAGAGGGGAATGGTTACTGGAAGTTAGAGAAATCAATGTTCATTCCATCAAGTTGGATGCTACCAAGAATATGAGGTGCTGTTCCTCTAACCTGCACCTAGCCTCAATTGGCAATAGAGGAGGCTGTGGACAGACAAGTCGATGTGGGAATGGGAAGTGGAATTAAAATGGCTGGCCACCAGAAGATCCCAGCTTGTATGGCAGAAGGAGCGAAGGTGCTCGATGAAGCGATCCCCCAACCTGTGTCGAATCTCAACAATGTAGAGGAGGCCACACAGTTGCAATAAACGACACCGATGGATTTACATGTGAAGGACTGCCTCACCCGGAAGGACTGTTTAGAGTTCTGAATAATGAGCCATGTACTTGTACTCCAAGGTCCCTCTGTCCTACAGCACTTCCCAGGGCCCTGCCATTCACTGTGAAAGTCCTACCTGGATTTGACTTTCCAAAATGCAGCATCTCTCATTTATCCAAATTAAACTTGGCCCATTTACTCAGCTGATGAAGATCTCCATGAAGTTTTTGATAACCTTCTTCATTGTCCACTCTACCACCTATTTTAGTGTCATCTACAAACTTACTAACTATGCCCTGTATAGTCTTATCCAAATCATTGATATAGATGACAAACAACAATGGGCCCAGCACTGGCCCCTCAGGCACACCACTAGTGACAGGCCTCCAGTCCAAGAAACAACCTTCCACCATCACCCTCTGCTTTCTACCATCAAGCTAATTGCGTATCCAAATGGCCAGCCCTCCCTGCATTCCATGTGATCTAACCTTCCAGAGCAGCCTACCATGTGGAACCTTATTCAAGGCCTTACTGAAGTCCATATAAACCACATCTACTGCCCTGCCCTCATCAAATTTCTTGGTCACATCATCAAAAAACTCAAACAAATTCATAAGACATGATCTCCCATGCAAAAAGCTATGCTGACTACCCCAAATCAACCCCTGTCTTTCCAGATGTACATATATCTTATTCCTCAGAATCCTCTCCAGTAACTTACCTACCACAGATGTTAGACTTACTGGTCTATAGTTCCTAAGTTTATCTTTGCTGGCCTTCTTAAATAAAGGCACAACATTTGCTATCCTCCTGTCTACCATCCTGTATTTGTACCATTGTTTCTTTACATTTAATTTAAATGTGACATCAATAGCCATACCCCACATGCATTCATGAAGTCCCTCTGTCATTGACCATCAAAGTATCCACTACACAATAATGCAAAAATAAAAGCCACATTATGAGATAATTTACAAATTAAAATATGCTGTGTTGAATACACGTCAATTAATTTCCAGATTGCAGCCATTTAGTCTGTCCTCTGTGTTTTTCTTGCCCTGAAATTCTTGTACAGTATTTCCCCACTTGATGCAGCCTGGCTGATGGGAAGCTGTTGACTTTTAGTGGAGGCCGCCAATGCTCTTGGATAGAAACCTTCTCCAGCTCTAAGTCTAAAGCCCCTGAAACTCTGAATTGGGCCAGAATTGGTTGGTTAATACCACCAGTTCCAAAGGAAACCTCCGGAGTTCAACTATTTAGATAGCAGTAAGTCAGAGACTCAGACACAAGCACTGTCACATGCAGTTGTGCTGGACTCACTGACAGATTCAGAATGCCAGATCTATCAATTCACTCCACCCTGAAACTCCACATGGGGTAAAATAGGGCACCCAGTTTTGCTGAATTTCCCTGTCAGGTCAGATTTGGTGCAGGATCCAACACTCCATTCACTTCAATGCAGATTGCAGGGCTGTGGATGAAAAAATATCGAAATCTATTTCAAATGTAATTGTTTTAAGTGCCTCTGTATGTCAAGAATTCAAAGACATACAAAATAACTCTTGCAATCTTGACAGCTGG
Organism: Pristis pectinata; assembly: GCF_009764475.1. NCBI lineage: Eukaryota > Metazoa > Chordata > Chondrichthyes > Rhinopristiformes > Pristidae > Pristis > Pristis pectinata. Next base: position 21,042,020 of record NC_067409.1, on the reverse strand, counting down.
CAAAGCCGAGGCAAGACTGCCCATTGTCAAAACTTTCATAGGGGGTGGGGCTTCCTCACTGCACCACTGGTCATCCTGTCACCAGCCAAACAATGCCATTGGAGTCCATGATGCTTTGGGAGCAGCGAGGTAATCTCTTCGCATCTGGACCGAGTGAGCACAAGTACGTGGAGACTCTGGGAGGCTATTCCAGGCTGGAAAGATCTGACCATATTTATAAGTTTGCTGCTTGCATCGGACAAGGGTTGGTTATGCGTTTTATACTCATTTAACTTTCTGGAGTAATTCTAATGAAAGAAGCAAGAGATTTGGTTATCAGTTGGGGTCCACCAAATGTGCCACAGATCTAGGTACATTTTCGGGTCCAATCTCTGAATAGCACCCTGGAGGAAATTCCAGATCCCCACATTCACTTCAGTCAACCCTGTATATGAATAACATTTGATTAAATTGCCACCTGCTATGCCATTGCAGAACTCATTGTCATGATCAATTCATAACAGATTGGCAAAATCATATCTCAGCTGCACATGGAAGTGGCCGCATGGTTGTAATGTTAATGATTTCCCGTGTCTATAATCTCTCTGTGTCAGAGTCATAGGTCGAGCAACGGATTATATTTCTAACAACATTATCATTACCTTCGGCAATGAGCCACGAAGAAAGTGAAAGCTGCATTGCTTCTGGCTTGAAGGAAGTATTCTTCTCATTATCACTGATATCTAGAGAAAGGCCACCCTTGGTATTACTGAGAGACCCATTCAATTAACAACATCTGAGGCCATTCTAAAGCTGAACTACATCCAAGAAGTGGTTTAAATGAAAAATTTGCATTTTAAGTATCTTTCTATTGGGAGTTTGGAACACGCATTCACATTTAGGAGGTCACAGTGCAGGAAGGGATAAAAGTACCACAACCATATGATGTTCCGCAGGTGGACAGAACGTAATGCCTGATTACACAAGATAAGATACTAATTATTGAATGATTTATTATCTTTGAATAGAGGTGGGCAGTGGCAGCTACAGCAATAATGAAGATGTATAGTTGATTATTATGTCAAGTGGAAAAGATGAGCACTAGAAAAATAAGAACTATGTTCCCACATGCTAAGAATAATATGCAAATTCATGGCGGAAGAATCATGACATAGGTTTCTTCTATGATATATTAAACTCCTTTTAAAGTTAAGCTTAAATTCTACCAAACACAAATGATTCTGTTTATTATAATTCAACAATTCCAAAGATATTGCTGCGTCTAAGTCACAATGAGAAGCTTATTCTCTAGAAAAGATTGCAGGGAATACTACTTGACATATTCCACCAATCAGAGTGCATTTTCTTTCACAAACAGAGTTTAATTCAGGTCAGTGCACCTTACACTTATCTGAATTAAACTCCATTTGTCATTCCTTGGCCCAATTACCCAGTTGATCAAGATCCTCCTGTAATTCTTGATAACCTTCTTCACTGTCTACGTAACCACCTATTTTAGTGTCATCTGCAAACTTACTAACCATGCCTTCTACATTTTCATCCAAATCATTGATAGCGATGACAAATAACAATGGGCCCAGCACCAACCCCTGAGGCACACCACTAGGCACAAGCCTCCAGTCCAAAAAAACAACCTTACGCCATCACCCTTTGCTTCCTACCATTGAGCCAGTTCTGTATCCAGTTAGCTAGCTCCCTATGGATCCCATGCGATCTAACTATCCAGAACAACCTACCATGCAGAACCTTATCATAGGCCTTGTTAAAGTCTGTATAAACTATGACTACTGCCCTGCCCTCATTGACTTTCCTGGTTACTTCGTCAAAAAACTCAATCAACTTCATGAGACATTTTCTTCCACATACAAAGCCATGCTGACCATCCCTAATCAACCCTTGTCTTTCCAAATGCATGTATATCTTCTCTTTCAGAATCCCCTCCAATAGCTTACCTACCACAGAAGTTAGGCTAGCTGCTTCATTAGTTCCCAGGTTTTTCTTTGCAGCCCTTCTCAAATAAAGGCACAGCATTAGCCCATCAGCCACCCTCCAGACTATGGCACCTCACCCATAGCCAACGATGATGCACATATCTTGGCCAGGGCTCCCACAGTTTCTTCTCTAGCTTCCCACAGTGTTCTTGGTTATACCTGATCAGGCTCCAGTTATTTATCTACTTTCAAATTTCTATAAATTTCTATGGATATACGGTGGAGAGCATTCTGACTGGTTGCATCACAACCTGGTGTGGAGGCTGCAATGCACAGGATCACAAGAGTCTATAGAGGGTTGTAGACCCAGCCAGCTCCATCACGGGCACAACCCTTCCCACATCAAGGACATCTTCAAGAGGCGGTGCCTCAAGAAGGTGGCATCCATCACTAAGGACCCTCACCATCTGGTACATGCCCTCTTCTTGGTAAGACCATCAGGGAGGAGGTACAGGAGCCTGAATACCCACACTCAATGATTTATGAACAGCTCCTTCCCCTCCACCATCAGATTTCTGAACGGTCCATGAAACCATGAAAACTACCTTGTTATTCCTTGTTAACTACCTTGTTAACTACCTTGTTTATAATAATTTTTATCTCTTGCACTGTACTGCTGCTGCAAAACAACAAACTTCACGTTAAGTAAGTAGTGATAATAAACCTGATTCTGATTTAAGACGTCCAGCACTTCTATATTTTTTCCCTCATTGTACCTGATGCAAATGGGGAGTACTGCCCTTACTTGTAGTTACCTTCTCGAGGAAGGTGCCCTATCTGCTTTAGGAAAGCTGGGGAGAAGGCAGAGGAGATTTACAAGGATTTGCCAGGACTTGGGGGACTGAATATCAAAGAGAGGTTGAAGAGGTTGGTAGATTTTCATTGAAGTGCAGGAGAATGAGGGGTGATCTTACAGAGGTGTATATAATCACGGGGGGCACAGATAGGGTCCATGCGCACAGTCTTTTTCCCAGGGTTGAGGAACCAAGAATTAGAGGGCATAGGTTTAAGGTGAGAGGGGAGAGATTTAATAGGAACCTGAGGATTAACTTTTTCACCCGGAGGGTTGTCAGGATATGGAATGAGCTGCCAGAGGAAGTGGTTGAAGCAGGTACATTAACATCATTGAAAAGGCACTTGGACAGGTATATGGGTAGGAAAGGTTTAGAGGGATGTGGGCCAAATGCAGGCAAATGGGCCTAGCTAAGTCCCATTTGGACCATATCTCTCTAATCTTGGTTGGCATGGACCATTTGGGCCGAAGGTCCTGGTTCCGTGCTGTATAAGTCTATGATTCTATCTGGTGGCATTTACAGCACTAGGCCAATGTGAGTGAGCATTCTGAAGCTGAGCCTCTTCCATGATTTTCATGTCGTGACTTCCCGAATTTAAAATTACGTTGGACAAGGAAAGCTTGTCAGCCAGCTCTTTGAAGGAGATGTGATTTCACATAGGCATTCTAATTATCTCTTATTGCAGTACGCATTCTCCCAGTCTTCCCTCCAATGCTGTCAGCTCCCCTGTTCCCCAGCCTCACTTGAATTCTGACAAATAGCCCACTCCATTTTAATTAAGCCAAGTGTCTTTCTTGTTCCATTCTGAGAAACCTGCTGTAGACATGCACCATCTCTCCCTCTCATCCAAAAGCCATTTAAAGACCTGGATCAGCGGACCTGAGATCCCATTTCCAGGAGTAGCTCCCCTGGTTAATTGATTACAAATGCATCTTCACAGCAATTGTTCATAAAAATGTAAGATAATGAATTGCGAAGATGAATTATTAGATAGTGGCTTTTTGTGTTTGCTCTTGTTATCACGTATGTCCTGACTGACAACTATCATCACCCCCCCACCCCTAGTTTTCTGCACTGAGCTGACAGCTCAGTGAGGCATTGCTCCCAGTCGAGGTGAAGTGATAGCACTAGCCACCTGATGAGCTGCTGTTAGGGGAAGGAGTGCAATCATCAGCCATAAATTAACCACCGTTTGAGTAATCAGTTCATGTTGTCAGAGCACAGGACCGAAAATGACAAGCAACGTAGCACTCGCCACTGCAGTGATTAAAATTACCTGCAACTTCCTGACTGGTAGCAGAATTCGGGAGCTGATGGGGCTAACAGGTCACAAATTCATGGAAGATCCAAGTGTGTGCGCCACCAGATAATTGCAAGGCAAACATTTAATACTGTGATGATTAAGTCTCAGCTAGCATCTCATTTAAAGCTACAGACCCTGATACCAGACATAATATTCCAACACAACAAATGTGCCCACTACCACTATTCTGCCTGTGCCATTATTTTCATGTTCATTGGTTATTCGTTAGTGCTTTCTCTCTCTATGTTGGTCTAACAACTCATTGACCCTGCTCTGTTTAAGTTGGCATGGACCCTGCCAAGAAAGTGCTTGCTGCTGCCTTCAGAGGTGACATAGAAATAGTACGTTTATGTAGCACCTTGCAAAATCTTGGAGTCCCTCTAGACAAGTTACAGTCAATGAGGTTTTTTCAACAGTCTGTCGTATTATCATATGAACTATTGTACCATAGGAAAACTAAAAGCCTATAAAAAAAACAGGAAGGTTCAACAGGTTACAACAAGACAATTGACCAAATAATCTGCTTTTCATGTACGCTGAGGGGTGCTGTGGACACCAGGGAGAACACCTCTGTTCTTTTCAAAATAGAGTGATGAGACCTCTTACATCCATTGAGAGGGCCTTGGTTTAACAACTCAGAAAAGACAACATCTCCTCCAGTGCATTGCTCTCTCAGTCTCATACTGTAGTGTCAGCCTAGATTTAAACTTAAGTCTGTGGACAGGCCTGATATGTGCACTTCAAAACAAAAGTTGGAAATACAAATTTACATTATTGATCATATCCTTGTCTGAAAATCAGTAGACGGCTGCCTCCTGGATGATCTTCCAACTTTGGCCAGAGGACAGTACATTGGCCAGCTATTTGGCAGTTGTCTACAGAGGTCCCCTGGAAATCTTTGTCTTGTAACAGCAGCAATTCACCAACTCATCTATACTGTGGAGTTATAACACCAGGGATACCTGCAGGCAATGCTGAAATATAAATAGGCTAAGGGTATGAGGGAGCTTTATCTTACACAGTGAAGTTTTTAGTATGGTTTTAAAAATATTCTTGCCTTTAGTATTGTTGAAATATTAATATTTCAGGCTAAATGTTGACAGCTTCCTGTAAAAGAGTAGTACTGACTTTCCTTTTGGGTCTGATCTTCCTGCCTTGAAACTTTCACTATTATGAACAATTTATTGACTGACAGGTGATCTCTCTACAGCCATTCCTTTTGTCTCATTGCATTTCAATGGCTTGTTTACAGCCTGTCATCTCCAGAAATTTCCATTCTTATTCCTACAAGCTCCAAATATAGAGTTGTAGAAGCTGTCTGTCCTCTGTGCATCTTCACCATGTCGATGTCAAGATTCATACCACTGCCTCCCATTCCAATTAAATTTTTCCAGCAGCTTATAAGTACTGAACTAATAACCCCTTCGATTTCTCCACCCCATGACTATTTCCTAACTTTTAAGACTCCAACACAACTTTATCTCGTCAGCCTGTCTCAATTTAGTTCATGCTGCCAAAATTGTACACCCAGACACACAAAGCTGAATTGAGCAAAGATTCAGACTAAATAAGACAAAATCCTGAAATGCCAATGATAATATTTTGACTGATGATATGATTGCAACTCTCCTGAGCAGCCTTTGATTCACTGTTACATTTTTGTTTTTTATATTTTGGTGATGCCAAAGCTTGACTTTTTATTATGGTGTATATGTCATATGAACACTTTAAATTACATAATCTAAGTATTGTGTATCGACTAAACCATAAAGCTACCTCCTTTCAGTCTACCACCACCATCTCCTATCACTATCCTTCATGACGGTCCTCTGTGCTCTGAGCTCTTAGCCATTATTTTGATGTTCCAGTCAAAGAATTGTCTTCTTTTATCAGAGACTCTTCACAATTCAGAAAACGTCAATTTAGCCATCTGAAAATCTCAACTTCTCCATATCTCTGTTCCCTCTACTTTTGATCAGATCTTATGTTTTTTTCACATTTATAATCATTTAGTTTCTTCACAGTGTTCAAGCTCTTCCTTTGTTTACTGCCTGGCCTCGTGACCATTTCCAATTAGTATTTTTTCTTCAGATTTCAAGCATCTGCATATGTTTGTTTGTTGTGATATTATATGCAGAGACTGGCATTTCAGGAGGATGTTAAAAAGATAGGTATTGGTGGTCAACGCCCAGTCAAATCCTAAAACTACTTTGCCTTCCGAGGGGATGGATGAATTATTGTAGTAAGAGATAATGGTGGACTCAAAGAAAGATGCTTTTGAAACTGTTGAGGAAATCTATAATAAAAAGTTGCAAATGGCTATTACACAGATAATAAAATCAGCTTTATTCACAAGAGCAACATTTTCAAAATGAGAAAGAAAGAAACGTTTACAATGCATCAGGGACACTTAAAGAGTGTTGCTCTCAAAATATTAGTCCAATAATTGCCAGTCACACTGCAGAAGAATTTAAGTGTAATGAAGCCACAAAGTGCAAAAGTCAGAAAATTATTAACAATTGTTCATGCTTTAGTTCATTTCATTGAATTTATTCACATTGAAAACCTTTTATATCACTTTACCGGATAATTCAAATCTGAAAGCTTGGATGCATTACATTGTTTGCATTTAGTATAGTTTAGCGACGATGTGCAATGCCTTGGCTGTGATCCCCCTTCATCTGTTGAACAAATGTTTGCATTCTTGCATTGCAATGTCTAGTGTATTATTATAGCCTCACTCTTGCTAATTTTGCATTGCAAGAAAACTACAACACAGTTTCTTTGAGTGCAACTTATGGCAGCACACTGGTACAACAGTGAATTTCAGCCTATGCCTTCTTGGAAAAGATTGTGATAATCCATTTTATCTGTGATGCTCATGAATTTATATCTCTCTATAAAGGTCACCCCTCAGGCCTTCTTCGCAAGTCCTAGCCTATCAGTCTCTCATAACTCAAGCCCTCCAGTTATGGCAAATTCCTTGTGATTCTTTTCTGCACCCTGGCTAGCTTAATCACATCCTTCCTATAGTATGGCTACCAGAACAGCACACAATATTCTATGTCCGCTCTCACCAATGTCTTGTAACATGATGACCCAACTCTTGTACTCAATTCCTGTCCGATGAAGGCAAGCATGCTATATGCCTTTTTCACCACCTTATCTACCTGTGTTGCCAGTTTCAAGGAACTCTGAACTTGTATACCTAAGTCTATCTGTTTTACAACACTCGCCAGGCCCCTGTCATTCTCTGTGTGTGTACTACTCTGGTCTAACTTCCCAAAATGCGTCACCTCATACTTGTCTGAGTTAAATCCCATCTGCCATTCCTTAGCCCACTTTCCCAGTTGATCTAGATCCTGCTGTAACCTCAGACAACCTTTTTCACTGTCTACCACACCACTAATTTTGGTGTCATTTGCAAACTTATGAATCATGCCATCTACATTTTCATCCAAATTGTTGATATACATGACAAACAACAGGGGACTCAGCACCAATTCCACAGTAAACCACTGGCCACAGGCCTCCAGTCTGAAGAACAACCCTCCACTACCACCCACTGCCACCAAGCCAAGACCAAGTGCTTTGTTTGATGGCATTGTTAACTCAGCTGTTGATTGCTGACATGCTTACATTATGGCAATAGAAAGTTCATGCTTGGTATTTGTCTTTTGTATGGCTAGAATTAACAAAGGCAGGAAAGGTGAGTGTTAAAGTTATATGTTGAAGTTCGATAGCACACCAGTGACATGTGGTCTAACTAAATGGATTGCTTCAGTCCCTCCATGATACTTAAGCTCAGAGCAGCAGTTTGTAATGTGGCTCATTCATCCCAGTTCATCATATACACAATTGTCATATTAGATATCTGGTGGATACAGTATATATGCAGTCTTAAAGTTTGAATAAAGTGTTGGTGGCAGTGGTGGAGCAACACACAAAGCACTGGAGGAACTCAGCAGGTCAGGCAACATCTACGGAGGGAAGTGGACAGTCAATGTTCCAGGTCAAGAATGGGGCATTGTTTAACACCGGTCGTTACTGAGATTGGCGTTGCTGTTGATTAGTATCACAGTCTGCATTTCGTCAGATGGAGACAAATTTTTGAGAGCATCCAAGTTTCAGGAGGGAACTCTATGAACTTTCCCAGTTGATGGAGCCAATGACACTATGAAGTTGAAAGAAGGTAATATATCATGGTTGATGCTACTCCCTGTATTTCTCCATGTCATTTGCTTTCCCGACCCCTGACTTCCAGAACAGATGCAACATTATGAGCTCTATCACATGAATACACTACCAGGTGGACAGAAGAATATATTCAAGGCTTTGCTCAAATCCGTCTTGAAGAAGTGCAACATCCCCACTGACCCCTGGGAATTCCTGTCCTGTGACTGATGAAAGTGGAGAAGGAGCATTCAGGATGGTACTGAGAACCTCGAGTTGAGAGCGCATAAAAGCCTAATGTAAGAAGGTCTGTACTGCCATGAAAATGTTAGAAGGTCTGTACCACCTTGGAACTACCCACCTGTCCATCCCACCAGGAAACGCCCTGCCCCACTTGTGTCAGACTCTGCTGGTCCCACATTGGTCTCACCCGTCACCTCAGAACTCACGAAACTGAAGTGAAAAGAAAAGACCTCTTCAAACCCAAGGGACAGCCAAAGAAAAAGAAGTGTTTAAAAGATGAATGTGATAAGCATAGCAACTTGGGAAGGAAAAGGTGATATCAGATCAATTGTTCCCAAAGTTCTCCGGCACTGGTGTTTTCCTTGTGCTAGTTATGGCACAATGGTAGACATCATCACAAAGTCCGGAGAGAAATGGATAGTGAAACAGTTGATGTGTTGGTTTTGATTTTCCGAAATTCCATAGATTCAGGAAAGGTTCTATTAGATCAGGAAATAGAAAACATAACTCTTTTTTTTCAAAAAAGGGAGGCAAAAAACAGGAAACTTAAAATCAGTTAACTTACCATCTGGAACAGAGAACATTGAAGAGTGCAGCACAGGAACAGGCCCTTCAGACGACCATGATGTCAGTTTAAACTGATCCCACCTTCCAGCACGTGGTCCATAACCCTCAGTTCCCTGCCTGTACATTTGCCTGTCTAAATTATTCTCAAACATTGCTATTGTAGTTTGGATCGGTACATGGATGGGAGGGGTTCACAAGATCACAAGACGAGGGACCAGAAGCAGGCCATTCGGCCCATCGAGTCTGCTCCAAGGAAAAGGGAAAAAGAAATGGGGTGGGAAAAAAAGAAAGAAAAAAAAACTATTCTAATCCCATTTTCCAGCCTTATCCCCATATCCCTTGATACCCTGACTATTTAGATATCTGTCTATCTCCTCCTTGAACACCCCCACTGATCTGGCCTCCACTGCTGTGCGTGGCAAGGAGTTCCACAATTTCACCACCCTCTGGCTAAAGAAATTTCTCCTCATCTCTGTCTTGAAACTGTACCCTCTAATTCTAAGATTGTGCCCTCTGGTCCTGGACTCGCCCACCAAGGGAAACAGCCTAGCCACATCTACTCTATCCTTACCTGTCAACATTTTAAATGTCGCTACGAGGTCCCCTCTCATCCTTCTGTACTCCAGTGAGTACAGTCCAAGAGCCGACAAACGCTCATCATACTTAAGCCCTTTCATTCCCGGAATCATTCTCGTAAATCTCCTCTGAACCCTCTCCAACGTCAGCACATCCTTCCTAAGATGTGGGGCCCAAAAACTGCGCACAGTATTCCAAATGAGGCCTCACTAGTGCCCCGTAGAGCCTCATCAACACTTCCTTACTTTTATACACTATACTCCCTATGAGATGAATGTCCAACATAGCATTCGCTTTCTTAACCACCGATCCAACCTGGTGGTTAACTTTTAAGGGTATCTTGTACGAGTACCCCCAAGTCCCTTTGTACTACCGTACTATCAATCTTCTCTCCTTCTAGATAATAATCTACCCGCTTATTTCTGCTTCCAAAGTGTACAACTGCACATTTCTCAACATTGAATCTCATCTGCCATTTCCTTGCCCATTCTCCTAAAACTGTCTAGGTCCCTCTGCATTCTTTTCTATTTCCTCTATGCTCCCTACTCCTCCACTTATCTTGGTGTCATCCGCAAACTTAGCCACACAACCATTTATTCCATCATCCAAATCATTGATGTACAAGGTAAAAAGGAGCGCCCCAACACCGACCCTGCGGCACACCACTAGTAAACCGGTAACCAACCAGAACGAGATCCTTTTATTTCCACCCTTTGCTTCCTGCCAACCAGCCAATGCTCCACCCATTTTGCTACCACTACCCATAATTCCATGACCTCTCATCTTATTAATCAGTCTCTTGTGAGGCACCTTATCGAAGGCCTTTTGAAAGTCTAAATACCACAACGTCTACCGCCTCTCCCTTATCCACCCTACCTGTGATTTCTTCACAAAACTCCAATAGGTTGGTCAGACAGGACCTCCCCTTCACAAAACCATGTTGACTAGGTCCAGTCTTGCCTTGCGCCTCTAGGTATTCGGTAACCTCCTCCTTGAGGATAGATTCCAATAATTTTCCCACCACTGACGTCAGACTAATAGGTCTGTAATTGCCTTTGTGCTGCCTCCCACCTTTCTTATACAACGGAACTACATTCGCTACCTTCCAGTCCTCCGGAACCATGCCAGAATCTATAGATTCCTGAAAAATAATCGCCAATGCCTCCGCTATCTCTACAGCCACCTCCTTCAGAACCCGGGGATGCACCTCATCCGGTCCGGGAGACTTATCAGTCTTAAGACCCTTTAGTTTTCCTAGCACCTTCTCCCTATTAATCTCAACTGAACTTAGTTCCAATTCGTGAGACTCCTGACTAACGGGCACATTGCTTATGTCCTCCATGGTGAAGACCGATGCAAAATATTCATTCAATTCCCTTGCCATCTCACTATCGTCCATTATAATACCTCCTGCACCGTTATCAATTGGTCCTATGTCAACCCATGTCTCTCTTTTATTCCTTATGTATTTAAAAAAACTCTTAGAATCCTTCCGAATGTTGTCCGCCAGCTTCCTTTCGTAACTCATCTTTGCTTTCCTAATGACCTTCTTAGTTTCTCTCTGCAGATTTTTAAAAACTTTCCAATCTTCTGGTTTCCCACTAATTTTTGCTACTTTGTACGCCGCCCCTTTTGCTTTTATTTTATCCTTCACCTCCCTCGTTATCCACATCTGTGCCTTTTTCATTCAAAACCTTCTTTTTTCTTGGAATATATGTCTGCATGTGTTCTTATTTCCTGTAGAAATTTCTTCCATTTCTCCTCTGCCGTCCCTCCAGCTAACTACTCCTCCATCAATTTGGGCCAACTCTTCTCTCATACCTTTGTAATTTCCCTTATTCCACTGAAATATCGATACACCAGTTATCAGCTTCTCCTTCTCAAACTTGAAACTAAACTCCATCATATTGTGATCACTTGTTCCCAGTGGTTCCTTTACATTTAGTTCCCTAATCACTCGGGTCACTACACAGCACCCAATCCAAAACAGCCAATCCCCTGGTGGGCTCCTCAATAAGTTGCTCCAGAAAAACATCCCTTAGACATTCCACAAACTCACTCTCCGAGTACTACCGCCTTGCTGGATTTCCCAGTCCACCGTCATGTTAAAATCCCCATAATTATCTTCACATTGGCACTCTGGCACGCTTTTTCTATCTCAATCTGCAACTTATGGTCCACTTCTGACTGCTGTTCGGGGGGCCTTATATATGACTGCTACTATTGTCCTTTTACCCTTGCTATTTCTTAGCTCCACCCATAAGGATTCCACCTCCTCTGACCCAATGTCCTTCCTTTCTATTGATTTTATATCGCTACTAACCATCATGGCCACACCTCCCCCTCTGCCTACCCGCCTATCCTTCCTATACCACTGTATACCCTTGACATTCAGTTCCCAATCACATCCATCATGAAGCCATGACTCAGTGATTGAGCCATGACTCAATATCCTTTGGAGGGATATGATCCTGGCGCAGTTGGATGAGACTAGGCAAAAGATCAGGTCGGTGTGGACTAGATGGGCCGAAGGGCCTGTTTCTGTGCTGAAGTACTCTATGACTTTATGTATCTATAAAATATAAAATTCCACCACATCCCATGGCAGTGCATTCCAGGCACCTACCACTCTCTGTGTAAAAAACTTGCCTCGTAAATCTCCTTTAAACTTTCCCCCTCTCACCTTAAACCTAAACCTTCTAGTATTTGACATTTCCACCCTGGGGAGAAAAGACTCTGACCATCTACCCTCTCTATGCCTCTCATAATTTTATATACTTCTATCAGGTCACTCATCAGCCTCTGATACTCCAGAGAAGACAATCCGTGTTTGTCCAACCTCTCCTTATAGCTAATATTCTCAAACCTAGGCGACATTCTGGTATCCTCTTCTACACCCTCTCCAAAGTCTCCATATCCTTCCAGTAATGCAGTGACCAGAACTGCACACAATACTTCAAGTGCGCCTTGACCAAGCAACTCCAACATGACTTCCCAACTTTTACACTCAATGTCCCAATCAATGAAGACAAATATGCTGTATGCCATCTTTAACACCCTATTCACTTGTATTGTCACTATCAGGGAGCTATGGACTTGCCCCCCAAGATCCCTTTGTACATCAATGCTCCTGAGGTTCCTGCTACTTTCTATATACTTTCCTCTTACATTTGACCTCCCAAAGTGCAACACCTCATACTTCTCGGGAGTAAACTCCGTCTGCCATTTCTCTGCCCATATTTCCAACTGATCTGTATCCTGCTGCATATCCCATCTGAAACAGGGAAAATATTAGAAGCTATTTTAAAGATGACATATCAGGGCATTTAGAAACAAAAATCAAGGCAATCAGTCAAAGTCAACCTGCTTTAAAGAAAGGGAAATACCATCATTCAGGGTCCCAGACAATCCTTCCAGGTGAGGCAGCACTTCATCTGTGAATCTGAGGGTGTCATTTATTGCATCCGGTGCTCCTGGTGCAGCCTCCTGCACATCAGTGAGACCTGACGTAGATTGGGTGACCGCTTCATTGAGCACCTTCGCTCCGTCTGCCACAACAGACAGGACCTCCCAGTGGCCACCCACTTCAATTCCACATCCCACTCTCATACTGACTCTCACCTCAACATGGCCTCCTCTACTGCCATGTTGAGGCCAGACGCAGGTTGGAGAAACAGCAGCTCATTTTCTGCCTTGGGATTCTCCAACCTGATGGATACAACATCGATTTCTCTAACTTCCGGTAACCCCCCAACTTCTTTTTCTTCCCCCCAACTCCTTTGTCTTCCCTTATTCCTGTAGCTCCCTTCCCCCACCTTGATGATCTGCCCATCTCCTCTCCTCCCCTCTTCCATCCTTTATTCCATGTTCCACTGCCCTCTCCTACCAGATTCCTTCTTCTTCAGCCCTTTGCCCCTTCTACTTATAACCTCTCAGCTTATTACATCTTTCCCCCTCCCCCACCCACCTACCATCCCCCCTCACCTGGACTCGCCGATCCCCTGCCTACATGTGCTCCTCTCCCTCCCCTCACCTTCTTATTCTGGCTTCTGCCCTCTTCCTTTCCAGTCCTGAAGAAGGGTCTTGGCCCAAAACGTCAACTTTTTATTTCCCTCCATGGATGCTGCCTGACCTGCTGAGTTCCTCCAGCACTTTTTGTGTATTGCTCCAGATTCCAGCATCTGCAGAATTTTTTGTGTAATCTTTGACCAGTTTATTGGAGTCCTTTGAAGAAGTACATGTGCCATGGATAAAGTGGAGGTACTGTGCTTAGGTTTCTGGAAGGCATCTAATAAAATGCCAGATCAAAAGTTTTTGCAGGAAATAGAAGCTCATGTGTCCATTGGTATTTTCCATGACGGAAGATTAGAGACACAAGAAACTGCATTTCTGCAATCTGGAGTAACAAACAATCTGCTGGAGGAACTCAGCGGGTCAGGTAGCATCTGTGGGAGGAAGAGAATTGTCAACATTTTGGGTCGAAACAGAGTGGGCACAAATGGGTTATTTTCTGATTGACAAGATGTAACATGTGGTATGTCACTGTGAATAATGCCTTTTTATAGAAATGACTTGGAAAAAGAAATCAAAGGCACGATTGCCAAACCTGTCGACGACACAAAGTCCGGTAGTAGAGTAAGTTGTGAAGAAGCTATAAGAGGGTTACAAGGGGATATGGATAGGTTGAGCAAGTGGACAGAGATCTGGAAAATTGAGTACCAAAAGAAAATGAACAGGCAGATAGAGCAGAGGACCCCGGAGGGTGGTCCCCTCAATAACAGGTTTTCTGCTTTGGAAGCTGTTGAGGGAGATGACCTGCCAGGGCCTAGCAGCAGTAGCCAGGTCTATGGCATTGGGACCAGTCCTGCTGCTCAGAAGGGAAGGGAGGAGAAAAGGAAGGCAGTAGTGATAGGGGACTCGATATCAGGGAAACAGATAGGAGGTTCTGTGGCAGTGATCATGAATCCCAGATGGTACATTGCCACCCAGGTGCCAGGGTCCAGGATGTCACTGATCGGGTCCACAGGATTCTAGAGCGGGAAGGAGAACAGCCAGAAGTTGTGGTTCATGTTGGTACCAACGACATAGGTAGGAAGAGGGATGAGGTCCTGAAAAGTGAGTTTAGTGAGCTAGGCAGAAGGCTGAAGAACAGGACCTCAAAGGTAGCAATCTGGGGATTGCTGCCAGTGCCATGCGATAGTGAAGGTAGGAATAGGAGGAGATGGCAAATAAATGTGTGGCTGAGAAGTTGGTGCAGGAGGGAGGGTTTTAGATTTTTGGATCTCTCTTCTGGGGAAGGTGGGACTTGTACAGAGAGGATGGGTTACACCCGAACCTGAGGGGGACCAATATCCTTGCAGCCAGGTTTGCTACGGTGGTTCAGGAGGGTTTAAACTAGATTGCGAGGGGGAAGGGAACCGGAGGAGTAGGTCATAGGAAGAAGGGGATGGGGAAATGTCAGATCTGACAGGTAAAGCGGCTTTGAGGAAGGAGAAGCAGAGTACAGGCTATAAAAGTAGTAAGGTGGATGGGCTAAAGTGCATTTACTTAAATGCAAGAAGTATCAGGAATAGGGGAGAGCTTGGATAAGTACATGGGACTACAATATTGTGGCTATAACAGAGACATGGCTGACGTCAGGGCAAGAATGGATATTGAATATTCCTGGTTTTCAGTGTTCTAAAAGGGATATGGAGGGGGGAAGAAGAAGAGGAGGGGTGGCGATACTGGTCAAGGACACTATTACAGCTGCAGAAAGGGTGGATAATGTAGAAAGATCCTCTCTAGAGTCAATATGGGTGTAAGTTAGGAACAAGAAAGGAGCAGTTACCCTCCTGGGAGTATTCTATAGGCCCCCCAGTAGCAGTAGGGATACTGAAGAGCAGATTGGGGGGCAGTTTTTGGAAAGATGTGAAAATAACAGGGTTATGAAAATGTGAAACTTCAACTTTCCAAATATTAATTGGCACCTGCTTAGTGCCAAAGGTTTAGATGGGGCGGAGTTTGTTAAGTGTGTCCAGTACGGATTCCTGACACAGTATGTTGACAGGCCGACTAGAGGGAATGCCATATTAGATTTAGTTTTAGGTAATGAACCAGGACAGGTGACAGATCTATTGGTGGGTAAGCATTTGGGGGACAGTGAATATTGCTCCATAACCTTTAGAATTGTCATGGACAGGGATAGGAGCAAAGAGGATAGGAAGATATTTAATTGGAGAAAGGCAAATTATGAGGCTATAAAGCAAGAACTTGGGAGTGTAAATTGGGATGACATTTTTGAAGGGGAATGTACTAGGGAGATGTGATCGATATTCAGGGATCTCTTGCAGGATGTTAGGGATAAATTTGTCCCAGTGAGACAGAGAAGGAATGGCAAGGTGAAGGAACCATGGGTGATGAGGGAGGCGGAACAACTAGTTAGGAAGAAGAAGGCAGCACACATAAGGTGTAAGCAGCAAGGATCAGACAGGGCTCATGAGGAATATAGAGTAGCAAGGAAGGAACATAACAAAGAGCTGAGGAGAGCAAGAAGGGGACATGAAAAGGCTTTGGCGAGAAGGGTTAAGGACAATCCCAAGACTTTTTTCTCGTACGTGAAGAGCAGAAGGATGGCTAGAGTAAAGGTAGGTCCGATTAGAGACAAAGGTGGGAGGATGTGCCTGGAAGCTGTGGAAGTGGGTGAGGTTCTCAATTAATACTTCTCTTCAGTATTCACCAAGGAGAGGGGTCTTGATGATGCTGAAGACAGTGTTGGTAAGGGTAATGTTCTAGAGTATGTAGGTATCAAGAGAGAGGATGTGTTGGAGCTGTTAGAAAATATTAGGACAGATAAGTCCCCAGGGCCTGACGGAATATTCCCCAGGCTGCTTCACGAGGTGAGGGAGGAGATTGCTGAACCGTTGGTTAGGATCTTTGATCCTCGTTGTCTGCGGGGATGGTACCGGAGGATTGGAGTGTAGCGAATGTTGTCCCCTTATTCAAAAAAGGTAGTAGGAATAGTCCATTGAATTACAGACCAGTAAGTCTTACGTCTGTGGTGGGCAAGCTGTTAGAAAGGATTCTAAGAGATAAGATCTATGAGCATTTAAAGAATTATGGACTGATTAGGGACAGCCAGCATGGCTTTGTGAAGGAAAGATCTTGCCTCACAAGCCTGATAGGGTTCTTTGAGGAGGTGAGCAGGAAGATTGATGAGGGTAGTGCAGTAGATGTGGTCTACATGGATTTTAGTAAGGCGTTTGATAAGGTTCCGCATGGTAGGCAGAAACCAAGGGATCCAGGGAGGCTTGGCAGTGTGGATTCAGAATTGGCTTGCCTGTAGAAAGCAGATGGTTGTGGTGGAGGGGGTGCATTCGGATTGGAGGGCTGTGACTAGTGGTGTCCCACAGGGATCGGTTCTGGGACCTATACTTTTTGCGATATTTATTAATGACTTAGATGAGGGGGTGGAAGGGTGGGTTAGCAAGTTTGCAGATGACACAAAGATCGGTGGTGTTGTGGATAGCGTGGAGGGCTTTCAAAGCTTACAGAGGGATATTGATAGGATGCAGAGCTGGGCTGACAAGTGGCAGATGGAGTTCAATCCAGAGAAGTGTGAGGTAGTACACTTTGGAAGGACAAACTCCAAGGCGGAGTACAAGGTAAATGGCAGGATTCTGGGCAGTGTGGAGGAGCAGAGGGATCTGGGGGTTCATATCTACAGATCACTGAAAGTTGCATCACAGGTGGATAGGGTAGTTAAGAGAGCTTATGGGATGTTAGCTTTCATAAGTCATGGGATCGAGTTTAAGAGCCGCGAAGCAATGATGCAGCTTTACAGAACTCTGGTTAGACCACACTTAGAGTACTGTGTCCAGTTCTGGACGCCTCATTATAGGAAGGATGTGGAGGCGTTGGAAAGGGTGCAGAGGAGATTTACCAGGATGCTGCCTGGATTAGAGAGTATGGATTATGAGGAGAGATTAAAGGAGCTAGGGCTTTACTCATTGGAGAGAAGGAGGATGAGGGGAGACATGATAGAGGTATACGAAATATTAAGAGGAATAGATAGAGTGGACAGCCAGCAACTCTTTCCCAGGGCACCAATGCTCAAAACAAGAGGACATGGCTTTAAGGTAATGGGTGGGAAGTTCAAGGGAGATGTCAGAGGAGGGTTTTTTACCCAGAGAGTGATTGGTGCATGGAATACGCTGCCTGGGGCAGTGGTGGAGGCAGGTACATTGGTCAAATTCAAGAGATTGTTAGGTAAGCATATGGAGGAATTTAAGTTAGAGGGATATGTGGGAGGAAGGGGTTAGATAGTCTTAGGTGTGGTTTGAAGGTCGGTACTACATGGTGGGCCGAAGGGCCTGTATTGTGCTGTATTGTTCTGTGGTTCTATCGTTCTATATCGGAAACTTCTCTCTTTTGGCAAGAAAAATGGAAATGAAAGGTACCTAAATGGTGAGGGATTGCACCGTTCTCAGATACAATGAGACCGGGTGACTCGTGCATGATTTGCAGAAGTATGCAGGTAAAGCAAGCATTTAGGGAAATTATCAGAATATGATTTATCGCGAGGGGAATTGAATACAAAACTAAGAGGCTTATGCCTCGTTTATATAGGGTACTGGTGAAAACTCATCTGGAGTACGCATACAATATTGATTTCCTTGCTTAAGGAAGAATTTAAAAGCATGAGAATCACTACAGAGAGTGCTTACCAGACTACCACCTGAAACGGATAGGCTGAATTACGAGGAAAAATGGGGCCAGTTAGGTTTTTATCCACTGGAGTTCAGAGGAGTGAGAGAGAAACTGATGGAAACACAGAAGATCCTAAGGGACCACGACAGAGTGGATGTGGTGAGAATGTTTCCTCTTGCGGGAGAATTTAGAAATTAGGGTCATTGTCTAAAATTAGGGTTTACTTACTTAAGGCAAAGGTGAGGATAATTTTTTTCATGTTGAGGTCTGTATGTCTTTGGGACTCTTCCTCAAAGAGTGGTAGAAACAGTGGCTTTGGGTATTTTTAAGGCAGGTTTAAGTAGAAGAGGCAAGGAGGTGAAAGGTTACCATGGGTGCAGAGTTGAGTTTACCTTCAGACCACCCATGACCTTTTTAGAGAGGCCAAGTGGCCTACTCCTGCTTCTAATTCATATGGTTGTACTAATTATAGTTTATTTCCGTCAGCCAACAGTTATATTTGACTGTCAGGAAGGTCATTCTTTCTTCCAACAAATATTGATAAGAACCAAAATTTTCACAGATGAAGAGAATTATTGGATTATTTGCAGTGAAAATGGAGGTAGTGTTCATTATCCTAAATTTAGTAAATCTAACAACATTGGAAGTATTCAGCATGTCAGGTAGCATCTGTGAAGAGAGAAAAACAGAGCTAACATTTTAGGTTGACAGCCTTTCTTTGGAACTGTCTCCATAGATGCTACCTGACCTGCTGAGAATTCCTCACAATCTGCCTTGTTATGGCCTTGCACCTTATTGTCTGGCTGCACTGCACTTTCTCTGTAACTGTAACACTATATTCTGCATTCTGTTATTGCTTTTCACTTGCACTACCTCAATGTACTTATTTGAAATGATCTATATAGATGGCATGCAAAACAAAGTTTTTCACTGTACATGTGACAATAATAAAACAATTTACAATTTCAGTTGTGAATCCTAGTTTTTAACTCAGAAGTAACTTTTCTGAGATGCCATTTTGAAACATTTTTGCTATTCAATCATGATGTGGAATCTCCTGTTCAGTCACCACATTAAATCACTGATATACATTGAAACGGTGGTGGACTTGTCAGATGTTGCTGAAAAGGGACTTTTTCAAATAACAAGGATCTGAGCTGCTCCTACTGATGTTGTTTCTTAAGTTTAACCTCACGCCCATTATCACATCCTGCTGTGTTAAATATGTTATGTGAAAAATGTACCTTGTGATTTACTGCTCCCTGCCAATAGTGACAGGGCAATGAATATGTTTCTGAAGCAGGAATTTTCCTACCAGTGAGAATTTCACACCTGATGTGGCTTGATCAATTCACAATTGTTTTCTGACATTCACAGCATAATTTGTCAAGAGTTGAGGGATAAGTTTAATGATAATTGGAAGGCATGCTGCAATTTAAATTTGGGGCAGACTTCAAGACACAAGGGGTGAATGTTTGCTTTGTTCCTGCTGGTTCTGATCAAAATGATTTAGTGAAGTTTGAGTCCAATTCCAAGGAGTATTGAGACCCTCATCACAAAATGATCCATAATTTAGGTCAAGCAAGCATAAAGCATTGCAACATACCTTTGAAGGTTTACTGGATTTGTTCATTTGCGCAGAATTTTAAAATTTATACTATTGCACTGGATGGCTGCTAGTCTCCACTCCATGCTAAGGTACTTTCCTGAGCATCCGTCAACAGGGACCCCTGCCATCTGGGCCATGCCCTCTTCTCGATGCTGCCATCAAGCAGGACGTACAGGATCCTGAAGACCCACACCTCAAGGTTCAACAACAGCTTCTTCCCCACTGCCATCAAGTTCCTGAACTATCCTGAAAAACCCTAACACTACTTTGGACTATAATTTTTTTCTCTCCCTCGACTTATACAAGTGTCATTATTTTTATTTTGTCGTATAATTATGTTAATTTAAGTTTAGAACTTATGTTAATATATATTAACATAAATTAACATGTAAACTTATATTTGTCATGTTTGTAACGTACTGTGCTGCTGCTGCAAAAAGCTAATTTTCGTGACATTTATACCCTGGTATGTATGCCAATGACAACAAAAAACTTGAACTTAGCTTTGTTGTGTTTCGTGTTAACATTGAATGTTGGAGTTTTCTTTGCAAAACCAGTCCAAATTCAGGTTAAAATTGTGACAAAACTGGAAAAGTCCAGTGTTGAAGCTTTTCAACACCTCCATGCTTCACTTTCCTTCTCTCCACCAACATTCTTCCTTTCCCTGCTGGTTATGTCTGCAGGTTGGGAGTCCACAGGTTCCCATCGATCCTTCTTACTGCCATTTCTTGAAGTGTAGAGGAGGCCAGGAATGCAGAGGTGATGGAGGAAGGAGGTCAAGTGGGATTCCTTTTGCTCCTTTCTTGGTTGATTTTCCTGTCTATTGTAGCCTTGGGTGAAATAGGTTTAGACATTGAGAGTTCTTCAACTTCTCTCTTTCATCCTGCCGTTCCAGTCCCAAAGCCAGGAATTCCCTCACATTAGCACACGGTGTCACTCTCTTGGCAGCAAAATTCCTGATACAAGCCAACCTTACATACCAAGTTAACTGCAAGTAAGGATAGGGGTTCACTGGAACAGAGGGAAATAAACATTCAGGCTTTATCTTTTATGCCTGTCTTGAGCTGCAAAAGAGTCTGTGAGCTGGGCAAAAATTCTGACGGGTTTCAGAGGTGGAGGTATATGTCTCCCAGTGTCATAATTGGATCTAATTTGATTATATTATGTGTTGGGTTCTTCTGTGCAAATGCAATGTAGTGTACTTTGGTGTGTATTGGTTTGATTTGTAGCATCCCTATACCAGCTGTCATATGTAACTCTTATGTTAAAGATGGGAAAGGTTAACCACTTTAAGAAGTGTCTCACATCGTCTATCTTAGTAACATTGTGTGTCCTTGTTTTGGTTTAATTTAGAGAGCCAATTGCCATAACGTGGATGTGTTCCCTTAATGCTCCTTGTCTAAGTTAATGTTATTCAGATAACTTAACCAATGTTAATGAACGAGTATTGTATTCTTCTCTTTCATGCCTGGCATTGTGTTAGATGATGGGAAAGTTGGGCTGTGGAACACACCGTCCAATATCACCAAGCCTTTCTTTTTCCAAGGAGGTAGACAGTGTTAAATTCTTCAAAAAGTTCACACTAGCTATCTGCATGATAAATAAATAAATGTAAACATAATAAAGATTAAAAATAATACTCCTGCTTCACAATTTACAAACAGTATTTTTTCAGCTTCATAGCAAGTGATCCATGGTGTAAATGGGTATGACAACTTCATTTTATATGGATATTCTTAAAGCACAGAAATTCTCCAGTCTAGCCACAGGCAATGCTGAGTGCACAAAACTGTTGTAGAACTATCAGTAGGTGTGGGACACGTTATATTTCCTGGGCTAACATTGCTCATTTCTGGACCTGGGGCAGGTGTAGTGTTGATAAGCAAGAGGGAAAGAAAGGAGAGGAAGCTGTGGTTGTGAGTGGGTGGGTAAAACCTCGAAAAATTACTTAGAACTTCAGACAAAATCCTGCAAGTCCACTCCTGATTGAGATTTTCTTCATCCCTTTCTTGTGGTTCAATGTTGATTGGGAGAAGTCCCTGCATGAGTCAATGGAATGCTTTGGTTATTTCAGACCTGATCATCAGCCTCCTTTCCTGAATAGTACTCAATGTTATCTGGAGCCAATAAGAAGCTTTGCTGTGTCACTGAATAATTTAATCTATAACCTCTTACAATAATTAATTTTAAAGAACATAGAACATAGAACACTACAGCACAGTACAGGCCCTTCAGCCCACAATGTTGTGCTGACATTTTATCGTGCTCTAAGATCTATCTAACCCTTCCCTCCCACATAGTCCTCCATTTCTCTATCATTTATGTGTAAAGACTAGCAAGTATTTTAATATAGATATTGTTATCATATCATTATGGGTTATATTAGGGTCCTTTGAAAGAGAAATCTTTCTCTACTTCACAACACTGTACTGTTGTGCTAATGGTGAGCCACAAAATCAGAAGTCAGGTATAGAAGGGAAGGATGTTTGACCCATTATAACCAATTTACTCACATAAAATTCCTGCTTCACAATGTACAACAGTATCTTAACTGATTCAGATGAGTTGTCTTTATAAGAACAATGTTTTGTTGTTAGTCCTGCTTCATTGTTCTCCAGTTTGGACATAACACAAAATTATGGCAAGGTACTTTAGCAAGAACAATTAGAGATGGACAGTAAATGCTGGGCCTGGTAGTGCCATCCATATACTGTACAGTTGTGTTGCTAGTGGAGCCACTGCCTCCAGTGACCCTGGTTCAATCCTGACCTCAGGCGTTGTCTATGTGGAGTTTCCACAATTTCACAGTGATTGCATGGATTCCTCCAATGTGCTCCGGTTTCCTCCCACATCACAAAGACGTGCTGGTTTGCAGTTCAAATGGCTGCTACAAGTTGCCCCTGGAGTGTGAGTGAGTGGTAGAATCTGGGGGGAGTTGATAGAAATATGAGATCAGTGTGGGTTAGTGAAAGCGGGTGCTTGATGGTCGGCATAGGCTCAAAGGCTTGTTTCCATGTTGTATAATTCTATGACTCTATAAGCCACGTAAAAATAAACATAAATCCAACCAATGGACCCGAAGGGGTCTGCCCTACACAACTGTGTTATTGCAGACTTGATAAGATAGCTTTTTTAGCCACATGTACATCGAAACACACAGTGAAATGCATCTTTTGCGTAGAGTGTTCTGGAGGCAGCCCACAAGTGTCACCACGCTGCCGGTGCCAACATAGCACGCCCACAGCTCCTAACCCATAAATCTTTGGAATGTGGGAGGAAACTGAAGCACCCGGAGGTAACCCACACAGACACAGGGAGAATGTACAAACTCCTTACAGACAATATCTGTATCTTATCATATACAAGGAGAATGGTACAAAGCAGATAGAAACCTGGCCGAATTAATGGGAAGAAATTTGGGAATTCTTCACATCCTCCCTGGGCAATCAAAAGCAGTCCAGGAAACCACTTCTGACAATTAACAAGCAACCGCAGAAGACTAAGGCAATGCTTTGTCAGAAGGAAACCTGGAAGAAAGCTTGAATTTAATATCAAGAAGCACAGAAGGTTGCAACAACACCAATGGCCCAGGAACACAAAATTATTTGTCTTCTGAATGTGTCTGTGGATGTTCCATAATGGAAAACTAAATAACCCTTGTCACTCAGTAATCAGTGTCTGACTTGCCTTAGTAGGATAGGTTCAACCAGCACAGATGAAGTAATCTTGAATTATGCCAGGAAACTGGACATTCACTGGGTTGGTCTGTTGCCTGTTCTCAGACTCCAACTGCACACATCGGGAGTGAAATTCCTCTCAGTACAGGAAATTGCCCAAGTTTATGTCAGACATATTTCAGGGAGTACATGCAGTCAATGGCAACTTTTACCATCTGGTCTGAACAAGTACTCTTAACCATTCTATCTCCTTCTCTTGAGAAGGAGAAATTGATGAAACAGACTCTATGCTCATAAAGTCTCAGTGACCCTAATTCTCAAAAATCCTTAATTCTACCTCAGACTATATTTCCCCCAACTTGCACTAATGTTGTTATGTTTATTTTGTCATGTAAGTTATGTATAATTTATGTTATTTAAGATTATTCAATTTATGTCTGTCATGTTTGTAATGTTCTGTGCTCCTGCTGCAAAAAGCTAATTTTCATGGGTATGTATGCCCACGACAATAAACTTGAAACTTGAAATTGGACCTCCCATAGCTGTGGGATAATACCAACTGCAAGATATCACTTATATCTTCAGCAGCAGTCTGGAAAAAGTCAAATGTTTAAAAAATTACGACCACTGTAACACTGGTGATCACAAGCGATGCTGTCTATTTCCTGCTTTGTAGTGGTGCCTGACATTTGAATTTTGAACCTTATTAGTGAATCAAGTGCATCACATTCATTGATCGTCACCATTAGGACAGTCTTTGATGACATATTAACATATTTTCTCTTTTCACTGGCACTGCTCGGTATTTCCAGCAACTTCTGGTTCTATTTCAGATTCCCGGTATCCTCAATATCTTGCTATTTTCTTCTTGGTGTTGGCGGGTCTCTTTGAAACAAAGGTTGCTTTTCATGATTCAGTAATTTCTCCTGGAGCTGTTTAAAATGGGATTCGAGTGAGTCTGCATTAACTCCAGAGATTTCAGACTCCTCCAAGCAGCTTGGGTACGGTCAGTTTGACTTTGTGTTTCCTGATTTTCAAGATTAAGCTGAAGTCAGGCTGTCCACTCCAGAAGACTCACTTTGCTCAGTTGGTGGTATTTTTACATCCAACTTAAAATAAAAGCTCTGAATTCAGACACTGCTTCTGGACTTCTGGCACTTTAATCTATTCTGATATTCCTGTGCAGTCTGAAGCTGCATTGTGTTGCTGGAGGAGCTGTTTTTTGGATAAGATGTCAGACTGATGACCTTGAAGTTCTCTTTTGCATTGGCTAATATTCCTCACCCCAAACTATAGCTCTAAAAACAGGATTGCACAGGGACGTGTGATGCAGCGACAGGCATCCGACCCAATCGGTTTATGCGCATCTTTGCTGTGAATTATACAGTGATTTGTTTATCTATATAACATCAGTAACTGCAGTTCATATTAGTTCATAGAATCTGAGATGTTTAAGGATGCTGCTGAGAGATACAATATAGGATTAAATAAATACATGCCTTTATCACTGTGAAACAAAAATACCCAGAAACCTTGGACCAGTTCCCTTAATAATTTAAAACAGCATTTTGTTTACTATTTGGAGAGTTAAGTCAATGTTGTAAGGGTACTGCTACATCACAAACAAAACAGCATGATGCTCCATCAACTGAGAGATGGAAAAGAACCAAAATCCCCTATTGTCAAGCCAGGGCAATAGCACAAGACATTTCACAGAACCATAGAACGGTTACAACTCTGCATGTGCACCGGGTCTCTACCAGTTCTACCCCCTGCCTCTTTTCCCTGGCCTTGCAAATATTTCCTTACCATGTATTTATTTCACTTCCGAAGGCCACGGTGGAACCGACCTTCACCACATCTACAGACAGTGCATTCACAGCCACATGGTGTGTAGTTTCTCTTGGTATTGGTATTGGTTTATTATTGTCACTTGTACCGAGGTACAGTGAAAAACTTGCCTTGCATACCTTTTGTGCAGATCAATTCATTACACAGTGCATTGAAATAGTATAGGGTGCAAACCATAACGAAATACAGAGTAAAGTGCCACAGCTACAGGGAAGTGCATTGCAGGTAGACAATAAGTTGCAATGTCAAACAAGGTAGATTGTGAGGTCAAGAGTCCATCTCATTGTATAAGGGAATTGTTCAATCGTCTTATCACCGTGGGATAGAAGCTGTCCTTGAGCCTGGTGGTATGTGCCCTCAGGCTCCTGTATCTTCTGCCTGATGGGAGAGGAGAGAAGAGAGAATGCCCTGGGTGGGTGGGGTCTTTGATTATGCTGGCTGCTTCACCAAGGCAGTGAGAGGTATAGACAAGAGTCCATGGAGGAGAGACTGGTTTCCGTGATGTGCTGGGCTGTATCCATAACTCTCTGCAGTTTCCTGCGGTCCTGGGCAGAGCAGTTGCAGTACCAAGCCGTGATGCATCCAGATAGGATGCTTTCTATGGTGCATTGATATAAATTGGTGAGGGTCAAAGGGGACATGCCAAATTTCTTTAGCCTCCTGAAGAAGTAGAGGCATTGGTGAGCTTTCTTGGCCGTGGCATCTACGTGGTTGGACCAGGATAGGCTATTGGTGATGTTCAGTCCTAGGAACTTGAAGCTCTCAACCCTCTTGACCTCAGCACCATTGATATAGACAGGTGCATGTACACCGCCACCTTTCCTGAAGTCAATGACCAGCTCTTTTGTTTTGCTGACATTGAGGGAAAGGTTGTTGTCATGACACCAGTGTCACTAAGCTCTCTATCTCCTTCCTGTTCTCCAATTTATCGTTATTTGAGATACAGCCTACTACGGTGGTATCATCTGCAAATTTGTAGATGGAGTTAGAGCTAAATCTGGCCTCACAGTCATGAGTGTATAGGGAGTAGAATAGAGGGCTGAGGGCACAGGCTTGTGGGGCACCAGTGTTGAAAATAATCGTGCTGGAGGTGTTGCTGCCTATCCTCACTGTCTTCTTCCCACTCTTAATTATCTTCCCTTTATTTTATACCCGTGACCTCTTGTACTTGATTTCTCCATCAATGGGAACAGCGTTCAACTATCCAATCTACCAAGACCCCTCATGGTTTTAAATTCTGGATTGAAAGGTTATCAAGAAAGATTGAATAGACCAGGTCTCCTTTCCCTGGAATGAAGGAGGCTGAAAAGTGACATGATGGAGGTATATAAAATTATTAGATGCATATGTAGGGTAGATAGCCAGTGTCTGTTTCCCATGGTAGGGATGTTGAAAACTAGAAGGCATGGGTTTAAAATGAGAGGAAGGAGGTTTATAGGAGATATGAGGGGTAGATTTTTCACACAAAAGGTAGTTGGTATCTTCAATGAGCTGCCAGAGGAGGTGGTGGAGGCAATAATGGTAACAGTATTGAAGAGGCATCCAGTCAGTTAGTTGAATAAGCAGGGCATAGAGGAGTATGGAATTAATGCAGGCACATGAGATTAGTATGAAATAGGCATAATGGTTGGCATAGACATGGTGGGCTGAAGGCCCTGTTTCTATGCTGCACAACTCTACCACTCTGACTCCAAATACTTTTGCCAAATCTCCTCTTCTCTAAAGAAAGCAATCTCCACCTTTCTAATTTATCCTTGTAATATAAACCCTCATTTCAGGAACCATTCTCGTAACTCTTCTGGACCTTTTCTGACAGCCTCACATCCTTCCTGTAAGATGGTGACCAGAAATGAAAACAATACTCCAGTTGAAGCCAGCTAGTGTTTTATAAATGTTCAGCCTAACTTCCCTGCTTTTGTATTATATGCCTCAATTGATAAAGCCCAGAATGTATATGCCCTCTTCACCACTTTCTCAATCTGCATTGACACTTTCAATGATTTATGCACCTATGCCTTCAGGTCCTCTGCTCCCATACTTATTTTAGAACTGTATCCATTATTCTACGTTGCCTCTGTTCATTCAACATTCAAAGGGATTTTCCGCTCCCAATATGACAGTAACCTCCTAGGTTGTTCCAACAAAACCCAACAGAATCTTGAAGAACAGTTCCTCTTTTATCTCAGCATATTTCAGCCCTCGGTACTCAATATAGAATTCAGACTTTCTAAATTGTATCAGGACTGCCCAATCCTGCTGTTTGGAAACAAAAACAGAAAATGCTTGAAATTCAGCAGGTCAAGCAGCATCTGCAGAAAGGGAAACAAAATCAATGTTTATCTTTCTGCACAAAAACTGAGCATGCCTCTTATGTTAAGAGGTTGGACAAATTACATTGCACACCTTGCGTACAGTGGACTTTGTAATTCTACAACTATTGCACACCTTACACATAAAGGTATGTTAGGCCTTTGATGTAGTTTGGTTGGATGAGACAGTTGATAGCAAATCAAATACCAAAATGGTATTCTGCAGATTGTTTGCAAACTTTGCTTATGCTACATATTTTTGCATTAAAAACCCAAAGCATATTTTACAAGCTGTGCTAATTATGTCTAAATACAGCTTTATCATCATATAGGCACTAAATTCAAATAATGAATCCCAGGGATATTTGGTACTATTCAATGCTTCTGGACAAGAATCACAAAATGATTGCTGAAGGGGACAGTGAAAAGCTTAGTAACAATGTAATACTGGTTATTGTATGAATAGTGAAGTGGTTCTTTAGGGAATAGTAACATTTATCGGATGCAATATTATATGAAGTGATATCTATTAGGTAAAATGGGCAATAAAGCTCCCTCGGTGTCGATTGAATGGGATCAATTTCAGACAAGGAAAATCTACTCTAAATGTGACAGATACAACAGCACACAAGAGGATAACTACACTTGAAGCAGCAGAACTCCCCTGAAACAGCACATTACTGACTGAAGCAAAAAACAAGCAAAGCAAACAGAATGCTAAAGTGCATTGCTATATCAGTGGAGGATACTTTAGAGATTGCCATGCTAAAATTGTATCGTTCTGAAATCAGACAGCCCCTTGAATGTTTTATTTATTTTCAGTCACAGAACTGCATCAGTAAACTAATATCAAAGATGTGCATCTTATAGCAACTTTAATATTAAGGAAACAATCTTCACTGTGTTGCACAGAAGTTCTATCAAAACAACTTTGGCACTGAGCTACAGAAGGAGGTATTAGGCTTTTAACATTACGGGGTTGGATGAGACAATCGATAGTAAATCAAATTAAATGTTCCCTTTACATCTCCAGCCATTCTTATTTGACTCCAGTGGAAGTAAAAAAAGGACATTTATAACATAGATCTCAATGGGTCAGGCAGCATCTATGGAGGAAAATTGAGACCCATCATCTGGAACCGAAACGTCGATACTCCATTTCACTCCATAGATGCTGCTTGACCTGCTGAGTTCCTCCAGGTTTTTTGTGTGTTGCTCTAGATTCCAGCATCTGCCATCTCTTGTCTCTCCATATAACTTGGATCTTGTCTTGGGATCATCTGCTTTGCACTGTTATGCAAAGTCAAGATCTACAGTCATGGTACAGTTTGAACGTGTCCTGTATCGAACAGCATTCAATAATCCATCATTTACAAACGTCAATAAGCTAATAATACTGCATATTTTGGTTTAAAATAAAAAGTGGAAGATTGTCTTTAGAAAGTAGTTTTTTACATGAAATTAACTCAGATTAAGTTAATTTAGGTTGATTTTTGATGGAATAAATTTCACTAGATTACAAGCACCTGCACCATTGTTGAAATCCTTGGCTGCAGCAAGCACGTGCAAACAAATGCAGTGAAAGTGGTTCTGCAAATGATAACACTGCTGGGAGAGGTGATTCTGACACTACATTCAAGCAGCAACATCCTGTGCCACCATGTGGCAGGAGAGCAGGTGAGCAAACAGTTCCACACACAGTGAAAATCTGCTGTCCACTGCTTGATCCCAGGAGACGTCATGCACGGAGAACCATGCAGGAGAAATGAAAAGTCAGAAAGCACATCAGTTTGGCATGACTGATGCAGAGACCATCATGACTCAACAAATCAATACCATCAAAATCCTTCGTGGTCAACATTTGTCCCACAATAGGATCCGCCGTCTAATATTGCATTTCTTTAATGAGTTTTTCTTAATCATTCCTATGCAAGAAAGGAAAAAGAAAGAATAAATAGATAGATAGATAAATAGACAGACAGAAAGATAGATAGATAGATAGACAGACAGATAGATAGATAGATAGATAGATAGATAGATAGATAGATAGATAGATAGATAGATAGATAGATAGATAGATAGATAGATAGATAGATAGATAGATAGATAGATAGATAGATAGATAGATAGATAGATAGATAGATAGGACAGTAAATTAATAAATAGGTCAGGCATCAAACTTGAAGGTCTTAACATGTCCCAAACCACCTTTCGGCAAATCCAGTCATTCTTTAAGATATTCATGTTGTAAAGTAAAAGACATGACAGCCAAGTTCCACACCATGATAGCTTTCAAACAATAATACAATGAATGACTCACAAAGACACAAGAGATTCTGCAGATGCTGGAATCTAAAGCAACACACACAAAATGCTGGAGGAACTCAGCAAGTCAGGCTGCATCTATGGAGGGAAATAAACAGTCAACGTTCTGGGTCGAGACCCTTCAGCAGGATGCTACCTGACCTGATGAGTTCCTCCAGCATTTTGTGTGTATGAATGACTCACCAATCAGTATTTGGTGGTTTTAGTTAAGCAGTAACTGTTGTCAAGGACACATCCAAATTACCCACTGTTGTAATTCTCAAGAGGTTACTATATCACTGTATCCTGTGTTGGAGGAGTGAGTGCACTAAAATCAAACACAATATTAACTGAACCTTAATAACAATGGAGTTTTCCTCAGCATTAGTGCAATTAATGTTTTACAGGGTTTGCCATTCTCTGAATGATCTAGTCAGCTGCTGGAACAAACAGAGAGGGGTCACCCAGCTTGAATCAGTGAAATATGTTTAATGGACTGTTGAGGAGATATACCTGGTAGCTTCTCCAGAGAGGTGACCCAGAGAATTTCCAAACTCCAGGTCGGAGGTACTGATGTCAGGTATGTGTCCACCAGTGGAAATTTGCAGTCTGAAGGGCCTGAGTTTGACTGTGTACATAAAGGCCCTGATTCAGCTTTTCAGAGATAGGCCTGGTGTTCAGGGGCATATTCCTGAGAACCCACAGAATTTTCACAAATTACTGGAGTCTCCAGGTCAATCCAGAAAACACTCAGGTGTGTTAATGGGGAGGTTTACCACAAGTTCAGAGGTATAATGATGAGCCAGTTAACATCTGGTGGTGTACCACAGACAGATTTGTTGAAAATGTGCATTGTTCAGATTAAGTAGGTCACCAGGGAAAGTTGTATAAATAACATAGTATTTAGCAGAATCATAATAATTATCAGACCTCTATGTGCAACAGCCTTCATTGGTATCAATGACCATAAAATTATTGGACTGCATATGACCCATTTAATCAGATGTACACAGAATTTAATTCCCAACTTTAAGACAGCAAATGACTTGAGCTTGGTTAAATGGGCAACTCTATTAGATAGTGCTGTTGCCAATACTGAGAAATAATGTCATGTCATTTTCCAAGTTCGTGGCAAAGATTAAAATTGCAGCATACAAAAAAAAAGTAGATTAATATATAATTTGAATTTTGGGCAACCGCTCTTATTAACACCTCAACTGTTTGGCGAGGAATTTACCAGAATTTGGATTTTTTTTGTTCACATTTCACGTCACATCAGGACTCTGCTGCTTTTCCTTTCCTCACAGGTTCCTTCCGTTTCCTCCCACAGATGATGCTTGACCCATTGAGTTCCTCCTGCAGATTGCTTGTTGCTCTAAATTCCAGCATCAGCAGTCTCTTGAATCTCTTTGAATACTTTTTATACGTTCAGAGTCACAAAATCATACTGCACAGAAGCAGGCCCTTCTGCCCACCCCATCCATGCTGACCACCAGGTACCTATATATACTAATTCCGTTTACTGACACTTGGGCCATAGCCTTTTATGCCTTGGCAATTCAAGTGCTTGTCTAGAAACTTCTTAAATACCGCTAAAGTTTTTGTGTCCAATACCCCCACAGGCAATACATTCCAAACTCCAGCCATTCTCCAGATGAAAATACAAGTTTTATATTCTCTCCAAACCTCTTGCTCCGAACCTTAATCCTAAGCCTTCTGATTATAGACACCTGTGCTATGGGGGAAACATTTGCTATTTTCTACCCTTTCTATATCCCTCATAATGTTGTGTATCTCTATCAGATCCCCCTCAGCCTTCTCCAGAGAAAACAAATCCAACCTATCCCGTTCCTTCTCACAACTGAGACACTCCATCCCAGCCAATACCTGGGGGAATCTTCTTTGCACTCTCTCCAGAGCATCATATCCTTCCTCTAATGTGACCAGAACTGTATTCAGTGCTCCAGATGTGGCTTCACAAGTGCTTTGTAAAGTTGTACCATAACTTCCTAGCTTTTAATATTCTATGCCATGGCTAATGAAGGCTACCACTCCACTTGTCTTCCTACCTACCTGCCGTACAACTTTCTTTGGACTTGTACATCAAGATCCCTTTGTTCCTCATTACTCCCTAAGGCCCTACCATTGATTGTGTGTATTCTACACTTATTTGTTCTCCCAAAATTTTTTTCCATTAGATGGATGTTGGAAGGTCTGAAGCACATGCTGGTCATTTTCTGCCTGTCATTTGCAAGATCAAAAAGGAACATTGGAGCATAAGTGAAGTCCTATGGATAAAATCAGGCCAGAGAATGGTGGAACCCTTCAAAGAGGGACAGGGTTAACAACGTCAGTGAATTACCATTCTTCAGGATGGCTGAGGTTGGAGATAATAGCAAACAGGGAGTCCGGGAACAAAAAGAGAGATGAGATGCTGAAAGGGTATGTGGAGTAAGAGTAGTTAGAGATCTAGGGTGGAGGGGAAGAGAGATTAAGCGATGAAAGGGATGTTGGTGCAAGGTTAAGAGAAGTAACTGTAATGTGCGACTGGAAATATGAATGTTAGTACCAGCGGTTTAACCAGGGAGAGAGAAGAAAATCTTCAGTAAGAAGCAAGAATGCATTGAAATTCCAAAGAGTTACAACCTAACTCTGTCCTTGTCGTAGAAGAACAAATGAAATATGCACAGAAATGTGACAGAGAGAATAAAAGGTGGCACAACATTATCAGTCTGCAAATCCTTACAGGGAGGAAATGCTAAGGATCATTAGAGAGAAGCGTCTCTGATTGGCATTAATGCTGCAGAATAGTGAAGTGCCATCTGATAGCTGTTGATTTGCTCTAATAGAAATAATGAGGGTGAAGGAAATGATGCATGTACCATAAGTTGAAATCTTATCTGCACTTTGGACTCCTCTTCAATCTGGACCCAGCAAGAACTAAGGATAATTTACATTACCTACCTAATTCCGGGAAGGCAGCTGTATACAGCGCTCATTGAAAACTGCTGTGAGTGAGAAAGGAGGGACTTGTGTTACATCAATGTGTAAGCATTGATGGATTTCACACATTCATATTTGGCCCTGCATCCATCCAGTGGAATCCATTCCTTTATCATTCCCTTTATCCTTTCTTACCAATGGCAATTTAACCATTCTTTTCATTCAGCTTTTTTGGAATCTGGATATTGTTTATCAAGGCCAGAATTTATTAACCATTCCTAATTGCCTGTGAGAAAATGGTGGTGAGCAGCCTTCTTGCATGGCTGCAGTCCATGGGAAAAGAGCTCTTGGAAATAAGACCAGTATCAATGAAGGATCAATGATACATTTCCAACTCAGGATGGCGTGTAGCTTGGAGGGGAACATGCAGGTGACTGTGTTCCATTGTGCCTGAAACAATTGTCCTCCTTGGTGGCAGAGGTCACAGGGTTGGAAGGTGCTTTTGATGTCAACTAGTCATTTTGTAGATGGCACACACTACGTGCCGATGGTTGACGAGTGCCTATCAAACCAACTGCTCTGTCCTGGATGGTGTCAAGAATATGGAGAGCCATTGGTGTTGCACCCATCCAGGCAAATGCAGAGTATTCCTCACATTCCTGCCTTGTAGATGGTGGAAAGGCTTTGGAGTGTCAGAGGGGAGTCACTCAGTGCAGGATATCCAGCTACTGACCTGCTTCTCTCGCCACAGTACTTATACTATTTAAATGTCTGTTTGGGTGAACAATAGCATGCTGATGTCAGTATGATTCTCCCTCCCGACCAGGAGATAGGACAACACAGTAACGTCAGAGGTTCCGTGTCAAACCAAGGCTCTAGCTGACTGCCCAGGAAAATGTAAAAAATTCTGTAGCACTCCTATGAGCAGGGTCATTTCTCCCTTTATCCTAACATTCTTTTACAGACAAGTCCCAGAACAATTCCCCTTCAAACGATTTATCTTAATGCCATCTGTGGGCCCATTCAGAGTGCAAAGCAGCTGCTGGATACTCCTAAAATCAGTTATAGGTAAAACAAGTACATTTTGAAAGTAAGCTATTCATTGTAAAGTGTGACGAACACACAGAAATCATGTCCTTGATTGCATGCACCAAAAACACAAAATTGCCATGTTTGTGCATTGAATTTTACTTCCCAAATTTGATTCCATTGAAACCAATGGGACTAAATTTCAGAAGAGTGGAACAAATTGCATTTAACTCATGAGACTGAGGGTGAATTACTACTCCACTTATATAATATTCTTTCCTCCTTCCCTTGCATGGAACAATCATTACTTCATTTTAGAGAATTTTCTTGGTTTTTATTTTTTCAGAAGCACAATTGACAAAAACCAAACAGCAAATGAAAATAAAAAAACAGCAAATGCTGGAAAACTGAAATTAAAGAATAGAAAATGCTGAGAAACTCAATAGGTCAAGCAGCATTTATGAAGGATCCTCACCCTGAAACATTATCTGTTTCTCTTTCCAGCATTTTGTGTTTTCATTGACAGTTAAACAGCTTTCCTCAAGTGCTTTTTGTGGCTCTTTCCCAAGTTCTCTCACTAGAAGGACCTCTGTCATGTCAGGTAAGTGTCCAGGAAGGCAGCAGCTAAGCAGGCCATTGAGGGTTCTGCCTGAGCTGACTGCTTGCCCCTCTTCCAAGGATGCATCTGTGCCCAGGTGTCCCTGGAGAGGAAGAATGCAGTGTGCACTGGCTCTCCGGAGGCCTTTCAGGACTGGTGGGTGCCTTAGGGGCTGGAGTGCATCCTAGATGAGGTTGATCATGTTTTAATTTGAGAATTATGTAAATATTCTGATGAAAGTTATGTAAATATCTAAATAAACCTTTTTTAAAACATAATCTGAGAAAAAGAAGGCAGCAGCTAATGGTACTTTTTTGTCATCATGGAAACAATTAATTTCTCAACAATCCTGCAATAACAGCACCACAGCCATTAATGCCTGAGTGTTTACTGGGAACAAATGACTGGCATTGAATATAATGGCAGCTGTTCTGGTTATTGACAGCTGTTACTTGCTGAACAAAATACAGACCAGCAATGAATCACACTAGCTCATAATATTAGGACACATCTTCTGGAAATGAAATTATAATGCAAACCTCCCCCTCCCAAATGAGATTATGTTCTTTAGAATCATGCAAGAAAACAGGCTATGTAAATGGTTGCAGGAAATATGAAATAGACAGGGAATAAGATGGCCTTGGGTCTTTGGACCTCACTGTTATTAAGGATAAGTGCCTAAGCAGACACATTTCAAATTTCCTCATTGTGCCTTGTAATCACAGTGTAATTCTGTGCATTTCATCGATTCTTACAATTCTCGCAGAGATATTTTCAGTCCAATGCCTTAACGAAGGGAACTAAAGTTTATTATAGATATTCTGGTTGCATGACAGCGTGTGCTGCAATTCTTCTCCTCATTTGATGGTTGCTGAGATCAAGGATGTCTTGCTTCTAATTGAGTTCATTTGGTCCTGAGGTGAACCATGGAATCACAGAATCACGGAAATGTACAGCACAGAAACAGGCCCTTTCGACCCACCTTGTCCATGTCAACCATAATGCCTATCTACACTAATCCCATTTGCCTGCATTAGGTCTGTATTCCCCGACACCTTTCCTTTCCAAGTACCTGTTGAAATGCCTTCTACACATTGTAATTTTAAAGTGGCTGAAGAGTCCTCTGTAAAATCTCCAGATGGGGCAGTGGTCTTTGAGAAGATGGATGGGTGGTGGTTTGACCTGCCATGCACTCCTGATGTTTGCATTTTGTTTCCAATTGCTCTCATTGGACAGACTCGATGTGGTCAGTGCCTTTCCATATGCTTCTTCTCTGATTTGAACATCCTTGGGCCAAGGACTAGTATGAGTAGGTGTTGAGGTTGCATTTTTTCAAGAAGGTTTTGAACTATTTCCTCTCTCCTCCTGGAGGTTGCTTTCTAAGGCAAAGTTCTGAACAGAAGATTTGTTTTGGGAGTCTGTTGTCAGAAATATGGAGTACTCAGTGGAATTGATTATATGTGATTTGCTGGGGGTGATTTTGTTGTCTTTCACAGGTTTTCTCAGCTAGTTCATGGGCAGAGGTTATGTGCTACAAAGCTCAATATGATTGGGCTTTCTCAGCCAGCAAGTTCCTCACACATGTACAATTGTCTCTGCATTTACCTAAGTCGTACCTACAAGAACTTGATAGTTGGGAGGTCCACATCAAGTTCAGCGAAGAAACTCTGAAGAACATGCTAAGCACAAGATTCTTTCTGGATTGTTGAAATGTGGCAACGTTAGAAAAAAGAAATTACAAGTCAACACATAAATAACGGAAATGGTGCCAGGATGCCTGATTCTATCTTCAACAACCTTTGAAGGTGATAAATATCAGAATCAATAAAGGAGTGAAACCCATTCACCAACCATTCAAAATGCTGATAAGCTCATATTTTTTTCCCATCTTTGTAGTGCTAATGATTGAACATCAAATATTTTATTTCAGACAGTACAAGGTCTTGTAGAAGGAAAACAGGATGAAGATAGTATAGTAAAATGGGAATCTTGCTTCAATCAAGTTGCCATGTGTATGATTATTCTATGTAAAGTGGGGAAATACTTTGGCAAATTGTTGAATCCTGCAGACAGAGTTGATTGCCTGTACAGAATCAAAGAGTGAGTAATATCTGAAGTTAAAGAACATCTTGCAAGGGAACTACGGACAGTATTGGTCATCTGTACATAATCACAGTACATGTGAGTGAATGTCACAGATACAGTTCAGGATTAAAGGTGAGTAAGGTATGGAATATAGAGAACTGATTCATATACAACAGTTTGTAGTATTTTACATCTTCCGTCATTTCAGTTAACATCTTATGTCACATTATTTGTGGTGTTTGTATTTATATTGTTATAATTCGGCATTGTAATAAAATTTTAAAAGAGCTTTGGGTTGTATTATTCACTGATCCTTGACTAATTTTAACCCAGCCTGGATGTGTTCAAGCCAAACTCAGAGGACAGGTATGAGAGAAAACTGCGGACGAACTCATTGAGGATCCACTTGCATTTTCCAGGACAACGTGCCAGCTCTTGCTTTTATGTTGATGGTGAGTTTGACTGCAAATGGAACTGTATCAAGATTTGACATTATCCATTGTAGATGTTTTAAAAGAGAGCCATAAAATGCAGTTTGGTGTAATTTTTCAGAAGTCACGTGGAGGAAAGGTTGGGGAGAATGGGGCATTATCTTCCAAATGCCGAGAAAGTCACACTTAAAAGGATATTTAACGCCCCGCTTTCCATTATTTCTCACATTAATTAGACGTCAGAGGAGTATTTCTCTGTGATCTGACAGGTAATTTAACACATACACAGCAGCAGATAAACACTGTTACTGGAGAGAGCAGCAGGAATGGCAGAGGGCAGGGTAATCACTCTGATGTACCTAATCCTGTTTATAGTGTGGCATGACAGAAAGACATGAAATGGGTCCCAGCAGATGAGATAATAAGGAAAAACTCTGCTCCGTGAGAGATTGCTGGGTTAATGCCACTATATGAAATGTGCAGGGATTTGTTTTACAATCCTGACAGCTACAGCAAGCAAAATCATCAACAAAGATGGATTAGGTAGGAGTCTGCTGCATGTCAGGTAATAATTACCACCTGGAATATCCTATTATGACACTGGCCTTCCATGAGACATAAATGGAAAGCTTATTATTTATTTTCCATTTTCAGGAAATACACAGTGTCAAAGGATTCTTGTAAATCTCATTGGATTATGTTACATATTGTGAAGTCAAGTCAAATTGAGTTTGTATGTTGGATGAAAATATGATGCGTTATTAAGTCTGTTGAGGCAGTTTATTTTCATGAATGAGAATGTTGTGAATCAATAAATCTCATAGTTCAAAAAAACTTAAGGGGTAAGAGTGTCTTAGCATTAAGTAAGAAGGCATGGTGTTGGCACAGTGGTTGAGTCAGCAGATTAGAAGTCTAAGAAACCTGGACTAACAAACCAATGACTTGTGACCCGAGTTCAAATCTCATCACAGCAGTTGTGGAATCTAAATTCAGGCAATAATCCTGAATTTGGGAAAGAAAGAAAACATCAGCTTGTCTTAGTAATAATGACCATGACAAAAATACCAGTTATTATACAAGTCCATTTGGTTCCCTCATGTCCTACAGTGGAGGAATCCTGTCAACTTTTCCTGTTCTGGGTTATATGTGGCTCCATGTGGTTGACTCTTAAATGCCTTTACTGCTATGCTTAAACAGAGAAGGAATAAAGCTGGAAGAAAACTTGGCATCGACCTGGACATCAAATGAGGATACAGCAAAATCACTCACAAACCTTGTAATGTCACCCTCACAAGTACCTTGGGACTGGCATTTAAATTGGGAGAGCTGTCCCACAGACAAGTCAAGCAACAGTCTGACATAGTCACACTCACAGAATCATACCTTACAGACAATGTGCCAGACTCCTCCATCACAGATTCCAGTTACATCTTGGTTGGACAGACCCACCAGAGAAGGTGGGTGGGATACCGTGGCAGAACAATGATATACAGGGGAAGTGCGTATCTCATTGTTCTTCAATTCTTGTGCTCAAAGTTGTCTGCAGACCTTATGAAGTCTCCTAGCATCAGGTCAAACATGGGTGAAGAAACCTTTTCCTGATTACTACCGAGGATCCTCCCTCAGCTGATGAGTCAGTGCTTCTTCATGTTGAATAACATAAAGAAGAAGCTCTGAAAGTAGTGAGAGTTCTGGGTGGGGGACTTCAAAGTCCATCACCAAGAGTGTCTTGGTAGCACCACCACCAACGAATCTGGATCTGGTCTTAGGACATAGCTGCCAAACTGGCTTAGCAGCAGGTAATGAGTAAATCAACACGAGGTAGAAACCTACTTGAATTTGTCCTCACCAACCTACTTCTGGCAGATGTGTCTGTCCATGACAATACTAGTAGAAGTGACGGGGGGGGGGGGGGGGGGTGGTGGTGGAACCCTGAGCAGCAGAGTGGCTGACGAGAAATCAGGGGATAATACTGTAACCAATGAGAGCAAATCCAGTCACCAGGAAAGACAGGAGCACAGTAAAGGGAGAAGAAGGACCATTTATTTCAATGCAAGAGGCTTCACATGTAAGGCAGATGAACTCAGGGTGTGGATTAGCTCTGGGGACTGGGATATCATGGCCATAAAGATCATGGCTGAGGGAAGGGCAGGACTGGCAGCTCAATGTTCCAGGATACAGATGTTACAGGTGTGACAGAGGTGCAGGTAAGAGGGGAGGGAAGTTGCCTTCTTAATGAAAGAGGATTTAACAATGGTCCTTGGAGAGGATATTCTTGGGGGATCATCCAGTGGAACTATATGGGTAGAAATTAGAAACAAGAAGGGGATGGTCATGCTGGTGGGATTGTATTATAGGCCCCCCCAATACTCAGAGGGAATTGGAGGAGCAGATATGTAGAGAGATTGCAGTTAGTTGTAAATATAATGGGGGAGTATTAGTAGGAGATTTTAACTTCCCGAATATTGACTGGGATAACCATAGTGCAAAAGGCTTGGACAGAGTGGAATCTGTGAAATGTGTCCAAGAAAGCTTTCTTTATCAATATATGGAGGAACCTATTAGAGAAGGTACAACATTGGACATCTTCTTGGCAAATGAGGTAGGAGAAGCGGGGGACATGTCTTTCAGTGAGCACTTTGGGTCTAGTGACCATAATTCTATTAGTTTTAAAGTAGTTATGAAGAAGGATACAGCCGGTTCACAGGTTACGGTCCTGAACTGGGGCAGAGAAAATTTTGGAGTCATTAGGCAGAATCTTGCAGAGGTTAATTGGATGAGATTGTTTGCAAGGAACGTTTGCCAATTGAGAGGCTTGTAAAAGTGTGATGTCAAGAGTTCAGGGCCTGCATGTTCCTGTTAGGGTGAAGGGCAAGGCTGGCAGGTTTCGGGAACCCTGGTTGACGAGAGATATTGAGGCTCTGGTTAAGAAAAAGAGGGAGGCCTACATTGTGCATAAGCAATTGGGAGCTAGTAAATCTCTTAATATCTGCAAGAAGTGTAGGAGTGCACTTAAGAGAGAAGTTAGGAGGGCAAAAGGAGAATATGAGAGGGATCTGGCAGGCAATGTGAGGCAAACTCCCAAGAGATTCTATAGGTATATTAAGGGTGAAAAGGTGGCTAGGCAGAGAATAGGTCCCCTTAAAGATCACTATGACCATCTGTGTATGGAACTAAAGGAAATGGGAGAGATTTTTAATGCATATTTTCCTTCAGTTTTACTGTGGAGAAAATGATGGAAACTAAGGAAATGGGGGGAAATGAGTGGTGATGTCTTGGACCACATACAAATTAGCAGGGAGGAGGTATTAGAGACCTTAATGTGCATTAAGGTGGATAAATCCTCAGGGCCTGACCTTGTGGGAAGCTAAAGAAGAAATTGCTGAGGCCCTTGCAGGCATTTTTGTTTCATATCTGGTCACACGTGAGGTTCCAGAGGACTGGAAAGTGGCTAATGTGGTACCATTGTTTAAAAAGGGTAGCAAAAACAAGCCAGGAAACTATAGGCCAGTGAGTCTGACATCAGTGTTGGGTAAGTTGCTGGAGTGGATTCTGAAGGACAGGATGGACCAACATTTGGAGAGGCAGGGTCTGATTCAGAACCATCAACATGGCTTTGTGCATGGGAAGTTGTGTCTGACAAATCTCTTTGAGTTCTTCAAGGAGGTAAACAAGAGAGTAGATGAGGGTAGGTCAGTGGATGTTGTCTATACGGAATTTAACAAGGCCTTTGACTAGGTCCCTCATGGCAGCCTAGTCTGGAAGGTTAGATTGCATAGGATCCAGGAGGAGATAGCAAAAGGGGTTCACAATTGGCTCAGTGGTAGGAAGTAGAGGATGATGGTCAAGGGTTGTTTCTCGCACTAGAGGCCTGTGTCTAGTGGTGTGCCA
Source organism: Pristis pectinata (assembly GCF_009764475.1). Classification (NCBI taxonomy): domain Eukaryota; kingdom Metazoa; phylum Chordata; class Chondrichthyes; order Rhinopristiformes; family Pristidae; genus Pristis; species Pristis pectinata. The sequence continues at coordinate 21,000,958 of NC_067409.1, read as the reverse complement.
CGGGGGCCAGGGCTAGGACCTTTGTTGTTTGTAATTTATATAAACGATTTGGATGTGAATGTGCAAGGCATGGTTAGTAAGTTTGCAGATGATGCTAAAACAGGTGGTGTTGTAGACAGTGGAGAAGGTTATGAAAAATTACAGGGGAATCTTGATCAGCTCGGTATGTGGGCTGAGGACTGGCAAATGGCTTTCAATCCAGTTAAATGTAAAGTATTGCACTTTGGGAGATCAAACCAGGGTAGGACTTATACAGTGAATGGTAGGGCCCTGGGGAGTGTAATGGAACAGAGGGACCTAGGAGTGCAAGTGCATAGTTCACTGAAAGTGGCATCACAGGTAGAGGAAGGTGTTTGGCACACTGGCCTTCATCAGTCAGGGCATTGAGTATTGGAGTTGGGAAGTTATGTTGCAGTTATATAAGACATTGTTGAGGCCGCACCTGAAGTATTGTTTACAGTTTTGGTCACCGTGTTATAGGAACAATGTTATTAAATTAGAAAGAGTGCAGAAAAGATTTACCAGCACGTTGCCTGGACTTAGGGGCCTGAATTACAAGGAGAGGTTGCATAGATTCAGACTTTTATTCCCTGGAACGTAGGAGATTGAGGGGGTGACCTAATAGAGGTCTTTAAGATCATGAGCGGCATAGATGGGATGAAAGTATATCATCTTTTTCCAAGGGAGGGGGTGCTGAAAGGGCATAGGTTTAAGATCAGAGGTGAGAGATTTAAAAGGGACATCAGGGGCAGCTTCTTCATGCAAAGGGTGTTGCATATTTGGAATGATCTGCTAGAAACAGTGGTTGAGGTGGATACATTAACAACATTTAAAAACCATCTGGATAAGCAGGAGAGGCTTAGAGGGCTGTAAGCCAAACGTGGGCAGATGGGACTAGTTCACTGGTAACATAGTCGGCATGGACGAGTTGGAACGAGGGGCCTGTTTCCATGCTGTATGACTCTATGACTCTATGACCACCAGAGCGTCCGAGTGGACACCAAGTCCCATCTTCACACCAAAGGCATTGTGTAGTATAGCTTGACAAATGAGCTCAATGGGACAGGCACAGAACAGATCTGGCAGCTCAAAACTGTGCAGCTGTAAGACATTTTACACCATCAGCAGTAAATTGGTAAATTGGTTTATTGTTGTCACATGTACCAAGGTACAGTGAAAAACTTTGTTTTGCTTGCCATCCATACAGTATTTCATTAGTACATTGAGGTAGTACAAGGGAAAAGCAATAACAGAATGAAGAATTAAGTGTTACAGCTACAGAGAACGTGCAGAGAAGGCAGACAATAAGGTGCAAGGGCCATGACAAGGTAGATTGTGAGGTCAAGAGTCCATCTTAGCAGAAATCTGTAACCTCATAGCCCAGCTGTACCATCACTGTCAAGCCTGAGGGTCAAACCTGGTGCAGAACGGCCTGCTTGAAACAGCACCAAGCATAATCTAAAAATAATGAGGTGCCAGCCTAATGAAGCTGCAATACAGGCATACTTGCATACTAAGTAGCAAAAACAGCATGCAATAGGCAGAACTAAGTGAACTCAGAACTAACGACTCAGAATGCAAACTCAACAATCCCATCACATCCAGTAATGGTGGTGGACAATTAAACAGCAAATGGGAGGAGGAGACTCCTAGAACATACCCATCATCAATGTTGCTGAGGCTCAGCATGTGAGTACTGGAGAAGAGGCTGTAGCATTCACAGCCAGGTTCAGCCAGAAGTACCGAGTGGATGATCCATTCTGGCTTCCCCCTGAGAGCCCCAAAATACAGAAACCAATCATTAGCCAATTTGATTCACTTTATATGATATCAAGAAATGGCTGAAAGCACTGAACACAGCTGGATATAGAAAGGCAACATGACCAGACAACATCCCAGTTGTGGGAATAAAAACATGCACTCCAGAAATGACTGCACCTCCAGCCAAGCTGCTCCAGTACAGTTACAATACTGGCATCCACTTGAGAAGGTGGAGACATTGTCCACGTCTGTCCTGTCCATAAAAGAAAGGGCAAACCCAATCCAGCTCATTAGCACCAAATCAGTTTGCTCTCAGTTGTCAGCAAAACAATGGAAGATGTGGCCTTCCAATCAATGCCCACAAACCAAAAATGAATCAATAAAAGAAATAGAAGCATGGCAGATCTAAATATATAACAACAATAAACACTGTGGAAAGCCAATACATGAAATAATATAGATTGCAATTATAACCATAGTTTTCAGAGACTGAAGAGATAACACCAAGCATATGGACTCTGATCTCATGATCTACCTTGTTGTCACCTTGCACCTTATTGTCTACCTGCACTGCACTTCTCTGTAGCTGTGACACTTTACTCTGTACTCTGTTATTGTTTTTACCTGTACTACCTCAATGCAGTCTATACTAACTCAATGAATTGATCTGTATGAACAGTATGCAAGACAAGCTTTTCACTGTACCTCGGTACAAGTGACAATAATAAACCAAAACCAATACCAATATTTGCATACCATGGAAATAAATGACAATTTAAGAATGTTTTTCTAAATTTATATTAAAGATTGGAAAAGGTCATTTTAAAGAGTCATTCAGATAATACTATTTTTTCAATGTTTTGAAACTGGAACAAGGTTTCGCAGTCTGGACCCAAATGTAGCCAAGACGTAAGAGTCCACATCCATCCGTACCTGCATGGATTCTCGTGAATGTGTTGCCTGAGTGGGTGAAGTAGGAGGGTGATTAAGCCTTTTAGTTAGCCTGATACTTCCTGTTCCGGAGTAAAAACTGCAGGATGCTGCAGAATCAGTTGCACCATTTTAGAGTTCAGACAACATTTTGAATGAAGCTCTAGTGGTGGTTTGGGGTTTGTTGCTTAGCCATTAATAGGCATTGAATTGAGGCCCATGTAATAATGAATGTATGCTCTATAGGTCTGTGCACCGTTATGTGTCAGATAAGGTTGTCAAAGTCAAAGTTGAGTTTATTGTCATATGCACAAGTACATGTATGCACAGGTGCAATGAAAAACTTACAGCAGCGTCACAGGCACATAGCATCATATAAGCAGCATGACTTGCTTGTGATGCCCTCGGCAAAAGTGTTTGCCAATAACATCTAAACTCACTTATGAAGAGGGCTATTTTGCTGGATTACCAGAACGCTGCCAGACAACTGCACTGCAGCAACTTTTAAACAGGGTAATCTTAGCGTAAATGGAGGAAGAAAAGAACACGTATATCACCAACCAAATCAGCTGTACTACTCACTTTCAAAAGAGGCAGCTCCATCAGTTTTAATGGTTTAAGAGTTGATCTCTTTCTAAACTTCAGTTACACTTACATGTAACTTAAAATTTATAACTGGTTACCTGGCAAGCAGGTGCTGACTCAGGTCTTTGGCATTTTTGTTAAAGTAACTAGAGAAGATTTTTGCTCCCACGGAGTCCAGTACTGCAGAATATTGCTTCTACAGAGCACGGAACCCAGGATTTTGGTGGGTGGGGGAATCTGATGCAAAGAGGAAAGACGGTGTTCTGATAACTTAAGAAAAAACAACTGGCTCAAGAGAAAGAGAATGGGAAACAGTAAAGGCTGAAAGTACCAATAAAGGAGTGAGACTGGAAATAAAGAGAAAGAAAGAAGGAAAAAAATTAATCTGTGACATCACAAGAAGCATTGTAATATGATTGGCTAGTTCAGGTCAGCTCAGGGGAAGGAGCTAACTGGTGAGTGCTTTCATTTTTAAACTCCATTAATTTATGATAATTGAGTGAATCTAATAACTCATTTGTTAGGGAGAAGTTCAGACCCATGGAATGCTCATCCTATGCCACATGGAAAATCCTAGGCAACCACAGGTACCTGAAGGGTTGTTAGCTGGAGAAGAATGAGCTCTGGATTTTGGAGCTTGAGCAACACTTGATACCATTGCAGTCCACCTGTGAGGCTGAGTGTTCTGTGGATAGCACAGTTCAGTAGCTGGTTACCATGTAGCTCAATAAAGTGCACGCGGAGAGGGACTGGTTGACTGCCAAGCAAATAAAAAGAACAATCAGGTAGTTCAGAAGACCCCCAAAGGACATCTTTCTGTCTAACTAAAATTCAATTCTGAATACTTAATGGGGGAGGGGATCCACTGTTGTGTGAAGTCAGAAGCACAGCTGTGCAGGGAGGAAGGAGAAACATCAAGAAGCAATAGTTATGGGGGATTCTAAAGTTAGAGAGGCAGACAAGTGTTTCTGTAGTTGTGGACTTGATTCCAGGATATGTTGCCTACAGGGTGAAAGGGTGAAAGATACCACTGAGGAGATGCAGAAGGTGAACAGCCAGAGGTCATGGTCTATATTGTTTCTATATTGGTGCTAGAAACATGCTGAAGTCCTGAAAGCAGATTTTATGAAGTTAGGAAAGAGATTAAGAAGCATTGTCTCAGAAGTGGTAATCTCCAGATTACGTGCCCGCCATGTACCAGTGAGGATGGAAATCAGAGGACAATGCAACGGAGAGATGATTCTGGAGGAAGATTTTCAGATTACTGAGGCTTGACTGGTGATCAGAACTGTACACAATACTCCAGCTGTGGCCTGACCAGACTATTATAAAGTTGTACATAACCTCCATGTTCTTATATTCTATACCCTGCTAATGAAGACAAGCATAATATAAGCCGCCTTCTTCGCCTTGTCTATCTGTGCTTACCACCTTTGTGGATCCATGGAATTGTACACCCAGGACCCTCCATTCCTCAGTACTCCCTATGACCCAACAATTTGTTGTGTATGTCCCACTGTTATTAGACTTCTGGTGCTCCAGTTTTCTCAGACATCGCAAAAATATGTGGGTTGGCAGGTTAATTAGCCATTGTAAAATTCTTTTCGTGTATAGGTGGTTGAATCCAGGGGGTGTTGACGGGAATGTAGGGAGAATATGTTGCAAGCAAAATTGGTAGGGAATTGGGATTGTTCTGTGAGCTGGCATATACATCTAATTAGCCAAAAGGCCTCCCACTATGTCATGAGAAAATATGGGAATAATGGGAAATATCTGAGGTGGAACTTGCACAGGCCAGAAAGGTTGCAGCTCAGAAGCAGACTTGTGGGGAGGGTTTAACCAAATTTGGTGAGGGCTGGTGGGGTGGGAGGGAGGGGGCGGGTAACTGAGCAAAGGTTCAGATGTGGGAATAGCAAATCTGGAACTGAACGGCAGAAAATTAGTGAGACGATTTGGAAAACAGAGCCCATAAAGATTGGAAAATAAACAGAAAAGGGGTTGGGATGTGTTTGACCATGCATCTTATTTTCCTCCTGAGGACTGATGATTTGCTTCCTTACTGGTTCGATGGGTTCTGAGGTGGCTGATGAGGCCAATGCGGGAACTGCAGACTCTGCCAAAGATGGAGTAGGAGGAGGCGAATGGGGAGGGTGGATGGATGCCTTGTGAGGTAGCATGCTCCTTCCACTGTATTCTGTGTGTTCCTAACGCATGGACTCGAGGTTCTCAGTGCTATAAAGAGTTAGAGTCAAAGAATTGTTGAGCATAGAAACAGGCCCCTTTGTCTATGTCAACCATCATGCCCAATTACATTAAATCCACTTGCCTGCATTAATTCCATATCCTGCTATGCCTTGCTTACACCGATCATAGCCAAATGCTTTGAGAGACTGATTTTGAAGCACATTAAATGTGCTATCCCTGCCGCCATGGACCAGCACCAGTTTGCCTACCGGGCAAATAGATTAACGGAGGATACAATTAGTCTTGCCCTCCATACTGTTCTGGCGCACCTGGAAAGACCGGACACGTATGTCAGGATGCTCTTTTTGGACTTCAGTTCAGCCTTTAACACAGTTATTCCCAGCAGACTAGTGTCCAAACTCCACAGCCTGGGCCTGAATACAACAATCTGTAACTGGGTTATGGACTTTCTGACTAATCATCCGCAGACTGGTCAGGTTAGGAGGGCACATATCTTCCACCGTCACCCTGAATACTGGTGTTCCCCAGGGGTGTGTGCTGAGTCCCTTCCTGTATGCCCTTTTTACTCATGACTCTTCATCCGTCCATGAAACAAACACCATCATAAAGTTTGCAGACGACACGACAGTCATTGGCCTGATCATGAATAATAATGAATTGGCATAAAGAGATGAGGTACAAAACCTGACAGCCTGGTGTTCCACCAACAATCTCATTCTCAACACTCAAAAGACTAAAGAGATTGTGGTGGATTTCAGGAAGTCAAGGAAGATAGATCTTGGTCCAGTGTTCATTGGTGATGAGGCAGTGGAGACAGTCACCAGTTTTAAATTCCTGGGGGCATACATCACCGAGGACTTTTCCTGGGCAATGCACACCTCAGCTGTCATTAGGAAGGCACAGCAATGCCTCTATTTTTTGAGGAAATTGAGGAGAGCCAGACTGTCTCAGAACATTCTGGTGAACTTCTACCGATGTGCGGTGGAGAGCATCCTGACATACAGCATTACTGCTTGGTATGCCAGCTGCACTAGGAAGGAGCAGAAGGCTCTGCAGAGGGTCATCAAGACGGCCCAAAACATCACTGGGACTTGGTTATCAGCAATGGAGGACATCTATCAGGCTCAATGTCAGAGCAGGGCTTTAAACATCATTTGAGAACCAGCTCACCCTGCTCACTACCTTTTTAAATTACTCCCCTCTGGTAGGCGATACAGGACAATACATGCACACACTACAAGACTGAAACACAGCTTTTTTCCCAAAGCTGTTAAATTGTTGAACATGGACTGACACCTCCTATACATACATACATACACATACTATGTCTTCCCTTTACCGGCTGGACTCATCATGGTGTTATTTAATATATTGATATTGATATGCTGCTGATTATCATTATTATTTTTATCATGGTTCATTTGCACACTGCCTTCTTATATATTTTTATACTTTATATTTGTGTAAGTATGTTTGTTTTATTTTATAGCTATAATTGCTCTTATTAATATACTGTTTTGGTTTTTACTAGGCAAGGGAGTTCCATCATAATCTCATTGTGTTGTTGTTGCAACAGTACAATGACAAATAAAGAAATAATAATAATTATTCAACTACCTGTCCAGATGTCTCTTAAATGTTGTTACTGTACTCTGGCTGTCTACCCTATCCATGCCTCTGTTATGTCACCTCTCAGCCTTCTTCGCTCCAGGGAAAACAGACACCAATCTGTCCTTATAACTCAGGCTATCCAGTTCAGGCAACGTCCTTGTGAATATTTTCTGCATGCTCTTTAACTTAATCACATCCTTCCTGTAGTGTGGTAAGCAGAACTGACCACAATACTCCAAGTGCTGCTTAACCAACATTTTATATAACTGTAACATGATGCCCAACTCTTGTTGAAGACAACTCATGCCTCAGCCATTGAAGGCAAGTGTGGGAGACAGAGGAACAGGTTTGTAGGCAGATTATGGAAAGAGGTAAAAGTCACAGGGTTGTCGTAGTGAGAGACTTTAACTTGCCCAATTTCTGCCCTTGCTTTTGCACTTTGGATTTTTGTCCACTCCAATTGCTGTTTCTCTCTCCACTTCTTGCAAATGACTCCTGAAGTTCTCCATTTGTCACTGATGTTTTTACCTCATTCTTATGTTTAACTCAACAACCAGGATGTTATCAGGTTCCAAGGGCTTTGCTGTAACCAGTGCTCTCAGCCATTTCTCGATGCTATGTGGAGTGAATCGAATTGTCTGGAGACTAATTTTCTGTAGTGGTGAGGATCTCAGGAGGAAGTCAAGACAAACCTTTGATTTGGCACTTCTGGCTGAGTGTGGCTATGAATGCTTCAGCCTTGTCTTTAGCACTATCATGCTGTGAGAAATTATATTCTTGTTCTCACCTTTTCTTCCTGCTAAATGTTCTGTGGGATTAGCCCAGCATTTATTTATATTTCTCATACAGAAATCACAAGCAGCAATCACTATTTTGACAGGAATGTTAGGATTCAAGCAGAACCATTACAGAGAGATACGTCTTTCAAAGCTTTTCAAATTTAGCAATAATATATCAGGAGCTGTCCAGGAAGTTGCACATCATATATGCATGTATATAGTTGTACATTAATGAAGAACAATTTATTTCTGCAGATCATTTCTATTTAAATCTCGCTGTTTGGAATATTTTGAAATGAGCATATAGAGTCCAACATCTAATCACCTCAAAGGTCAGCAAGTGACAGCATTTGTCAGCAAACAGAAGTAGTGCCTCCACTGAAAAGGATTAACTTAATCACCTCTTACAAACAGATTCAGCCTGCCTCCAAAATTGCTGACTTTGTGAGAAGATGGAACTTGGATTTAAACATCTCTTGAACACTTTTTTCTGGACTTAAACTGCGTTGGGAAAACCCATGAAGTTCTGACTGAAACTCAGTCTTCATCCTGGAGACACAAGAGACTGCAGATGCTGGAATCTGCACATAGAGCGCTGGAGGAACTCAGCAGGACAGGCATCATCTATGGAGGGAAATGGACAGTCAATGTTTTGGGTCAAGACCCTTCATCTGGACTGAAAGAAAGAGGGGAGATCGCCAGTATAAAGAGGTGGAGGGAAGGGGTGGAGCAAGAGCTGGTAGGTGGTAGTGACAAAGGGCTAATAGGAAAGGAAGGTGGAGCACGGAAGAAAGGGAGGGAGGTAGGAAGGGGAACCAGTGGGAGGAGTGTGTGGGTGATGGGCAGATGGAGAGGGTGGGGGAGGAGAAAGAGACATGGTGATGGGGGCCAGGTGGATCAGGAGGAGATAGAAAAGAGAATCCTCATCCTACCTGGATCTAAGTTTGAAGCTTGGAATTGGAATTGGTTTATTATTGTCACATGTACCAAGGTACAGTGAAAAATTTGTCTCGCATACCGTTCGTACAGATCAATTCATTACACAGTGCATCGAACATGGAATATATTACACAGTGCTTTGGTCAAAATTTAAATTTGGATGCATAAACTTTCAAATGCAAACCTCAATTTTAAGTGGTACTGCATGAGGAAAAGGGTTAGTGAGTTGTGTTTGTCAACAAGATGGTCTGACAGAAGCAGTTACATGCCCCAACCTCCCTCCATTCTAACTCAAGAAATCAGAGGGAACGTTTTGCAAACATCTGTAGGACTTGTAGGTGTAAAATGTTGGGGCCTTGTGATGTATTTTGGATCTCTACTTAATTCTAACTTTGGGATATATGAATCGCAAATAGTCTCTAAGCAGCAACGGGGCAGAAGAGGTCCGGCTATGTAATGCATTTTAAATCAGGAGAAGCAGAGATGTTCGTAATTATTGGCCCAACTCCACAGGTGGAAGAGTCATAAGCAAATTTTTGTTCTCATTTGATGTTAACATGCACCAAAAAGGATTCAATGTTGAGTTTTTAATTGCACAGATCATGCACTTTGTGCTGGACTTCACCCCACTGCCATGACTACAATAGCTAATGAAGTGGAGTCCTAGTGAAGTGATAGATCAGCCTTAGAAATGACTGGAGTTCAGGAAGGTTTACAGATTTTCTGGCACTGATGATTCTTCCCCTTAAACTAGCTGCAGCCCATTTCCAACCACTCTCAAACCTAAATAAATCACTTTCTTCTGCAGCAAATCGCATAACATACCAACCCTTATATTCTATGCCCTGACCTATGAAGGCAAGCATATCATTGGCCTTCTTCACCATCCTACATGCTACTTTCAGGGAACTATGGACTTGGACCCCTAGGTCCCTCTGTTCATCAACATTTCTTAGTCCCCTACCATTTACTGTATATATTCTACCCCTATTTGACTTAATATGAAATAAGTCATGTTAATTTTGTCCTACTTGATGTTGTGACATTGCAATGGATGTTAATGCTTTGTATGCAAACTGAAATTCATAAGAAAAGTGGAATTGTGGCACACAGCTTTGTCTGAATCTCAGGGCTCCATTCACCTGACATTTTTTTCCCCAGTACGTGAAGGAAAGTAATTTGTCAGTGTGAAAGAAACCAATTTTATCTGACCTTTAGTTTGCTCCTGCATCATAGGGGAATGCCATTTCCACTGCAAACAATTATAAATTATTGCAGTGAGGTCTTCATTAATGAAAGGGTGTTCTGGTGAGTTTCAATATACGGAAAAGTGAAGGAGAAAGATGAGAGAAACTGATTTGTTCAAAGAGAGGTGGCAAAAATTACTAAAACAAGAACACTCTTAACAGACCACAGAACTCCAGGCTGAGAAATCTGAGGATCCTGAACAAAAGAGAACAACAAGATCCATTGGTGATCTTCTATGAGGATCTTTGTTCAGGCTATAACTATTTACTCACACATTATTTATCAATATTACTACCAACACTTACAATTTACTAACATTAAGATGAAGGATTAGAAAGACCTCCAACTTTACTAATGACACACAGATAGAGAGTCATCGTCGTGGCTATCCCTCGAGGTCGAGGATGATGGTCTTCGTTCTGTTGATCAGAAGTAGCCCATAGAGTGAAGACGCCTATGCGTGTGTTTGTTTAACGTGTAATTGATGTTGCACTTCAAAAAGCACACAATACTTCACAAATCAACCAACTAATTCCAATGGCATGGAAACCACGAAGATTGGAGCTGATGGATTTGTTGCAGCCTTCATCCGCCTTCACAGCCGTTGAGTTTGAAATAACTTCATCCGCCTGTTCCACCGTTGAGGTCTTGGTTGAATTGTTCTTTGTCAGGGACCTCACCATTGACCTTACTGCCGTGGGTGACCCTATCAGGAGCATAGCTCCAGACAGCATCACTCTCGGGATCTCAGGACCACACAAGCTTCTCCACCATGACAAGGTGACAATCTACAGAGAAGAGATAGAGAGTATGTTAATGTCTGAATGTCTTTTAAATGTTGTAATTGGTTATTGGTTTACTATTGTCACATGTACAGAGAGACAGTGAAAAATTTTGCTTTGCATGCCATCCATACAGATCATTCGAAACATAAGTACATCAAGGTAGTACAAAGGAAAAAGCAATAATAAACTGCGGAGTATAGCGTTACAGTTATACAGTCATAGACATATGGCATGGAAATCGGCCATTTTGTCCAACTGGTCCATGCTGACCAAAATTCCCATCTAAACTCGTCCCATTTGCTCATGTTTAGCCTATATCCCTCTAAACCTTTCCTGTCCACATACCTGTCTAAGTACCAATTAAATGTTGTTAATGTACCTGCCTTAACCAGTTCCGCTGGCAGCTCATTTCATATAGTGACCACCCTCTGGGTGGAAAAGTGGGCCTCAGGTTCCTATTAAATCTCTCCCCTCTCACCTTAAACCTCTGCCCTCTAGTTCTTGATTCCCCAACCCTGGGAAAAAGAGAAGAGTTATAGAGAAAATGCAATGCAGGTAGACAAATAAAGTGCAAGGGTTACGGTGAGGTTGATTGAGAGATTAAGAGATTATCATACAAGAGGTCCATTCAAGAGTCTTATAACGGAGAGATAGAAGCTATCCTTGAGCCTGGTGGTACGTGTTTTCAAGATTTTGTATATTCTGCCCAATGGAAAGGGGAAGAAGAGAGATTGACCAGGATGGGAGGGGTCTTTGATTATGTTAGCTGCCTTCCTGAGACAGTGGGAAGTGTAGTCAGAGTCAATGGAGAGGAGGATGGTTTTTGTGAGAGACTGAGGTGTGTTCACATCTCTCTGCAGTTTCCTGTGGTCTTGAGCAGAGCAGTTGCCGTACCAAGCTGTGATGCATTTGGATACAACGGTCTCTATGGTGCATCTATAAAAATTGGTGAGGGTCATCAGGGACATGTTCAAGTTCCTTAGCCTTCTAGAGGTGCTGGTGTGCCTTCTTGGCCATAGCAACTCTGTGCTTGGACCAGGACATGCCATTGGCGATATTTATACCTAGCAACTTGAAGCTTGAATCTTGAAACATGAATTGTACCCACAAAAGTGGTAAACAATGAGCAGGGTAGGCATCAAGAGAATATAGCGAGCCTGATGTTGTCACGAATATTTCAGACAAAATTTAACACAGATAAACCAAATGTCATGGAAAGTTGTAGGAAGAACAAAGAAAATCACTAACATTACAAGAGTTCATGTTCGACCTGGTTGGCAATATAGCTGTATTCATGGAAATTGGCACTGAGCATGTGTAGGAATGTAATTGTGCATAGAACTTTAGTGTAAACCAAGAGGATGCAGAAGCGATTTGCCAGAACAGTTCCAGTGACGAGGGATTTTAACTGCCAATTTCAGCTGGAGAATCTGGGGTTGTTCTCTGTGGACTAAAGAAGGTTTGGGGAAGATCTGATAGCGGCAAAAGAATTATGACATTTTGACAATGTAGCTGAGGGAAGCTGTTCCCATTAGCCGAAGGTACAAGCACTAAAGGAGACAGATTCAAGGTTTCGAATAAAAGATGGCGGGGTGATGTGCAGAAGAACATTCTTATGAAGCATGTGATAATGGCCCAATGACTTGCTGCCAATGGAGGTGGTGAAGGTGGAGGTGATCAATGATTATTAAAGGAAATCAGATGGATACTTGAAGGGAATCAATTTGCAAAGTTCTGGGAATGAATGGAGGGAATGGATCAGAGTATATCGCTCTGAAGAGAGTCAGGATGGGTTTAATGGGTCATATTACTTACTCTTGTTCCTCAATGACACTGTGACTCTATAAATGTGATATGCAGACCAATGGCAGGATTATTGGGACTGGTTCCATGCTGTATCTGGAGATTCAGGTACATAATTCACTGAAAGTGGTGACGCAGGTAGACAGGGTGGTGAAGAAGGCATTTGGCATGGGATCATACACAAAAAGTGCTGGAGGAACTCAGCAGGTCAGGCAGCATCCATGGAGGGAAATAAACAGTTGACGTTTTGGGCCAAGACCCTTCATCAGAGCTGGAAAGGATGAGGGCAGAAGCCAGAATAAGAAGGTGGGGGGAGGGGGAGGAGCACACGCAGGCAGGGGACAGGTGAGTCCAGGTGATAGGTGAGTCCGGGTGTGGGGGGAAGGTAGTGGGTGGGGGAGGGGGGTAGATGTAATAAGCTGAGAGGTGATAGGTAGAAGAGGCAAAGGGCTGAAGAAGAAGCAATCTGGTAGGAGAGGGCAGCGGACCATGGAATAAAGGATGGGGGAGGGGAGGGGAGGAGATGGGCAGGTCATCAAGGTGGGGGAAGGGAGCCACAGGAGTAAGGGAAGACAAAGGAGTTGGGGGGGAAGTAAAAGGGATGGCGTTACCGGAAGTTAGAGAAATCGATGCTGAGGCCATCAGGTTGGAGACTCCCAAGGTGGAATATGAGGTGTTGTTCCTCCAACCTGCATGTGGCCTCAATGTGGCAGTAGAGGAGGCCATGGATAGACATGTCGGTATGGGAGTGGGATGTGGAATTGAAGTGGGTGGCCACCGGGAGGTCCTGGCTGTTGTGGCAGACAGAGCGAAGGTGTTTGACGGATTCTGGCATGGGGTGCTAGAATCGTAGAAGCATACAGCACAGAAACGGGTCCTTACAGCCCATCTCGTCCATGCCGACCATGATGCCTATCTACACTAAAACCATACACCTAAATTAAGCTCACACCCCTTTACTCCTTTCCTATGGGATTAGTTTAATTAGGTGTCATTAGCTTAATTAGTTCCACATTACACCATGCACCAAATGGCCTGTTCCTGTGCTGTACTGTACTACATTCTATATTCTATGTTCTATCCATGTACCTGTCCAAATGTTGTAAAAGTACCTTCTTTTATGGCTTCCTTTGGCTGCTTGTTCCACATACCTAACACGCTCTGTGTGGAAAAAAAATGCCCTCCGGTTCTCCTTTAAGTTGTCCCTCTCACTTTAAACCTGTGCCTTCTAGTTCTAGACTCCCATGACCTGGGGAATAAAAGATTTTGACCATCTATCCCATCTATGCACCTCATAATTTTGTAAACTTCTATAAGTTCACCCCTCAACCTTCTACATTCCAGTGAGAGAAACCCAGCCTATCAATCTGTTCTCATAATTACAGCCCTTCATTCCAGGCAACACCTCAATGAATCTCTTCTGAACTCTCCCGATTGCTACCATAATCTTCCTGCATTCTGGCGGCCAGAACTGTGCACACTACTCTAAATGCTCTCTAACCAATGTTTTGTACAACTGCAACATGGTAAAAGCATCCACCAAGCAATGGTGGATCTGATGTTGCAAGCACCCAGAATGATATTTTACCACCAACAGCCACAGAGCAAGGACATGTTCAGATATTTGTGGATGTGCTGAGGAGACAAGAGGGCATAGGTTTAAGGTTAGAGGAATGAGTTCTAAAGGAAATCTGAGAAGTAAGTTTTTTTATACACAGAGAGGATGATATGTGGAACCCACTGCCAGAGAAGGTGGTGGAATGAATCAGAATCAGGTTTATTATCACTGACATATGTCGTGAACTTTGTTGTTTTGCTGCAGCAGTACAGTGCAAGACATAAAAATTACTATAAGTTACAAAAATAAATAACTAGATCAAAAGAGGACTAACGAGGTAGTTTTCATGGACCATTCAGAAATCTGATGGTAGAAGGAAAGAAGCTGTTCCTGAAACATTGAGTGTGGGTCTTCAGGCTCCTGTACCTCCTCCCCGATGGTAGTAACGTGAAGAGGGCACGTCCCGGGTGAGAAGGGTCTTTAATGATGGATGCCGCCTTCATGAGGCACTGCCTCTTGAAGATGTCCTCGATGTTGGGGAGGGTCTTGCCCACGATGGAGCTGCTGAGTCTATAATCCCCTGCAGCCTCTTTCAATCCTGCACATTGAAGCCTCCATACCAGGCTGTGATGCAATCAATCAGAATTCTCTCCACTGTACATCTGTAGAAATTTGCAAGAGTCTTTGGTGACATACCAAATCTCCTCAAACTCCTTACGAAGTAGAGTTGCTGGCATGCCTTCTTCGTGATTGTATCAATGTGTTGGACCCAAGATAGATCCTCTGAGATGTTGACACCCAGGAACTTGAAACTGCTCATACTTTCCACTGCTGACCCCTCAATGAGGTCTGGCGTGCATTCTACTGACCTCCCCTTCCTGAAGTCCACAATCAATTCCTTGGTCTTGCTGATATTGAGTGCAAAGTTGTTGTTGCAACACCACTCAATTAGCCGATCTATCTCACTCCTGTACACCTCCTCATCACCAATGAGATACAATCACTATGTTTAAGACAGACACTTAAATAGACAAGGCATTGAAGGATACAGTCCTAATGTGGGTGAATGGAATTAGTGTAAAGAGGCAAAAAGGTCAGCATGGACATGCTGTATAATTCTATGACTTTATGAACCTATATTTTCTAAACTGGTATGACATGTGGAGGTAAATTTATAATCAGATTTTTGATGGTGTATTTTCACACATCGGATCATGGAACCATTGCAATAGAGAAAGGGGCCATTCAGCTCATGAAACCCTGCTGGCTCTCTGTAAAGAATAATCCAGTCATTTCTATGCCACTCCTATGCCCTGAGAATAAAAGAACAAATGATATCAAAGGTGAAAACCATTTTGCTGCCTGATTGTATGATCTCATTTGCTTGGGAAGCAAATTGTCATTTGTTGTGTTGATTATGTTTTGGTGATGCAATACTAAACAAATATGATTTCATAAATAGAAAAGAATAACTAGATCCCTCAACAAAATACAGCCAATTGACTAATTCAGTCCCTATATTCCCAGCATCGAGCCACATTGAAAACCAGGACAGGTGGGAGATACATCTGAACATACTTTGTTCAAAATACATCTGAATATACTTTGGTGACATCAGAAAAAATTACTTTGAAAGTACAATTCAACATGGAGTTAATGTGTACCCAACATTCCCTCGTCTTTCAAGAAGGAGAACATACATGAGAGGTGATGTTAGAAAATGACTTTCTGGGAAGTCTGGGAGCATAGCCCCTTTCCTTCCAAAAACAGCCACACACATGCATTTTTCATTTGAAAAGTAACATTTTCCTTAATTTTATAGGACATGCACTTCTAATTTTTACTTGGAAGATCATTATTTTCCATTACATTTTAAAAGTTAACAACTTTTTATCTATTATTGAAACAAGGAATATTTTCTTTAATTTTACTTTTGCTGCTTTCTCTCTATTTAGCTGGCCATGACTCTGTATGTCCATTGGTGCTATTCCAATGGGGATGTCCAAGATGTTGTTGTTGGTTAATCTGAGGTGGGATCTTCAAGTAGAACCCACGATGGCTTAGAATTATTGCCTGGAGTCTTGATTTATGTAACTTAATTGTTCTTTCCAAGCATCAATATCTTCACCACTGCTGATACTGCGCTGACACGTACAACTTTGGATGACGTTGTTATAAACGAAGAATAGGTTGTAGGATCAGCATTGAGTAATGAGACCCTGTCTCCCACCTGTCTTGGTTTTCAATGTGGCTCAATGCTGGGATTATAGGGACAGTGAATTAGTCAATTAGCTGACTTCCAACATTTTGGCATTAATAGGTGCAACGAACTGTGAAAGACTTCAGCAACCTCTCCTTTTGTTTCTGCCTTCATATCTACAAGGATCTTCGATGTGTTCCATCTGGTCCTGCTTGCTTATGAATATTCAAATGCCTTAAGTTTCTGAATGACCAGTTATTCATAAATTGTTATCTTCTCCCCAGACCGGGCTCAGCTTGTTGGCCAGTGTACAATATTCAGTAAATCACAAGATTTGATAGTTCCATGTATTTAGCTTTAGAGACATAGAGTCACAGCACAGAAACAGGACCTTTGGTCCACTGTGTTCATTGCCAACTTCTTCGCCTATCTACATTAATCCCATTTGCCTGCACTAGATCCATATCCTTCCATGCCTTGCCTATTTAAATTACTTGTCTAAATCTCTCTAAGATGTTGTGATTGTATCTGACTCCACCATCTGTTCTGGCAGTGAGTTCCAGATATCAACCACTCTCTGTGCAAAATAAATTACCCCTCAGATCCCCTTTAAAACTCCTACCTGAAAGGAAAGAGTTAAATTAGCCAGAAGTCATTTCTGATTCATCCTTAGTATGTGCAGTAGTGTGTAACACAAAATGTGGTTGTAAGACAAAATGGTGTCAGCCCGGAATGTGGGAATGTTTTGAGAATTTACGGGAGTACAGATGCACAGCCTTCAGATTAGATACTGATGAAGAATGTTTTCTTATTTACAGACCTGTTGTCTCCGTTTCTAAATTAGGTGTTTAGGCCGAAGATCACGAGTGATAAGGTACAGGCTGGTACCACTAAGGAATGGAAAAATACTGGGGTAAAAGTAATGTTAAGTTTTTGAGGGGCATAAAATGGGGCACTTTCTTTGTGCAAATCATGATCTTCCCTCAGGCTGGGTCGTGACCGGTGCTAAGATACAGATAGAAAGCTGCGGTGAAAGGCTGTCACACTCCTGAGGTTCCTTCTGGCATTTTGATCAGTTCATTGATTGGTTGATAAGTATTATTTTGCTTCCTTCTGTATTTTAAATATTCTTCCTCCTTTCTGTATTTTATTCTTCAAATAACTCTAATAAAATAGTCTCTATAAACTTTAACATGTGTACAGTGCCTCCTTTGTTTGCGAATACCTCTTGCTGCTGAATCAGGAAGAACAAGGAACGAATTTTAAAATATTTTCGTCACGAAATTGGCATAGTCGGCAGGATTCAGTGCAATGTTTCGCAAACAACAGAATGTACCTGCAGGTGGGACTGAGTTCAGGGTACTGGGGGTGGACCTTATCAATCACCTTACTAAAATCCATGCACACCACATCCACTGCTCTACCTTCATCAATGTGCTTTATCACATTGAATTCAATCAAGCTCGTGAGGCATGACCTGCCCCTCACAAAGCCATGCTGACTGTCCCGAATCAGCCTATGCTTCTCTAAATGCCCATAAATCCTGTCTCTAAGAATCTTCTCTAGTAATTTGCCCACCACGGAAGTAAGACTCATTGGTCTGTAATTCCCAAGGTTATCCCTACAGCCTTTCTTAAACAAAGGAAGAACATTTGCCAGCCTCCAATCAGTGAGGACGCAAAGATCATCGCCAAAGGCACAGCAATCTCTTCCCTCACTTCCTGTAATAACCTTGGATATATCCCATCCGGCCCTGGTGACTTATTTATCCAAATGTTTTTCAAAATTTCCAGCACATCTTCTTTCTTCACATCGACATGCTCTAGCATATCAGCCTGTTATACACCATCCTCACAAATGTCAAGGTCTCTCTCACTGGTGAATACTGTAGCAAAGTATTCATTAAGGACCTATTCCAACTCTAGGCACATGATTCCTCTTTTATCCTTGATTGGTCCGACCCTCACTCTAGTCATCCTCCTATTCTTCACATATCTATAGAACGCCTTGGGGTTTTCTGTAATCCTACTCACCAAGGCCTTCTCATGTTCCCTTCTAGTCCATTTTTAAGCTCCCTCCTGGCTACCTTGTAACTCTCCAGACTCTGTCTCATCATTGCTTTCTAAACCTTAAGTAAGCTTCTTTTTTCCTCTTGTCAAGATATTCTACATCTCTTGTCAACCATGATACTTCACTGTCTATCCTTCCTCAGTCTTTCTACACTCTACATCCTGACTCAATGGGACAAACCTATCCAGAACCCCATGCAAGTACTCCCTAAACAACCTCCACATTTCCATTGTGCACTTCCCCAAGAACATCTGTTCCCAATTTATGCTCCCAAGTTCTTGCCTAATAACTTCATAATTTCCCCTCCTCCAATTAAGTACATTCCCATATCGTCTGCTCCTACCCCTCTCCAAGGCTATGGTAAAGGTCAAGGAGTTATGGTCACTGTCTCCAAAATATTCTCCTACCAAGAAATCTGAAACCTGATCAGGCTCACTGCCTAGTACCAGGTCCAGTATGGCCTCTCCTCTATTCGGCCTGTCCACATACTGTGTCAGGAATCCTTCCTGGACACACCTAACAATCTCTGCCCCATCTATCCCCTTTACACTAAGGAGGTGCCAATCAATATTAGGGAAATTGAAATCACCCATGGCAACAACCCTGTTATTTTTGCACCTTTCCAAAATCTGCCTCCCGATTGCTCCTCAGTGTCTCTGCTGCTATTGGGGGGTCCGTAGAATACTCCCATTAGTGTGATCGCTCACTTCCTGTTTCTGACTTCCACCCACACTGACTCAGTAGATGATCTCTCCAGGATATCTTCCCTTTCTGCAGCTTTGATACTGTCCCTGATCAGCAAAGCCACTCCCTCATCTCTTGTACCTCCGTCCCTGTCCCTTTTGAAACATCTAAACCCCGGAATATCCAGCAGCCATTCCTACCCTTGTGACAACCAAGTATCTGTAATGGCCACAATGTCATAGTTCCATGTACTTACCCATGCTCTAAGTTCATCACCCTTGTTCCTGATACTTCTTGCATTAAAGTAGACACACTTCAGCCCATCCAACTGACAGGAAGTTTGCCCTTTCAACTGCCGATCCTTCCTCACAGTCTTTCTATATGCTGCATCTACTTGTATACTAAATGCACCAACCTCTGTCCTATCACTCTGGTTCCCATCCCCCTACCAAACTAGTTTAAACCCTCCCCAACAGCTCTAGCAAATCTGCCCCCAAGAACATTGGTCCCACTCCAGTTCAGGTGTAACCCGTCCCTTTTGTACAGGTTATACTTTCCCCAGAAGAGATCCCAATGATCAACAAGTCTGAAACCCTGCCCCCTGCACCAACTCCTCAGCCACGCATTCTTCTGCCAAATCAACCTATTCTTACCCTCACTGGCGAGTGGCACAGGCAGCAATCCAGAGATTACTACCCTTCAAGTCCTGCTTTTCAGCTTCCTACCTAGCTCCCTATATTCCTTTTCAGGACATCATCTCTTTTTCTACTTATGTCATTGGTACCAATATGTACCACGACTTATGGCTGTTCATCCTCCCCCTTCAGAATGCTGTGGACCCGATCCAAGACGTTCCCAGACACTGGAACCCAGGAGGCAACATACCATCCGGGAGTCTCTTTCACGTCCACAGAATCTCCTGTCTGCTCCTCTTACTATGGAATCCTCTATCACTACCACTCTCCTCTTCTCCCCCCTTCCCTTCTCTGCCACACAACCAGGCTCAGTGCCAGAGACCTGGTCACTGCAGCTTTCCCCTGGTAGGTCGTCTCCCCCAACAAAGAAGTATACCTGTTATTCAGGAGAATGACCACAGGGGTACTCTGCACTACCTGCCTATTCTCCTTCCTTCTCCTGGCAGTCACCCAGCTACCTGCCTCCTGCAGCTTATGAGTGACTGCTTCCCTGTAGTTCTTATCTATGAACTTCCCGTTCTGCTGTAGAAGCTGAAGGTCATCCAGCTGCAGCTCCAGTTCCCTAACATGGTCTGTAAGGAGCTGCAGCAGGATGCAGCTCATGCAGATGTAGTTATCAGGGAGACTGGAAGTCTTCCAGAACTCCCACATCTCACAAGATGAACACACAACTGGCCCTGGAGCCATTCTAACTACTCTAGCCTGGCATTAAAAAAAGAATTAATTAAAGAAAGAAACTTTCCAGAGACTTACCTTGCCGAAGCCTCTTGAGCCAAAGCTTCACTCCCCCACTCTAACACTGGTCCACTCCAACAATGGTCACTCCGCTTGACCCTATCTTCTTTTTATTGGCTGCTGTTAATTAGCCAATTAATTATTAACAATTTGAAAATGTGCCTTTTTTAGACTCTTGCAAGGTGAAACTCGCAAGCACACGCACAGAGATGGATTCCTGTCACAGTATGTTGACAGGCCGACTAGAGGGAATGCCATACTAGATCTAGTTTTAGGTAATGAACCGGGTCAGGTGACAGATCTATTGGTGGGTGAGCATTTGAAGGACAGCGACCACTGCTCCATAACCTTTAGCATTGTCATGAACAAGGATAGGAGCAAAGAGGACGGGAAGATATTTAATTGGGGAAAGGCAAATTATGAGGCTATAAACCGAGAACTTGAAAGTGGAAATTGGGATGACATTTTTGAAGGGAAATGTACTATGGAGATGTGGTCGATGTTCAGGGATCTCTTGCAGGATGGTAGGGATAAATTTGTCCCAGTGAGACAGAGAAAGAATGGCAGGGTGAAGGAACCATGGGTGACAAGAGAGGTAGAACAACTGGATAGGAAGAAGAAGGCAGCGTACATAAGGTGTAAGCAGCAAGGATCAGACAGGGCTCGTGAGGAATATAGAGTCGCAAGGAAGGAACTTAAGAAGGGGCTGAGGAGTGCGAGAAGGGGACATGAAAAGGCTTTGGTAAGTAGGGTTGAGGAGAATCCCAAGACTTTTTTCTCGTATGTGAAGAGCAGAAGGATGGCTAGAGTAAGGGTAGGTCCGATTAGAGACAAAGGTGGGAAGATGTGCCTGGAAGCTGTGGAAGTGGGTGAGGTTCTCAATTAATACTTCTCTTCAGTATTCACCAAGGAGAGGGGTCTTGATGATGCTGAAGACAGTGTTGGTAAGGGTAATGTTCTAGAGTATGTAGGTATCAAGAGAGAGGATGTGTTGGAGCTGTTAGAAAATATTAGGACAGATAAGTCCCCAATCTCCCAGGCTGCTTCACGAGGCGAGGGAGGAGATTGCTGAACCGTTGGCTAGGATCTTTGATCCTCATTGTCCACGGGGATGGTATCGGAGGATTGGAGGGTGGCGAATGTTGTCCCCTTATTCAAAAAAGGTAGTAGGGATAGTCCAGGGAATTACAGACCAGTAAGCCTTACATCTGTGCTGGGCAAGCTGTTAGAAAGGATTCTAAGAGATAAGATCTATGAGCATTTAGAGAATGATGGACTAATTAAGGACAGTCAGCATGGCTTTGTGAAGGGAAGATCTTGCCTCACAAGCCTGATAGGGTTCTTTGAAGAGGTGACCAGACAGATTGATGAGGGTAGTGCAGTAGATGTGGTCTACATGGATTTTAGTAAGGCATTTGACAAGGTTCCGCATGGTAGGCTTCTTCAGAAGGTCAGAAGCCAAGGGATCCAGGGAGGCTTGGCAGTGTGGATTCAGAATTGGCTTGCCTGTAGAAAGCAGATGGTTGTGGTGGAGGGAGTGTATTCGGATTGGAGGGCTGTGACTAGTGGTGTCCCACAGGGATCAGTTCTGGGACCTCTACTTTTTGTGATATTTATTAATGACTTAGATGAGGGGGTGGAAGGGTGGGTTAGCAAGTTTGCAGTTGACACAAAGATCGGTGTTGTTGTGGAAAGTGTGGAGGGCTGTCAAAGCTTACAGAGGGATATTGACAGGATGCAGAGCTGTGCTGAGAAGTGGCAGATGGAGTTCAATCTGGAGAATTGTGAGGTGGTACACTTTAGAAGGACTAACTCCAAGGCAGAGTATAAGGTTAATGGCAGGATTCTGGGTAGTGTGGAGGAGCAGAGGGATCTGGGGGTTCATATCTACAGATCACTGAAAGTTGCCTCACAGGTGGATAGGCTAGTTAAGAAAGCTTATGGGATGTTAGCTTTCATAAATCGTGGGATTGAGTTTAAGATCCACAAAGTAATGATGTAGCTTTACAAAACTCTGGTTAGACCACACTTAGAGTATTGTGTCCAATTCTGGTTGCCTCATTATAGGAAGGATGTGGAGGCATTGGAAAGGGTGCAGAGGAGATTTACCAGGATGCTCCCTGGATTAGAGAGTATGGATTATGGGGAGAGACTAAAGGAGCTAGGGCTTTACTCATTGGAGAGAAGGAGGATGAGGGGAGACATGATAAAGGTATACAAAATATTAAGAGGAATAGATAGAGTAGACAGCCAGTGCCTCTTTCCCAGGACACCAATGCTCAATACAAGAGGGCATGACTTTAAGGTAATGGGTGGAAAGTTCAAGGGAGATGTCAGGGGAAGGTTTTTCACCCATAGAGTGGTTGGTGCATGGAATGTGCTGCCTGGGGTGGTGGTGGAGGCTGATGCGTTGGTCAAATTCAAGAGATTGTTAGATAAGCATATGGAGGAATTTAAGTTAGAGGGATATGTGGGAGGAAGGGGTTAGATAGTCTTAGGAGTGGTTTGAAGGACAGCACAACATGGTGGGCCGAAGGGCCTGTATTGTGCTGTATTGTTCTATGGTTCTATGGTTCTATGGTTCTTTTCAAAGCTCCCGCTCCAAATCTTGCTCTAACTCCCGATTCTACAAGGTGAAACTCACCTTATCGCTCACCTTGTCGTTCTTGGCCTGCTCCACTTTGTGCAGTGGCTGCAGAGTCCAGACCTTGAAGGCAATCAGTGTGAGGCCACAGGAAAAACAAGCGAGAATAGTGAGTAGAGGAATAAAATTGAATAAAATCTCTGCCATTATATGTTTCCACAATGTAATTTGAAGTCCAATAGGTAATAAAGTCGAAGGGGAATATTTATGGAGTAATCACAATTTTTAAATATGTGTACCTATTTTTTTTTATCTCTAATATGCTGGCTTTTTTGGTTTAAATAGAGTTGTCATAGAACATAGGACAGTACAGTACAGTACAGGCCCTTCAGCCCACCATTTTGTGCTGACCTGTATAAGCACCTACTCCATGATCAATCTAACCCTTCCCTACACAACCCATAACCCTCCATTTTTCTTACATCCATGTGACTATCTAAGAGTCTTCTAAATGTTCCTATTATATCAGCCACTACCACGACCCCCGGCAGTGCATTCCAGGCACACACCACTCTCTGTGTAAGAAACGCATCTCTGACATCTCCCCTAAACTTTCCTCCACTCACCTTAAACAAATGTCCTCTGGTATTGGCCATCGCTGACCTGGGAAAAAGCTGCTGGCTGTCCACTCCATCTATGCCTCTCATAACCTTATAAACCTCTATCAAGTCACCTCTCATCCTCCACCGCCTCAAAGAGAAAAGCCCTAGCTCGCTCAACCTCATAAAACACGTGCTCTAATCCAGGCAGCAGTCTGGTAAGTCTCCTCTGCACCCTCTCTAAAGCTTCCACATTTGTCCTTGATTTATTCTTGGGAAATCAGCAAAGCTAATATGATGCAAAGTGAAATATCTGATGGCAAAGTCTATTTATATTTTGATGCAGCTGCCATCTTGGTGAAGGTTCTCGACCCAAAACGTTGACTGTTTATTTCCCTCTATAGGTGTTGCCTGACCTGCTGAGTTCCTCCAGCATTTTGTGTGTGTTGCCATTTTGTAATTCATTTCAAATGTTACCAATGGGGTTCCAGTATCTGCAGTGTTTTTGATTTTCAATATCCTCCCTCTTTTCTCAATGCATTGACAATTCTGTAAAATGAGGGAAAAGAAAGTAAAAAAGTAAGAAAGATCGTCACTGATTTCTGTGACTTTCATTAGCAATGCCTTTTAGGAGTTGGAGGGTTAACAGGGAAATTCGTTTTTCGTCTGCTTAGGAGAAAATAATTAAAAGTCAAGGGAGCTGCAGCATCAATTAATTGAAAATGAATAATGAACAGGCTGAATTTGGGGGGAAAAGAAATAGGTTTGTTAATTAAGACAGGAAGTTCAGTGCAATGAGGAAGTACAATGCACTTGTCACCGAAAGCATAACTATATATTATTGATGTGAAAGTACTAGGCTCTCAGCAAGTTATACAATAGACCCCAAGCTTTGCGAAGGCTCTCCAATCAAGGTGGCTGGCAAGGGAAATGCATTGTGGGGCCAGTAATAGTGGCTTGATGAAATCATGACAGCTGAATTAATAACATTGAAATGCATTAAAACTTGAAAGAGGTAGAGGCCACCAATCATTTTAAACTGGCTAGGTTATTAATAATTCACTAGAATCTTTCTGAAGCAGTCACAGACCATTTATTGAGAAGAAGGGTCAAATATAATTTCACTTTAACTCTAATTTATACATATTTGGTTATGATCTTTGACTGGCTTCAGAAACTAAAATAGCAAATCAAGTTTAATAATGAGACAGTCACAGAAAATGTTTTGACTATTCTTTGCTTTATATCCATTATTAAAACAACATTTTCAGGACAGGCATGTTATATTTTTTTGGATCAGTCTGTGCATCAGTTGCAAAAGTAAGTTGCTTTCCAAAACATACAAAGACAAATGATTATGAATGTTGGAAATCTGAAATAAAGACGAGAAACTGGTGAAGCTATACAGTGGGTTGAGCAGCATCTGTGAAGATGGAATTACTGATCAATAATGCCTGATCAATATGTGGACTTGCTCCACCCCAGTGCCTACCTATTTCAGCATGTTATTCACCAGCTTTGTGATGCTTCTGAAGGCCGATTGGAGAAAATACTGATCAAGGGACAATCATGGGTGAAAGGGACAGAAAAATTAGATAATATGTCTTGTATCAATGGTGGTGGGGGGGGGAGGTGAGATTAGAGATTAGGAACATAAGAACAGGAGGAGGTTTGAGCCCCTCTAACCTGCCCTGCCATTCACTGAGGTCATGAGTGATTAATGGTCACCTGCCTTTTTGGAATTGGAATTGGTTTATTATTGTCACTTGTACCAAGGTACAGTGAAAAACTTGTCTTGTATACCGTTCATACAGATCAATTCATTACACAGTGCACTGAGGGAGTACAGTATAAAGTAAAACAATACAGAATGTAGAGTAAAGCGTCACAGCTACAGAGAATGTGCAGTGCAGGTAGATAATAAGGTGCAAGGTCATAACGAGGTAGATTGTGAGGTCAAGAGTCCATTTTATTGTACTGGAGAGCCATTCAATAGTCTTATAACAGTGGGATTGAAGCTGTCCTTGAGCCTGGTGGTACATCTGCCCAATGGGAGAGAGGAGAAGAGAGAATGTTGGGGCTGGGTGGGGTCTTTGATTATGCTGGCTGCTCTACCAAAGCGGTGAGAAGTATGGACAGAGTCCAAGGATGGGGGGCTGGTTTCCATGACGTGCTGAGCTGTGTCCACAACTCTCTGCAGATTACCAAGCCGTGATGCATCCATATAGAAGGTTTTGGGTAAGCGGTTGATAGGGGATCTGAGGAAGAAATTTCTCACCTACAGGGATGGAATCTGGACAGCACTGTCTAAGTGGTGGTAGAGGCAGAGGTTCTTACAACTTTTAAGAAGTATCTCAATGTGCACTCAAATCACTGAGGCACAGACAGCTATAGATAGGTAGTTGATGGTTGACATGTACATGCTGAGCCAAAGGGTTGTTTCTGTGCTCTACAACTCTATGAGAAGGGCAGCAGGTACCTTAATATCCACACTCAACAATTCAGAAGCAGCTTCTCCCCTCCGTCACCATATTTCTGAACAGTCCATGAACCCATGAATACTGCCTTTTTTGCACTATTTATTTATTCTATAATTTAGAGTAATTTTATGTCTTGTGCAGTCATGCTGCCGAAAAACAACATATTTCATGTCATATAAGACGATGATAATAAGCCTGATTCTGGTTCTGGTTTCAGGTGCTTGGGCAATATACAAACCGTAGGTTTTTGTCTCATTCCCATTGTGCTGGGTCTGAATCCTGGAGCTCTCTGCCCAACACCATTGTGGGACTACCTTCACCAGAAAGACTTCACCACCACTTCCCAACAGCAATTTGGGATGGGCATCAATGTTGCCCCTGCCAGTGAAGCTATCATCTGAAAAATTGAATAAGAATATTCCAATGGTTTGAAAATAACTGTCATTCTTGGATTTAAATGTTAGTGTAGACCTAGCTCCTGTTATAATTGCAGAAGAAAGCCACTTTCTATGCCTTTTGCGTACAGAAATGTTTCTTTATTTCACCCTTGAAAGGTCTACTTCTAAGTTTTAGACCAAGCCTCCGAATCTAAGACTCTCCCTCTTCCTGCTGAATTCCACAATGAGCACAGCAATGTCACTGCAATGAAAATGTGAGTGACCTTGAACCAATGAGCTTTTATGAGTGGATCAGCAGGAAAGATATCGAGTGGTGTGAAGGAACAAAGGAATCTTCAACATCTGTAGTGAGACTATGTAGTGAGATTGCATCTAGCTGCAAACATAATTGGGTAGTATTAGCGGTAAATTTTAACTTCCTTAATATAGACTGGGCCAACCATAATGTTAAAGGTTTGGACAGAGTGGAATTTGTGAAATGTGTCCAAGAAAGCTTCCTTGATCAATATATAGAGGGACCTACAAGAGAGGGTGCAACACTGGACCCCTTCCTGGGGAATGGGGTAGGCAAGTGGCGGAGGTGTCTGTCGGTGAGCACTTTGGGTCCAGTGACCATAATTCTATTAGTTTTAAAATAGTTATGGAGAAGGATATGACTGGTTCACAGGTTAAGGTCCTGAACTGGGGCAAAGCAAATTTTGGGCCTATTAGGCAGGATCTTGCAGTGGTTGATTAGGCGAGATTGTTTGTAGAGAAAGAAGCATCTGCCAAGTGGGAGGCCTTTAAAAGTGTGATGTCAAGAGTTCAGGGCCTGCATGTTCCTGTTAGGGTGAAAAGCAAGGCTGGCAGGTTTCAGGAACTCTGGTTGATGAGAGATATTGAGGCTCTTGTTAAGAAAAAGAGGGAAGCCTACACTGTGCATAAGCAATTGGGAGTTAGTGAATCTTTTGATGATGACAAGGAGTGTCGGAGTACACTTGAGAGAGAAGTTAGGAGGGTAAGTAGAGGATATGAGAAGGATCTGGCAGGCAAGGTGAAGCAAAATTCCAAGAGATTCTATAGGTATATTAAGGGTGAAAGGGTGGCTAGGGAGAGAATAGGTCCTCTAAAAGATCAACATGGTTGTCTGTGGGTAGAACCAAAAGAAATGGGTGAGATTTTTAATGAATATTTCTTTCCAGTTTTTACTGTGAAGACGATGGAAGTTAAGGAAATGGGCAAAATGAGTAGTGTTGTCTTGGTCTACCTACGAATTAGCAGGGAGGAAATTTTGGAGGTCTTAAAGTGCATTAAGTTGGATAAATCCCCAGGGCCTGACCTGGTACATTTTCAGATCTTGTGGGAAGCTAGAGAAGAAATTGCAGAGGCCCTTGCAGAGATTTTTGCTTCATCTCTGGCCACAGGTGAGGTTCTGGAGGACTGGAGAGTGGGTAATGTGGTACATTGTTTAAAAAGGGTAGCAAAAACAAGCCCGGAAACTACAGGTCAGTGAGTCTGACATCAGTGGGGGGGGGGGGGGGGTAAATTGCTGGAGCAGATTCTGAGGGACAGGATCGACCAACATTTGGAGAGGTGAAAAAACAACAAGATGGTGGAGGAAGTCAGCAAGTCAGGCAGCATCCATAGAGAAAAATAGATGGTCAACGTTTCGGGTCAGGACCCTTCTCCAGGACTGAAGATAGGAAAAGGGGAAGACCAATATATAGGAGGGAAAAGCAGAACAGTGATAGGTGGACAAAAGAGGGAAGGCAGGGTGGGCACAAGATGGTGATAGGTAGATGCAGGTAAGAGATAGTGATAGGTAGGTGTGGGGGAGGAGGGGAGAGCAGGTATGGAGGCAGGTGTCCCATGGGGCGAGGGGTGGAGAGGTGGAGAGTAAAAAAATGGGTGAGGAGAAAAAAGAGAGGCAAGGAAAGGGAAGAAAAGTAAAGAAGAGCAATCGTGGGGGGGTGGGGGTTGATTTTCTTAAAGTGGGAGAATTCTATGTTCATGCCATCAGGCTGTAAGGTCTCAAGACAGAAAATGAGGTGCCGTTCCTCCAGTTTGCACTTGGACTTCTCCTAGCAGTGGAGGAGGCCGAGGCCTGACATATCAGTTCTGGAGTTGGAGGGGGAGTTGAAGTGACTGGAAACGGGGAGATGCTGATTGCGGTTATGGACACAGCGCAGGTGTTCTATTTCCGAGGACTGACAGCACGGCTTTGTGTGTGGCAAGTCGTGCATGACAAATCTCTTGGAGTTCTTCGAGGAGGTAACTAAGAGTGTCGATGAGGGTAGGGCAGTGGATGTTGTCTATATGGACTTTAGCAAGGCCTTTGACAAGATCGCTCATGGCAGGCTAGTCTGGAAGGTTAGATCTCATGGGATCCTGGGGGAGATAGCAGATTGGATTCATAATTGGCTCAGTGGTAGGAAGCAGAGGATGGTGGTCGAGGATTGTTCCTCAGACTGGAAGCCTGTGCCTAGTGGTGTGCCACAGGGGTCAGTGCTGGGACCTTTGTTGTTTGTAATTTATATAAACGATTCGGATGTGAATGTACAAGGAGTGGTTAGTAAGTTTGTGGACGATTGTAAAATATATGGCGTTGTTGGTAATACAGAAGGTTATGAAGAATTACAGGGATACCTTGATCAGCTAGGTATGTGGGCTGAGGACTGGCAAATGGCTTTGAATCCAGATAAATGTAAAGTAGTACATTTTGGGAGATCAAACCAGGGTAGGACTTATAGAGTGAATGATAGGGCCCTGGGGAGTGTAATGGAATAGAGGGACTGAGGAGTGTAAGTGCATAGTTCGCTGAAAGCAGGGTCACAGGTAGATAGGGTGGTGAAGAAGGTGTTTAGCATGCTGGCCTTCATTAGTCAGGGTAGTGAGTATAGAAGTTGAGAAGTTATGTTGCAGTTATGTTGGTGAGACTGCACTTGGAATATTGTGTACAGTTTTGGTCACCCTGTTATAGGAAAGATGTTATTAAACTAGAAAGAGTGCAGAAAAGATTCCAGGATTTTGTCTTGACTTGGGGGCCTGAGGTTGTGTAGACTAGGACTTTATTCCCTGGAATGTAGGAGATTGAGGGGTGACCTGATAGAGGTATATAAGATCATGAGGGGCATAGATAGGGTGAAAGCACATCGTCTTTTTCCAAGGGAGGGGGTGCTAAAAGCAAGAAGGCATAGGTTTAAGAACAGAGGTGAGAGATTTAGAAGGAACATCAGGGGCAGCTTCTTCACGCAAAGCAGTGTGTGTATTTGGAATAAGCTACCAGAAATAGTGGTTGAGGCGGGCACATTAGCAAAACTTAAAAGCCATCTGGATAAATACATGGATAGGAGAGGTTTAGAGGGCTATAGGCCAAACGCGAGCAGTTGGGACTGGTTTGCTTGGCAACACAGTCGGCATGGATGAGGTGGGCCAAAGGGTCATAGAGTTATACAGCATGGAAACAGGCCAATTGGACTGACCTGTTCATGCTGACCAAGGTGGCTACCTAGGCTAGACCCATTTGCCCACATTTGGTCCATATCCCTCTAAACCTTTCCTATCCATGTACTTATCCAAATGCCTTTTAAATGTTGTTATTGTACCTGCCTTAACTACTTCCTCTGGTAGCTTGTTCCATATATGCACCACCCTCTACATGAAGAAATTGCCTCTCAGGTCCCTTTTAAATCTTACCCTACTCACCTTAAACCTACGCCCTCTAGTTTTTGGTTCCCTTTCCCTGTGAAAGAGACTGTGTGCATTCACCCTATCTATACCCCTCATGATTTTATGCACCTCTGTAAGGTCACCCCTCAGTCTCCTACCTTTCAAGGAATAAAGTCCTAGCCTGCCCAACCTCTCCCTAAAACTAGGCCCTCGAGTTCTGGCAATGTCCTCGTAAATCTCCTCTGCACTCTTTCCAGCTTAATGGCATCTTTCCAGAGGAAGTAGTTGAGGCAGGTACAATAACCATGTTTAAAAGGCATTTGGATATAGATAGGAAAGGTTGAGAGGGATATGGGCCAAATGTGGGCAAATGGGTCTAGCTTAGGTGGCCACCTTGGTCAGGGTGACCAAAACTGAACTCAATATTTGAAATGCAGCCTCACTAACGTCTTGTACGACTGCAACATAACATCGCAACTTCTAAATGCTGTGTCCTGACTGGTAAAGACCAGCATGCCAAAAGCCTTCTTCACCACCCTGTCTACCTGTGGTGTTGTTTTCAGGGAACCATGTACAGTATGATCCCATTACAGCACTCCTCATGGCCCTGTCATTGACTGGGAATATCCTATCCTGACTGTCCTCCCAAAGTGCAACACCTCACACTTATCCACATTAAAACCCATTTGCTATTCCTTGGCCCACTTACCTAGCTGATCAAGATCCCTCTGTAAATCCTGATAACCATCTTCACTGTCAATGATACCACCCATTTTAGTGTCACTTGCAAACTTACTAACCATGCCTTGTACATTCTCATCCAAATCATTTATAGTGGCAGCAAATAGCGGTTGTCCTAGCACTGACCCCTGGGGAACACCACCAGTCACCGGCAAAGCCATGCTGACTATTCCTATTCAACCCCTGTCTTTCTAAATGCTTGTATATCTTATCCCTCAGAATCCCCTCTGGTAACTTACCTACCACAGATGCAAGGCTTACTGGTCTATTGTTGCCAGGTTTTTCTTTGGCAGTCTTTCTTAAATAAATGGAGAACATTAGCCACCCTCCAGTCTTCCAGCAGTTCACCCATCATTAACAATGATGCATAAATCTCAGCCAGAGCTCCCGCAATTTCTTCTCTAGCTTCTTTTAGACATGATTTGTCAACTTGATTTCCTACGCACAAAGCCATGTGGACTATCCATAATCAGACTCTGTCTATGCAAATGCTGGTAGATCCTGTCCCTCAGAATCCCCTCCAATAACTTATCTACCACTGATGTCAGACTCACCAGCCTGTAGTCCTCTGGCTTTTCTCTGCTGCCCTTCTTAAATAACAGTAAAACATTAGACACACTCCCGTCTTCTGGAACTTCATCTGTGGCTAAAAATGAAATAAATATCTCTGCAAGGGCCTCCACAATTTCTTCCTTAGCTTCCCACAAGGTCCGAGGATGCACTTGGTCAGGCCTGGGGATTTATCCATCTTAATGTGCTTTAAGACCACCAATACCTCCTCCTTGGTAATTTGTATGTGGTCCAAGACATCACAATTCATTTGCCTCAGTTCCTTAGCATTCATGACCTTCTCCAGAGTAAACAGGTTGATAGTGTGGTAAAGAAGGCATACGGCATGCTTGCCTTTATTAGTCGAGGCATTGAGTTCAAGAGTCTGGAAGATATGCAGCTTTATGAAACTCTGGTTAGCCTGCATCTGAAGTATTGTATACAATTCTGGTTGCCCCATTATAGGAAGGGTGTGGAGGCTTTGGAAAGGGTGCAGAAGATGTTTACCAGGATGCTGCCTGGATTAAAGGGCATGTGCTATAAGGAGAGGTTGGACAAACTTGGGTTGTTTTCTCTGAAGCGGAAGAGGCTGAGGGAGACCTGATGGAATTTTCTCAGATTATGAGAGGCATAGATAGACAGCTGGTATCATTTTCCCAGGGTC
This sequence comes from Pristis pectinata, assembly GCF_009764475.1. Classification (NCBI taxonomy): domain Eukaryota; kingdom Metazoa; phylum Chordata; class Chondrichthyes; order Rhinopristiformes; family Pristidae; genus Pristis; species Pristis pectinata. The sequence continues at coordinate 20,968,707 of NC_067409.1, read as the reverse complement.
AAAATGTCTAATACTGGAGGGCATGCATTTAAGGCGAGAGAAGGTAAGTTCAGAGGAAATGGGCAGGTTTGTATGCAGAGAGTGGTGGGTGTCTGGAATGCGCTGCCAGGGGTGGTAGTGGAGGCAAATACGATAGACGCATTTAAGAGGTTCTTAGATAGGCACATGAATATGCAGAGGATGGAGGCATATGGATATTGTGTAGGCAGAAGGGATTAGTTTAGCTAGGCGTTTAATTACTAATTTAATTAGTTTGGCACATTGTGGGCCGAAGGGCCTTTCCTGTGCTGTACTGTTCTATTTTAAAAATAGAGAAATGCTCATTAAAAATCACGCCCATCTCCTGTGGCTCCACACATTGACAGTCATGCTGATCTTTAAGGGGACCTATTCTCTCCCTAGCCACCCTTTTATTCTTAATATACCTGCAGAATCTCTTGGGATTTTCCTTAACCTTGCTTGCCAGATGAACCTCATGCTGACTGCTTGCCCTCCTGATTTCCCTCTTAAGGGTAATCCTACACTTCCTACACACATGGAGGTATCCGCTTATTCTCGATTGCCGACGCATCCTTCTTTTTCCTGACCTGGTCATTCAGATAGATGGTAAATAAATGAGATTGAAGCACTGGTCCTTATAGCATTGCATTGTTACAACTAGTCTACTTGAAAACTATGCATTTATTCCTACCCTATATTTGAACTATTCTTGCCAACTGGGGTTGTTCAATCATCTTGCTGTTTCTAAATTCAATCCTATCATCTTCTCATCATCATGCTGTTCTATCATTTATAATTGGGAAGAATCTTTTAATACACTTTGGTTTAAAGAACATGACCTGCTTTAATTTATGCCACTCTTGAATAAAATAAACATTGTGCCATATGTTTCAATGGGCTTGCAATATGTGTACATTTTGCTGATCATAAATCTTGCTGATTGTAGATGTCACTCCTTACAATACTGCAGTGTTGACAGCTGTGATATATCAGAAGAGGAGGAGGAGGAGAGGTTCACCATGTCAATGCAAGTTTAATAAAGTCCGAACATTAGCTTATGGCAAACAATAGATGGCATGGTATATTCTCTAGTGTATCCAAGGGACTGTGGTTTCTCATTGCTTAAAATGAACATGCCTTGAGCAATTTTTCTCAAAAGCTGAAACAAACACAAAGAGGTGCAATAGTGTTCAGATGAATAGTGTTTAGATTCAGTTGGTCTGATTAAGGACAACCTTCCGGGATGTTCTATACCAGTGGGTTTTAGCCATTCTGCCCTTTCAGCGTTCAAGTGTGTTATGGCTCGAAGTGACTCTTATGCACGGCAAAGATTTTTTTGTAATCTTTCAGAGAGCAACATAGCAACTGAAGCAGCCAACATGAGGAGAGACCATTTGGGTTGGAGTTGTCTTCCTTGCAACAGATGGGGGATTTAATTGAGGTGTATACAATTCTGAGGTTAAAAGATCTATTTTCCTAGCAGGAGGGCAGTAACTGGGTGGGGGGAAGGGGGGAAGGCAATGATTTAAATTAATTGGTAGAAAATTAAAGGCAAGTTGAGAAAAAAATATTTTACCCAACGAATGGTGAGATTTGAAACTTGCTGCCTGAGAATAGTGGAGCCAAAGTCCTCACCATATTTAGAAAGAATAAGAAGAACATTTGGAGAACCATAACCTGAGGGCTAGGGACCAGGAAACGGCATCAGCCTAATGTCTACGTTACAACCATCATGGACATGACGGGCTGAATGGTCTCCTTCTGTGCCTTTTGTATAATTTGTTGATTTTTATAGCAACTAAAATTAAACTCAACAGCAAAGGTGTTGAGGAGGGTGATTTCTTAAGCACCTAGTAAAAGCACTGCCAGACAACATCAAGAAAATATAGGCATTTGTAATGATATCCCCACATGGACAATCAAAGAGTGAGGTCTCCTGTTACCAACAGGTGATCTCCAATATTCACTCCACTCCTCCTCCATCTATATCTGTAACCTCCTCCAGCCACACAACTAATCAAGTTCTCTGAACCCTCCAATCATTCTGTTCCTTTCTTTCTACTTCTTGGTTGCCACGCACTCAGCTGCCTGGGTTCTAAGCTGCAGAATTCCCTCCAATACCTATCTGTTACTTTGCCTCACCTTCCTCCTTTTCATTACTTAAAACCCAATCTTTGGCCAAGGTAACAAAATATCAAATAAGAATAGCTGGATTATACAGCACACAAACAGAGTGTTTGCCTTATTGGTTCATGTCAGCGTTTATGTAATACTTGAGTCTCCTCTTATCTTTCCCAATTTAAATCTATCAGTGTAACTCCTCCATTCCCTTCTCTCTCATACATCTGTCCAGCTTTCCCCTAAATCTAGATGCATTATTCACTTCAACCCTGCAGTAGTGAGTTCTACATTCTTACCACTCTTTGGAATTTCTCCTAAGTTCCCTATTGGATTTCATGGTGACTACTTGCAAATGATGGCCTTTCATTATGTACCTTCCCTCAAGTGGTAACATCTACTCGGCATCCACACTATCAAAACTATCAACCGTTTTATAAGAGGAGAGAAACTCAGTCTGGTCACCCTTTCTTGACATGTATACCCTCACATTATGAATCTTACCAGTACCTTCCTCAGTGTCTCTATTTGCTTTCTGCAAATGAGTGACCAGAACTGTATGCATTACTCCAATTGTGGTCAAAGCAAAGTTCAATATAAGATTAGACGAACTACCTTACTTCTCAATTCTATCCTTTTAGAAATAAGCCCAAGTGCATTTGTCATTTATTGGCTCACAATGGTAAGATGAATTCTCTCATTGCTGTCTCTGAAGGTTAACATAGAACACAGAACATAGAACATAGAACAGTACAGCACAGGAACAGGCCCTTCGGCCCAAGACATTGTGCAGAACTAAATAAATTAATAATTAAACTCCTAACTAAACTAATTCCTTCTGCCTACACAATGTCCATATCCCTCCATTCTCTGCACATTCATCTGCCTATTCAAGACCCTCTTAAATTCCTCTATCATATTTGCTTCCACTACCATTCCTGGTAGTGCATTCCAGCCACCCACCACTCTCTGTGTAAAAAACCTTGCCCTGGTCAAATTGTATGGTTGTACTTACCTTGTATGATCCCTCCAGAGTGAGTTTCTGTGGAGAAGTCAGCCCACTCACTTTTCACATCAATGGTGAGATCAGTGGCACAGGGAGTTGGGGGCCAGGTGTGCTAGAAGCCCACAATAAGCCCCATTCACAAAAAGGAGGAAAAAAGTCTTTGAAAGCTGGCAAAGTTACATCTGCTGCTGAATCTGACCTGTCAAAGTTGTCAAATACTCAGAATACTCCAAAAAACTTTCAAAAATATTCAAATACTGTGAAAGCTATTACAAAAAAATAAAAATATTAAATGGTACCTAAAAACACTTAAAACACAAAAAATAACTTAAAACTATTTAAAAACATGAATTATTTAAAAGGTTGTTAAGAAGGCATATGGTGTGTTGGTCTTCATTAGTTGGGGTATTGAGTTCAAGAGCCACGAGGTAATGTTGCAGCTCTGTAGAATTTTGGTCAGACCACATTTGGAGTATTGTGTTCAGTTCTGGTCGCTCATTATGGGAAGGATGTGGAAGCTTTAGAGAGGGTGCAGAGGAGATTTGCCAGGCTGCTGCTTAGAACGAAGAGCATGTCTTATGAGGATAGGTTGAGTGAGCTAGGGCTTTTCTCTTTGGAGAGAAGGAGGATGAGAGGTGACTTGATAGAGGTGTACAAGATGATAAGAAGCATAGATCGAGTGGACAGTCAGAGACTTTTTCCCAGGGCGACAATGGCTAACATGAGGGGACATAATTTTAATGTGATTGGAGGAAGGTATAAGGGGGATGTCAGGGGTAAGTTTTTTACACAGAGAGTGGTGGGTGCATGGAATGCACTGCCGGCAGAGGTTGTGGGGGCAGATACATCAGGGACATTTAAGAGACTCTTAGATAGACACATGAATGATAAAGAAATGGGGGCTATGTGGGAGGGAAGGGTTAGTTAGATCTTAGAGCAGGATAAAATGACGGCACAACATTGTGGGCCAAAGGGCCTGTACTGTGCTGTAATGTTCTATGTTCTATGTTCTATTTAATATCTTCATCCCTTGCAACCAGTCACCTCCAATAAAATGAATGGAGACGTTTTCCCAACACCAGACGTAACCTATTGTAAGATGTTCATGCAAATTCCCAACTGTGAGTGATAGATAATTACTATAACTTCCAAAAATACAAAGGCAAAATGAAAACCACAACTTTGGGGCTTCTATGCTCCTATGAACATCTCAGAATTGATGACAATCTTGCAGGTTAAGTGGCATCATACTCAAGAAACGTCCACCCATCATCTTTTTAATGTGACAGTGTCACATTTTGACTGAGGACTCAACTGTAATGTGCTTCAAGGTGATTTACTGCATTAAAGGTGCAATGTTGTCATTGGTGTTGGTACCTGTCAGATATGCCAAAAACAGTAAAGCTTGCCTATTTTTTTGTTGCTAAATTGATGACCTCTTGCCTGGCTGACGTCCAAAAGGTTTAGTTAAAAGGATGATAGAGAGACCTTTTTGAGAAAAATAAAAGGGATATGGCTGGGATACTTTGGAATATCCCAGACCACACATACATGTGTGTGTTTGAAAACATATCTTTTAATATAGGGGTGAAGGATCTTGCATTGTTGATACCGATTAAAGGAGATTGGGTTGCAAAGGGACTAAAAAGAACAACACACAATATGAACTATAAGACATAGAAGCAGAATTAGACCATTGGGGCCATCATCTGCTCTGCAATTTGATCATGGCTGATTTGTTTTTCCTTCTCAACTCCATTCTCCTGCCTTCTCCCCATAACCTTTGATGTTCTTTCTAATCAAGAACCCATCAACCTCTACTTTAAATATACGCAATGACTAGGCCTCCACAGCCATCTGTGGCAATGAATTCCACAGATTAATCACCCTCTGGCTAAAGAAATTCCTCCTCATCTCTGTTCTAAAGGGACGTCCTTCTATTCTGAGGCTGTGTCCTCTGGTCCTAGACTCTCCCACTACTGGAAACATCCTCTCCACATCCACTCTATCCAGGCCTTCCAATATTCGGTAGATTTCAATGAGATCCCCCCTCATACTTCTAAACTCCAGTGAGTACAGGCCTAGAGCCATTAAACGCTCCTCATACATTAACTCTTCCATTCCCTGGATCATTCTCGTGAACCTCCACTGGACCATGTCCGACGGCAACACATCCTTCCTTAGATATGGGGCCCAAAACTGCTCACAATACTCCAAATGCAGTCTAATCAATGCCTTATAGAGCCTCAGCATTGCATCCTTGCTTTTATATTCTAGTCCTCTCAAAATGAATGCTAATATTGTACTTGCCTTCCTTACTACCGACTCAACCTGCAAGTTAACCTTGAGGGAATCCTGCACAAGGACTCCCAAGTCCCTTTGCACCTTCAATTTCTGAATTTTCTCCTCATTTAGAAAACAGTCTACACCTTTATTCCTTCTGCCAAAGTGCAGGACCGTACACGTCCCTTTGTTGTATTCCATCTGCCACTTCTTTGCCCATTCTCCCAACCTGGACATTCTTTCAAGAAGTAACTACATTGAGGAAGAAGGAAAACCCCTTCACCCTTTTCTGCTCTCATCTTCTCCTCCCATTGAGAGCAGTGACAGTTTCCCTCATCCGCACCTTCCCTTCCATCAGTCTTCATGAATATCCAATACCTACAATGCATTACCATCAGCATGTTCAACATTACAGAGGGACAGTTCCCCCTGATATGCTCTCCTTCAAACTTCCAACACCCTTTCCCCTTCTCAGGGCATGTCTCAATGAACCTGCAGCAGAAGCAACACCTGCCCTTTTAGCTCTTCCCTTTTCACCTTCCGGGATTCCAGACAGTACTTCAAGATGACACAACAATTTAATATACTGCAATTCATCTCCACAATATAATCTTCTGAACCTTGGAGCAACTTAACACAGATTCGCTGACTTGCTGAACTTCTGGTTGCCTGCGCATGTTTGACCTCCTACACTATCCCATTGAAGCTCAACATAAACTCATAGAACATTTGCAACTAAGTACATTAAAATTTTTGGACTCAATATCAAATATAACTACTATAAATATAATCAGCCACTTCACATCAGCCAGCATTTTCTTTTACTTCTAATTTCCCAGCATCTGTTTTGTGCTGTATTTCATAGTTCCTGCGTTATGTTATCTTTTTCCCCTTTTCTATTTTCGTTCATCTCCCATTTACACGTCCTCCAGACAGCTGAGACCAACATGCCTTCACCACTCTCCCTCAGCTGCCACAAACCACCATTTGTGCCACCCAGACTCACTTGGTCTCTGTCCTTCCACAGACATTGCCTTTGCTCTCTCTACCCACTCCCCCTTCCCTATAACATAAGACATGTCTGATTTCTAACTTCTCTCAGTTCTGATGAAAGGTCATCAGCCTGAAATATTAACTGCTTCTTTCTCCAGAGATGCTGCCTGACCTGTTGAATATTCCCTGCATTTTCTCTTTACTTGTGTCTCACACATCCAGCATTCATTTTTTTTGACTCTCTCCTCTACCGGTAAAATCAGATTTCATCCATCTCCTCCTATTCACACCTCTCCTTTTGTTGTCCACTGGTCTTCATCATAACACCGTCACAACTTGTCTCTTTCGATCTCTCCTTGTCTTGACCCCATCATAGGCTTTTCCTCTCCATTTTCTTTTGTTTTATTTCTAACTTTTCCCAGTTCTGATGTAAGGTCCTTGACCCGGAACATTAACCCTGTTTCTTGCTCCATAGACAGTTTGGTTGTGGTATTGTGTGCAGTTCTGGTTGCCTAGCTATAGGAAGGATGTCATTATGCTGGAAAAGGTACAGGAAAGACTCACAAGGATGTTACCACAGCTGGAGGGCTCAAGTTATAAGGAGAGACTGGGTAAGCCGGCACTTTTTTCTGTTCAGAGGCAAAGGGGTGACCTTATAAAGTCAGGAGGGAAATAGATAATGTGAATGGTTGCAGTCTGGGTTGAGGAATCTAAAACTAGAGGGCAAAGATTTAGGGTGAGAGGGACAAGTTTTTCAGATAGAGGTTGGTAGGCATGTGGAATGACTCAGCAGGACAGGACAGCATCTATGGAGGGAAATAGACAGTTGACATTTTGGGTCGAGACCCTTCATCTGGACCCTTTGTCCATTTTCCTTCATAGACACTGCCTGACCTGCTGAGTGTCTCCAGCACTTTGTATGTCACTCCATTTTCCAGCATCTGCAGTCTCTTGTGTCTCCTGTGTGTGGAGTGAACTGCCAGAGGAAGTGGTAGAGGTGGGTACAATTGCAATGTTTAAAAGATGTTTGGACAGGAGTATGGATAGAAAAGATTTAGAGGGATATGGGCCAAATGCAGGCAAATGGGATTAGACCAGGTTGGTAACTTTGTCAGCATGGACGAGTTGGGCTGAAGGGCCTTTTACCATGCTGTATGATTCTATGACTCTATGATAACGCCTGAACTCTTGAGTATTTTCGACAATTTATGCTTTTATTTGCTTCTTTCTAAACCTTGTAGTTTAAATGCAGAAGTCTAATTCTGCAATGCATGTTACCAATTAGGATAAATTCTGTCTCTCTGTTCATTAAATAGAGAAAAAATGATAGCGGTGACTGTAAGGCTGTCACTTAATTGATTGCTACAACGACATCACTGCGTGACAGGAAAACTCAAGTGAATTAGAACTGTCAGCTGAACCTTGAGATAAGAATACAACTTTGTAATTGCTCCAAGGTATTTATTATTTCTTATAAAACGCTGTGAAGTTCACGTTGGTCACCTTACTCTGTGTTGGGTCCATTCTCTTCTTCAGCAGTAGCTGTCTATTCTGATGCAGACTGCAAGGCACACTGATAAGTGCACAGAAAGATTGCTGGTATTCTTTGCAATTTTATCAATATTAATGAACAGTGCATTTTTGTGAATTAGGCCAAAGTGAATACATTTTTTTCTCTTTGGATTTTTCTCCCTCTCCTGAAACATGGACCATGGCTTCATCTTTCCTCCTTCTCCTTGTATTCCTTTTGTTTTGCACTATTTATTTATTTTTGTAATTTATAATAATTGTATGTCTTTGTACTAAACTGCTGTCACAAAACAACAAACCACATCATATAAGATATTTATTTATTAGTCACATGTACATCGAAACTCACAGTGAAATGTATCTTTTTGTATTACTGAGAATGCGCTGGGGGCAGCCCGCAAGTGTCGTCACTCTTCCGGCGTCAACATAGCATGCCTACAGCTCCTGACCTGTAGGTCTTTGGAATGTGGGAGGAAACCAGAGCACCCGGAGGAAACCCACACAGACACAGAGAGAATGTACAAACTCCTTACAGACAGTGGCGGGAATTGAACCTGGGTCGCTGGTGCTGTAATAGCGTTATGCTAACCGCTACACTACCATGTCGCTATCAGTCAGTGATAATAAATGTGATTCTGATTCTGATTCCTGCTGATTACTAAGGAGATATAAACTAATATATTTTGCAACATAAAATACAAATGAGCATAAGGTGAATTTAAAGCATGTATCAGAAAGGATATCCTCCCTCAAATTATCAGAAGTATTTTGAATGGATTCAGCAAACCATTGGTGAATCAAAGCAAGCAACTGCAGATTCTGGAATCGAAACAGAAAATGCAAGTCAGGCAGCATCACTGTATGCAAGTGAAACAAAGTGACGGCAATTTATACCAGCCTTGCCAGCCCACCCATACATTGTAAAGGAATTAAGAAAAAAATAATCCTAGGGGGAGTGGAAATACTATTATCTAAAAGGCCATTCAACTTCACGTCAATTGAGATGTACTTAAAGATCTGGTGTAATGTACATTTTCTGTGTGGGGTCCTGGAGTTGTTTTCAATTGTCTTTGGGGATTTGGAGAAGAAGTTCTCCTGTGTTCTATCTTTCCCAAATAATGGTTACCTGTCATTCTATTTTGAGTGCCTCCCCCAAGGGATTACTGAGAGGAGGAAGGAAGGTGGACGTCCACTGGTGGTTTCAGGTGCTTGGTCACGATGCCCTGGGCAGATTTGAGGGGCTGGCTGATCTTTCTTATCTGGTTACAGGCCAGATAAGAAAGATCAGCCATTTGTCCCATCATGTCCATGCCAGCTCTTGATCAGAGTACCTCTCTCCTTCCACCCACTGGTACTTTCTCTTGAAAATTGTTCCTCACCATAAATTTATCCAAGGCCACATTGGAACCTGCCTCCCCACATCTGCAGGTAGTGCATCCCAGTCACTAACCACATGTTCTCTCTTATCATGGTGAAACAAAAAGACCCAGAAAACCTGAGACTAGTTCCTTTAATTATTTACAGCAGCATTTTGTTGACTGTCTGGAGAGTTAGGCAAGGAACTGCCATGACATAAATGTAGCAATATGGGGCTCCATCAACTAAGTGCTAGAAAGCAATCAAAACCAGCTAGTGTCAAGCCAGGGCAACTACACAAGACTTATTTCATAGAATCAGAATGATTACAACACAAGAAAAGGCCATTGTCCATTCTATCCATGTTGGCTCTCTAAAAGTTCCACCACTCTTCCCCCAAGTCCTTTTTTATAAAGATTCCTTCCCTGTATGCCTTTCCTTGCCAGCCAGTTTACATGTCCAAACGTCCCTGCACATCAATGTTTGGTTGATTAGCCACAAAAGCAATCTATTATCCTAATATTAGGATATGGGGTGGGGCCAACGACATAATCATGAAGGCAGCCAGGCAAGAATCCAACATAGGAACATAAGAACATAAGAAATAGGAGCAGGAGTAGGCCATTTGGCCTGTCAAGTCTGCTCTGCCATTCAATAAGATCATGGCTGATCTAGCCGTGGGCTCAGATTCACCTACCTGCTTTTCTCCATAATCCTTAATTCCCCTACTATGCAAAAATCTATCTAACTGTGTCTTAAATATATATAATGAGGTAACCTCTACTGCTTCCCTGGGCAGAGAATTCTACAGATTCATTACTCTCTGAGAAAAGCAATTTCTCCTCATCTCTGTCCTAAATCTATTCCCCCAAATCTTGAGGCTATGTCCCCTAGTTCTAGACTCACCTACCAGTGGAAACAATCTTCCTGCCTCTGTCTTATCTATCCTTTTCATAATTTTATATATTTCTATAAGATCCTCTCTCATTCTTCTGAATTCCAGTGAGTATAGTCCCAGGCAACTCAATCTTCCCCTCGTCTCTGGAATCAACCTGGTGAACCTCCTCTGCACCACCTCCAAAACCAGTATATCTTTCTTCAAGTAAGGAAACCAGAACTGCACGCAATACTCCAGATGCGGCCTCACCAGTAACCTGTACAGTCGCAGCATAACCTCCCTGCTCTTAAATTCAATTCCTCTAGCAATGAAGGCCAGGTTTCCATTTGCCTTCTTGATAACTGTTGCACCTGGAAACCAACATTTTGTGATTCATGCACAAGCACCCCCAAGTCCCTCTGCACAACAGCATGCTGCAATATTTCACCATTTAAATAATAATCTGATCTTCTATTTGTCCTTCCAAAGTGGATGACCTCACATTTACCAACATTGTACTTCATCTGCCAGATCCTTGCCCACTCACTTAACCTATCTATAGCTTCTGTACAATTTGCTTTTCCACTCAATTTAGTGTCATCAGCAAACTTAGATATGCTATACTGTTGCCTCTTCCAAATCGTTAATGTATATCATGAACAGTTGTGGGCCCAGCACTGACCCCTGCGGCACCCCACTCACCACTGATTGCCAACCAGAGAAACACCCATTTATCACGTCTGCCTTCTATTGGTTAACCAATCCTCTATCCATGCCGATGCATTACCCCCAACTCCATGCATCCTTATCACATGGATAAGTCTTTTATGTGGCACCTTATCAAACGCCTTCTGGAAATCCAAATATACAACATCCACCTGTTCTCCTCTAACCACTGTGCTCATTATATCCTCAAAGAACTCCAGTAAGTTTGTCAAACAGGACCTGCCTGTTCCAGTGTCTGCCTGATGGAATCACTTCTATCCAGATGTCTCACTATTTCTTCCTTAATGGTAGCTTCAAGCATTTTCCTGACTACAGATGTTAAGCTAACTGGCCTATAGTTACTTACCTTTTGCCTACATCCCTTTTTAAACAGTGGTGTGACATTTGCTGTCTTCCAATCCGCCATGACCTGGCCAGAGTACAGGGAATTTTGGTAAATTATCACAAACGCCTCTACTATAACTTCTCCCATTTCTTTCAGTACCCTGGAATGCATCCCATTAGAACCAGGGGACTTGTCTACCTTTAGGTCCACTGGTTTGCTCATCACTACCTCTTTGGTGACAGCGATTGTATCGACCTCCTCACCTCCCATCACATCCATAACCTCTCTCTTTGGCATGTTAGATGTGTCCTCCACTGTGAAGATCAACACAAATTAGTCATTTAAGGCCTTGGCCATTTCTACATTACCCAATATTAATTCCCCCTTCTCATCTTCCAAGGGACCTACGTTCACTTTAGCCACCCTTTTCCACTTTATATTATTATAAAAACTTTTACTATCTGTTTTTATATTTCTTGCTAGTTTATTTTCATAATCTATCTTCCCTTTCCTTATTGCTTGCTTAGTGGTGCTCTGTCGCTTTTTAAAGTTTTCCCAATCTTCCAGTTTCCCACTACTCTTGGCGACAACATTCCAATAATGATTAACAGACAGTGAAAACATTTAGTAAAGCAATGTGTTTTTAATCTTTGAGTCATGGGCAAGTTGAGAATGTAGATCTCAGGGTCAGATTTAGGCAAGTTATGTTGATGGCTCCTAGAAGAGACTTTGGCCTTCATCTGTTTATAGAGTAGCCCTTCAGTTCTTCTGGCCTTTTGTAAAGCAGGGACTTGATGGTTTCCAGTTCTCCTAAGTTTCATTCTCAAACTTTTACTGACATTATAACCAAAAGCAGGCTCTTTGTTGCTTTTACATGAGCAGACTAAATGGCTCAAGCTTTAACACACATGAATCTGCAGGATCTCAGCACCTGACTTTCTCAGTCTAGCAACAGCAGTATAATGGCACACTCCAAGACCAACTATCTCTGCAGCATGCCGATGTAAAATTGATATTTGCAGATTAATAATTTCTATTAATGTTTCCAACATTGTTCTGAATTTACACCTTTATCAGTTTATGACAAATTTCAATTCTTTCAAATGTTACTCTTGCTTGAGAAGATGACTGCTAAATAATTCAGAAAAATAGACTATGGGATCACCTTCTGTTCTCTGAGCTTTCTTCTAAAAGACAAAAAAAATGCTAACACGAATCCCTTTAACTATGAACACGGTCCCCTTAAGTGCGCATTGCCTGACTGGATCCTTCAGTACATCCCTCTTTTCCCCCAGGAAGAGGCTAATAGTCTCATTAGGCTCACAAGTTTGCCTTGTATGTCTTATATGTACTTTGAAAATCGAGCAGAATTAAACAGAAACGTAACAACACATTGATCACTCATACCTTCTTCACACCTGTTTCCAATGGTTCTATAAATGCATCCCCCAGAAGCTTAGATGGGCAAACAATCCCCATTCAAATCAAATGCACTCCCACAGTTAATTAAACAGAGCTTTCAAAGATGTAACAATCTGCTATTAGAACCCACTAAGAGAAGAACTCAGAGGACACCCAGAGATATCTGAGCCTTGAAAGTCAAGAGGTGACTCTTGAAAGGGGTCTAGCAGCAGCTCTTGCATTGAGAGATTAGACAGCCATATATCTTGTGGAACAGTAATGCTGTTTTATTTAAGATGAGCTGTTACTTCTCAATGCATGGTGATTTCTTTATCAAGCCAAAAGATAGCATAAGAAATGAAATTCATTTTCTGATCCTAATTAGAATCCCCGAAGTTACAATGGTTAGGATTTGGGGTATATCATTACGAAGAATCTTAAGTAGATAATTGGTCATTTCATTCACCACTTGTCTGACGAGTAGGCATTCGTGCATTAAATGGACAAATGGTCCCTTAGCACCTCCAGCAAGAATTATAATTACTTTGTTCCATACATAGAGAAAAAAATTAGTTATGGGCAGTGAACCAAATTTCAATCCTCAAAGCGAGTCAACTTGGTTAATTTGCTGAGCACTCACATTTGGCCTGTTCTTAAAACTTCATTCATCAATAAAGTCAGAAAATATCCCTCTGTACAGGTTGCTTGCCCATCTCACTCCGAGCTTCCCCACTGAGCTTCCCACTGAACTTGTAGCACACTAAAATTAAATCTTTTGTTTTCTCCTCATTATTGCATTTCAGGTATGTTAATAATGAAATCCTTGTCTAGAAATTAGAATTAGTTCTCTTAACACCGTCCTGCCTATTATGCTAATGTCCAAATGGATCCCCTACACAAAATTTGTGAAATTGGGCAAACTTATGTAAAAAAACAGCACCATGGTAGTTTGCACATGGAGTACCACAGGGAGAGCATCTTTTAAAGTCCAGTTAACAATGACAAGGCAGTTACAATCTTTGGAAGTACCTTCGAATGGGAACTGGATAGGCACCAGTTTACTGCATGATTCTATGTACAAACCAAAATGGTGTTGTTTGTCACACGTTTTTACCCAGTTTCACAATTTGCACAAGAAGGCTGCAAAGCTGAAGGCAGCAATGACTGATGCTGTGACCATTAATCATTAGCAATGAAAACTGATGTGGACAGATGGTCTGTGCAAGATGTTGATGTGACAGTGCAAACCTTGTCTCATTGGCAAATCTCACCACCGGCCGCAGCATTTTTTAATGTTCAACAAAGGTCGTAGGTTGCACTTGAAGGCGCAATTCATGCTGGCAATGGAGGAAGTGTGTGGAGTGTGACTTGTGGTGTCATTAGGTGCATGACTGATGACATGGAAAACAGCAGGAGCATAGCGTTGAATTGCACATGGAAACACACAGGCCAGTTTCCTAATTTCCTAATGATGACTGGAATGATCCAACCAGTCATGGTGATGTTGATAGTTTGTGGCAGGGGGAGCGAGAAGCAGGGAGTGGAGTGGAATGGTTTCTCACTCTTGCCCTCCATTCCCCATTCCCACCATGTTCCTGTCCTCTTCACTATTAAGTTATCTGTTAGCAATAATGCCTCTGAATTTAGCATGGACATCTTTTCAAAGCAGTCTGTATCTTCAACTCCATCTCTTTTGGTTAACTTCCTTCTAATATTTTTCTCTGATATTCTTAATGTCTGCTGCACATGTGAAAGGCCTGTGGAAATGCTGGCCAAGAATTCACAGAAGCATAGAAGCTTACTGCACGTAAACTGCTGCTTCGACCATCATATTCATGCTGGTCAAAAATGGACAATTCGGATTGCTTTAAATTCCCAGCTCTCAGCCTGTAATCTTGCAATTTATGCTCTTCAGGTGCTCAGCTAGGCTTGCTTTAACTGTGATAAAGTTTCTGCCTCCACCAATCTTTCAGGCAGTGAGTTACAGACTCCCCACTATCCACTGACTGACAAAAAATCCTTAATTATTCCAATCCATCTACCAATTAACTTAAATCCGTGCACCTCAGTTATTATGTACTCCAGTCCAAGTCCATAGATCCCTCAAAGTTGGCGAGCAAGTTGATAAGGTGTATGGTGTGCTGATCTTCATTAGATGGGGGACAGAATTCAAGAGCCGCGAGGTAATGGTGCAGCTCTGTAAAACTCTGGTTACACCACACTGAGAGTATTGTGTTCGGTTCTGGTCACCTCATTATAGGAAGGATGTGGAAGCTTTAGAGATGGTGCAGAGGAGATTTACCAGGATGCTGCCTGGATTAGAGAACATGTCTTATGAAGAAAGGTTGAGCGAGCTAGGGCTTTTCTCTTCGGAGAAGCGACTTGATAGAGCTGCATAAGATTATGAGAGGCATAGATAGGGTGGACAGCCAGCACCTTTTTTCCCAGGGTAGCAATGACCAATGCCAGAAGATATCCATTTAAGGTGAATGGAGGAAAGTTTAGGGGAGATGTCAGAAGTAGGTTTTTTACACAGAGAGTAGTGGATGGGGGTGGTGGTAGAGGCTGATACAATAGGAACATTTAAAAGACTTTTAGGTAGGCATATGGATGTGAGAAAAATGGAGGGTTATGGGCTGTGTAGAAGGGAAGGGTTAGATTGATTGTGGAGTAGGTTTATATAGGTCAGCACAACATCATGGCCAAAGTGTACATACTGTTCTGTACTCTTCTATGTTCTGTTATCTTCCCTTGTAAGGAATGCTAGTCCTTCCTATTCATCCTATCTCAGGCTTTTATATTTTTATGCACCTTAGTTATATCTCCTCAGTCTCCTCTGTTTCAGTGAAGAAATCCCCGGCCAGATGGGCTCTGCACATTAGTAAACCATTCATATAAATCTTCTTTGCATCTTCTCTGGGTCTAAGACACCTTTCTAATGTGGTGTCCACAATACTTTAGCTGTCTTCTAACTAGTGTTCTGGCAAGTAAGAATGTATTACCATTTATCATCATGTGGATGATCGTATTTTACCTTCAAGTCAATATAATTGAATATTGTATGTGATTTGTATTTAATTGTAGCTGCAGGTACATCCAGTGAGGTGTCACTGGAACATGGCTCCACTCTTGATCATTTTTGGTTTTCTCTTCAAAAACCCCTTATAGAGTGTCTCTTTAAATACTGGAATTGAGCATAAGTTACGGGTGCTGATTGGATAGGGATCTCAGAACTATAATTATAATGAGATGCTGAGTTAAGAAGAATCTGGTAGAACCCCTACACCTGCTCCCTTCCACTCCTGGTGTGTTCCACAATTAAAATCAGAGCCATCGTCTCCATTTTCATTTGATAGCATCAGTTGTTTCATCATCTATGTCAAAACTTCCTCCTCCTCCTCAAATCATTAACTAACACATAATGAACATTATTTGTTTTTTATTGTTTTTATACAGCATACTTGTTCATTTGGTTCATGTGCAGTTCACTCAAAGTTTCTCCTCCAAGAAATCTACCCAGTTACTTCAAACTTATTTTGTCATACCACCAGACAATATTGAAAGTCAACCATCTCTTTTCCTCCTTAGATGTTGCTTGACCCACTGAGTTCTTCCAGATGTTTGTTTCTTGTTCCAGATTCCAGCATCTGCAGTTCTCCCTTGTGTCTCCAATATTGAAAATATCCTCTGCACATTTTACTTTCAAGCAATTGCATTGCAACCAAAGCTTCAAAGGACATTGTTAATTATTGAAAGTGTGGCAACTGTAAAAGGAAAAGAAGGGCTTGCATAATATAGCACTTTCAAAGACCTCAGGATACTGAGCGTATATTTGAATAGAAGTATCTGGTAATGTACGAACCATGACACTCACTGTGTCCATAGTAATCTACCATGTATAGCTTTGTAATTATGGCCCATCTGATATTAGTGGACCATTAAATATTAACCAAGATTGCTCTGCTCTACTTCAAAATAAAAGCCATGGGATCTTGTTCATTCCACTCAGGGGTTTATCATCTGATCCAATGGTCAGCGACATATTGTACAGCAATGTCACTGGAGTGTGAGCTTAGACATTTGTTTCAAGATTCAGACCAAGCATTTTTACATCCTTTCTTCCCACACTCCAGGTCCCCAAGAGCACTTTCCAGATGATGCGGTGATTTACTTGTACACCTCATTTAATGTACTGCAATTTGTGGTCACACTGTGATCTCTAAGCTAGGTAGTCAAATATAGATCAGTTGACTACGTTGCAGAACACCTCCATTCAGGCCGCAAGCTTCCAGTCGCTTGTGACTTAAGCTTTCCATTCCACTCTCACTCTGCCCTTCTACACTGATCACATGAAGCCCAACAGAAAAAGCATGAGGAATACCACTTCCTCTTCTGTCTGACCACATTCCACCCTCTGGACTTAACACTGAATTAAGAATTTTTGAATAATCAACCATTCCTGCCTTGAACTTCCCATTTCCAGCATTCCCATTTTGTTTTCTACTAGTAATGACAAAGTTCATTTGTCTTCTGATTACCTCCACCAGTTGTATAATGTCATTCACTGGGCTTCACTGTTCTCTTTTACCACCATTCTAGTCACTCAATTTCCCCTGTCCCACCCCCAATCAAAGACTTTCCTCTTGTTCCTTCTCCATGCCCCCTACACGCCACACCCAACCACCCTTTCTCTGCAACTTCAAACTTGTTTTACCTCTAATTTTTCCCAGTTCTGATGAAAAGTCTTCAACCTGAAACATTCGCACTTGTTTTTCTCCCCACGATACTGCCTGACCTGCCAAGAATTTAATTCTTTATTCAGATCAAATGTCGGATAAGAACCCATAAATCTCTGCTTCAAACTGACTCTGTTGACTTGCTCTTAAGTTTATGCTTCTGAGATCTAATTAAAAATAAAAAAGGTAAATGTGTCAAATTGTAGTTATTTGCATTTATATAGTACCTTATTGCTTTTTGAACTGTGAATTTAACTTTCAAGTGCAGTGGCTAAAATTGTGCAAGCAAATCTGACCTTCATCGCACATCCACAAGCTGAGGGAAGGAAATGATCAGACTGTCTGGCATTTTGTTCTTGAACTTTATTATTTGGCAAAAAAGTAAGTCTGGACAAATTACTTCCTCGGCCCATGCAAGACTGAATTCTAAAATGTTTCTTTCAACTGTGCAGCACTTATCAAATCAGAGATAATGTGGATACATTCAAGTAATAGGACTGTACAACAAGGACAAGTCATCTGAATTGCTGTAATGTTAACATCTATTGAATAAATGGGAACATATGATTGACTTAAAGTAGGTGTCACAATTCAGCAGCAGCTAAATTATGGACAGAGATGCCTGGTTATTGATTGTCACTCTGTCCAGATCCTTTCTGTTAGAGTGAGTATTTGCTCTAACTTTTACATGACTGAAATACAATGGGCCAATTTGAGCTCCAGTGTGGAAGGTTGTTCCATTTGGAACAGACTCCCACTCTTCAACATGTGAAACTTTATCCACAGGAGTTTGATCAGCCATGTCAGAGCACATGAAACTGGGGGTGACATACTGATGGAGATAGAGAATTGTTTATCAGACAGAAAACAAAGGTGGGAATAAATAGACTGTTCTCAGGTTGGCAAGTTGTGACAAGTAGGGTGAGACAGATATTGGTGGTTATGCCCCAGCTAGTCACAATTTAGGTAAATGATTTTGCTGAGTCATATTTCCTAGTATGCTAATGTTACTAAACTAAGCAACATTGTGAGTGCAGAGGACCATGTAAAGGGACTTCAGAGAAGTGTGGGAAACCTGAGGGAATGGGTGAGAATATGGTAGAAGGAATGTAATACGGAAAAATTGCTGGGTCATCTATTTGGGTGAATATAACAGAAACAAGAAGTATTTGTTATATAGTGAGAGAATGGATAGTGCTGAAGTTAAAAGGATCTAAGTATGCTGGTACAAACTTCACGTGCATGTGCAGTAGGTGATTAGGAGGCAAATGGAAAACTAGTCTTTTTAATGAGAAGGTTTGATTAAAGGTATAAGGAAGGACTGAAATTGCATTAGGCCTTGCTGAAATTGCACCTGGAGTATTCTGTACAATTTTGGTAAACTAAATTGGTAAATCGGTAAATTGGTTTATTATTGTCACATGTACCAAGGTACAGGGAAAAATGCATGCCATCCATACAGATTATTTCATCACATCAGTATATTGAGGTAGTACAAGGGGAAAGCAATAATAGAATGCAGAATAAGTGTTACAGTTACAGAGAAAGTGCAGTGCAGGCAGACGATAAAGTGCAAGGCCACGACGAAGTAGATTGTGAGGCCAAGAACCCATTTTATTGTACAAGAAGACCATTCAATAGTCTTATAACAGCGAGATAAAAGCTGTATTTGAGCCTATAGTATGTACTTCCAGGATTTTGTACCTTCTGCCTGATGGGAGGTTTGAGAAGAGAGAATGTCCGGGGTGGGAGGGATCTTTGATCATGTTAGCTGCTTTACTGAGGCAGCAAGAAGTATAGACAGAGTCCATGGAGGGGAGTTGGTTTCCGTGATGTGCTGCACAGTGTCCACAATTCTCTGCAGATACTTGCAGTCTTGGGCAAAGCAGCTGCCATACCAAGCTGTGATGCATCTGGATAGGATGCTTTCTATGGTGCATCTATAAAAATTGCTGAGGGTCAATGGGGACATGCCGAATTTCTTTAGCCTCCTGAAGAAGTAGAGGTACTGGTGAGCTTTTTTGGCCATGGCATCCTCATGGTTGTACCGGGACAGGCTGTTGATGATGTTCACTCCGAGGGATTTGAAGCTCTCAACCCTCTTGACCTTAGCAATGTTGCTGTAAACAGGAGCATGTGCACTGCCCTCTCCCCCCCTCCCTGAAGTCAATGACCAGCTCTTTCGTTCTGCTAACATTGAGTTTGGTCTCCTTACCTTAGAAAGGATGTACATGCTGTAGAAGCAGTGCAGTGAAGATTTAGTAGAACGGTTCTGGCAGTCTTGCCAAATGAGGAGAGATTGAGTAAACTGGGACTGCCTAGAGAATGAGAGGAGATCTCATCGAATTTACAAAGGTGTTTAGGGGTTTGACAGACTAGATGCAGGGAGGATATGTCCCCTGACTGAAGAATGTAGGACCAGTTTGAGGATACTTGTGTAGCCAATTTGGGACTGAAATGAGGAGAAACCTTTTCACTTGGAGGTGGTGAACCTTTGAAATTCTCTTCACTAGAGGGTTGTGGTGGCTCAGTCATTGAGTTAATTCAAAACAGAGATTGGTAAATTTCTGGATATTAAGGGAATCAAGGAATATGGATATAGTGCAGAAAATTGATGGTGAGGCAGAAGATCTGTCACAATCTTGATGAATAGTAGATTTCTTGATGAAATGTTACAACTGTACAAGTCATTGGTGGGACTACACTTGGAGTATTGTGCACAGTTCTGGTTGCCCATCCATAGGAAGGATGTCATTAAGCAGGAAAAGATTCATGAGGATGCCACTGGGACTGGAGGGCTTGAGTAATGAGGAGAGACTGGATAGGCTGAGGCTTTTATTGCAGGCCTTTCATCCCAACTTGTCCGTGTCGACCAAGTTGTCTCCCTGAGCTCATCTCATTTGCCTGTGTTTGGCTCATATCATTTACATCTTTCCTATCCATGTATCTGTCTAAATGCATTTTTTAAACGTAATTGTACCCGCATCCACAGCTTCCTCTGGCAGCTCATTCCATATACCTGCTACCCTGAGTGTAGGAGGTTGATGGGTGAGTTTATGGAGATATATAAAATTATGAGGAGCACAAATCAGGTCAAACTAGAGGGCTTAAGTTTAAGGCGAAAGGGAAAAAAATTTAAAAGGGGACCTGTGGAGCATCTTTTTCACACAGAGGGTGGCGAGTATATGGAACAAGCTGCCAGAGGAAGCTGTAGATGCAGGTGCAATTACATTTAAAAGATACATTTAGACAGGTATGTGGATAAGAAAGAGGTAGAGTGATATGAGCCAAACACAGGCAAATGGAACTAGCTCAGGGATGCAACTTGGTTGGCATGGGCAAGTTGGGCTGAAGGGCCTGTTTCTGTGCTGTATAACTTTATGACTCGATGTCTAGGAGAAGATAATCTGGTTTGAGGAGGCTCGAAGACCCATTTGACCTATTCTTGCTACCATTTGTTATTGGCTGGTGTTCATAGGTGTTTTCTGGCTTCCTTTTCCATGGAATTTAGAGTCTACTGATCCCATTACCAGATCTGGAATATATTGACCTGAGTTCTGTGTGCACTTTGCATGTGGCCCCTCAACTTTACACCAGGGGTGGCTCAGGTACAAGCAAAAGCTTCATTCTTAGGTTATTAAAAAAGTAAATTCAAGTTAAGATGTTATTTTTCTTTATTTCATTTTATATTTAGATTTTAAATTAATTTATAACAGTTAATATATTTTTCAAATTTATCATTTTAAATATTTGATGGTCTTAATTTTTTTCTCTATGACTTTTGTTTATCTAAACTGCTTTAGTCTTTAACTATCAGAGACATTTAAAATGGTGTATGCTGCCTTTGGCAGAAGGAAACTATCAAAGGCCATTAAACAGTGGTGGAGTGTGGTCTGAGGCCTTGTTGCCACCTGTGGTTCACTCTACCTTGTGAAGGGCCATTGGCCAGAATCCTCCACTAAGCTGGATTTTGTGGGTGCCACAGAAGGTAAGTGGACCAAGGGATTAGTGCAGGGGCTGACTGTGGGCAGCAGGTGGGATTGAACACAATCAGATATGTTTCATGTCTACCAGTACAAAATTCCTTCTGTGGTTGCCAAAGGATTTTCAGGATGCAGTCACTGAAATGAGCATCCAATTTGCATACAGCAAGCTCCCAAAAACAGCATAGGGTCATAGAGCTATACTGCATGGAATACAGGCCCTTCGGCCCAACTCATCCATGCCGACCAAGTTGCCTAACTGAGCTAGTCAATTGGCCTGTGTTTGGGCCATACCGCTCTAAATCTTTCCTATTCATGTACCTGTCTAAATGTCTTTTAAATGTTGTATTTATACCTACCTCTACCACTTCCTCTGGCACTGCATTCCATATGTCCACCACCTGTGTGGGAAAAGTTTCCTCTCTGGTCCCTTTTAAATCTTTCCCCTCTCACTTTAAAGCTATGCCCTCGAATTTTGGACTCCCCTACCCTGGGGAAAAGACTGTGGCTATTCAACTTATATATAACAACATGATACACGATAGTGTAGTGGTTAGCCTAACGCTATTACAGCCCCAGCGATCCAGGTTCAATTCCGGCTGCTGTCTGTAAGGAGCTTGTACATTCTCCCCCTGTCTGCATGGATTTCCTCCAGGTGCTCTGGTTTCCTTCCACATTCCAAAGACACACGGGTTAGGAAGTTCTGAGCATGCTATGTTGGCACCGGAAGTGTGGTGACACTTGCAGGCTGCCCCCAGAACACTCGACACAAAAGATGTATTTCACTGTGTGTTTCAATGTACATGTGACTAATAAAGATATCTTATCTTATAGATCTTGTTTGGTGTGTGGTGTTGACTTGAAACTTAGAAAACACTACCATTCTTCTTCAATGTAGTCTGAGAGGTCAGGTATGGCCTCTGTTCTATACCTTATTGGAAAGACAGCACCATTGGCAGTGTAGCATCAAAGTTCAAGAGAAGTGGGACTTACTCTGACAAAAGTGCTACCAACAGAGACGTGGATGAAAGTGTAAGTCTAGGAACATAATATCACATTCAGTAGAGCAGCATTCAAATGGGCTATTCCAAAGAATTGAGACTGGCCACTGAGTAAACTTATGCTACTTTTAAATTGGCTGTGTTATGCATCAGTACCTTTGAGATTACATTTACATGGCTAATTTTATTGATACTGTGAAGTGGATAAGCTCTTTACTCAGTGTTTCACTCAATATAATTATAGCAAATGTGTATGAAAGCCAGCACATTATTTCTTCGGGGTCTATGGCAGTAAGCAGGTTAAAGGTTGACGTAAATAGCAACATCATTCATTGTGCTAGCTGTGTAATGGAATGTACTCTCCAGCTGTGTCCTAGATTAATTTATTGACTGCTGAAATAAACATACGGTGTCGTGGAGCTAGCAATCTGTACCAACTAGAAGATAATAGACTATCTTCAGCAAGAAGGCTTCCATTCCTTGCACAGCGGTCGTTGATAAATGGGTTTAATGCTTGTGCTTGCTATTTTGGTTCCTCTGAATTTTTCCTGGAGTATCACAGATCAAAGTAATAGCCCCCATCGGGTAGATTGTCTAAATACAGTCCTATTCTTCCCTGCTGGCTGACAATCATCGAGCATCCATCAGCCTGTCTGACAGGAGCTGCCATAGGGACCACCACTGATTCCCCCAAACTGTGCTTAACGGTGGGAGAATGCAGCACAAATAAATAACACAAAACAAAAAGAAAAATAATGCTTGAGAGGCTGTAATCCATCATTCCAATATGCACTGAGCTTCAAATCACTTTCAGACACACCAAATACTTGGACTGATGTTTTATAGATTCTCCCAACTCATGAATGATTTTCAAGGACCAGCCCATTATCTCATCACTTCCAGAGATTCCAAGCTTCCCAAGGTCTATGTCAACTTTTTCACCAATCTGTCTGTACTGGAACACTGATGGTTTCTGCATGATCTTACCTTACTGAATTAATCTTGATATCTTTCAAAATAAGAATGGTTACCTTTACAAGCTCTGAAAAGGCTTCTTTCCCCTATACTTGTCCTTCCCCATCTCCATCCATGACCCCTATGACAGTGTTGTGTTGCTTTCAGACTCATTGTCCTAAATGCTTTACCCTGTGACTGTGCTGATAATGAAACTCAGTGGACCATCCACCTGTGCCCTGCTGAACCCAGGGGTGAGAGTAGGCTGATATGCTTGGTATGAAGTACTGGTGAGAAAATGGTCAACACTATGTTTGCAATACAACTGTACAGGAAAGAAATTAAAGTTACTTTCACTTTTGGCAGAACTCAGAGCAAAACAACACATAAGCTGCTTACAGACTCTACCTTCTCCCACAAAAGTTAAAACGGGTGACTGGGGGAGATTTTTCAAGCCTTGACCCTCTCCTCCTATCCAGCCTGTTTTCAGCTTGAACAGATTTGCTTTTACTTTCATCAACTTTCCCCAGAGAAATGTTGCTATGGGAAACTGTACGAGCTCAAGCCATGTTTGCCCTTAGTCCGTGTTCTTGCAATCTCATACTGAGATCAAAGATATTAGTCACAGAGTCACAGAGAGATATGGCAGGAAACAGGCCTGTCAGCTCATCAAGTTCACACCAACCCATTTACGATCATCTGATCATATTATATTAATTCCATTCTTTTCAGTCTCCCAAACTTCCTCAACCATTCCCCTGCAAAGTAGGGACAATTTCCAGCAGTCAATTAACCTACCAACCCACGCATCTTTGGGATGTGAGGGGAAACCAGAGCATCTGGAGGAAACCCATGTGATCACTGGGAGAAAATGCAAACTCCACACAGACAGCGGTTAAGTTCAAATTTGTTCTCATGGACACATGTACCAGGTTATAAATGCCATGAAAATTAGCTTTTTGCAGCAGCAATACAGTGCATTACAAACATAAATTACAGAAATTTAAGTTGACATAAGTTATACATAACTTTCACGACAAAATAAACAAAAATAGACATAACGACATTAGTGCAAGTTGGGGGAAATATATTATGAGGTAATGTTAGGGTTTTTCAAATCAGTTCAAGAATTTGATGGCAGTGGGGAAGAAGCTGTTGTTGAACCTTAAGGTGCGAGTCTTCAGGCTCCTGTACCTCCTGCCTGACGGCAGCAGTGAGAAGAGAGCATGGCCCAAGTGGTGGGGGTCCTTTAAAGATGGATGTCACCTTCTTCACCTCTTGTAGATGGCCTCAATGGTGGGGAGAGCTGTACCATGACAGAACTGGCTAAGTCCACTGCTCTCTGTAGCCTCTTGCATTCCCGTGCATTGGAGTTTCCATACCAAGCTGTGACACAACTAGGCAGAATGTTTTCCACAGTCAGGAGGTCAGGGTTGAACTCGGGTCTCTTGTGCTGTGAGGTAGTGGTTCTACAAGCTGCGTCACTGCACCATCCTTCCTTGACAATGGCAATCATCCTACTCCTTGCTCCAGTTCTGATCTTCAGAGCCTTATTTCTAACTGGCACCTGCACACTAACTCTCTCCCATTGTAATAATTAATATCTGATTCTGGGCTTTCAGTATTGAATTTAAATCACTCACCCTCACAACTCCGAGGGATGCTTGATCCCACTCTGTATTTTATGACAACAGTTTGGTAGGAATCAGAAGATCATGAGCCTTCATATCTCTCTTCCTCAAAGAGAATTTGAATATTTTTAAGGCAGAAGTAGATAGATACTTTGATCAATCATGACCTGCTTAAATGGCAGAGCAAGCTGGAGGAGCCAAGTGGCCTAATCCTACTTCTAATTCGTGTATCCACATTTGTGTCTAACCATGACCTGCATAACTGGTGAGAGGATGAATAACTGAGCCTTTGTGAAGATAATACAATTGAGCTTCATAGCTTGGGTGGGAAGGGGAAAGTTCCGAAAGTACGACAACATTCAACGAGCTGGAGACAACAATGTACAGTATGTCCCATTTATTACTGTTTGTCTCATCCATAAGACCATAATGTACAGGAGCAGAATCAGGCCATTCAGCCCCTTGAGTCTGCTCCTCTATCCAATCATGACTGATTTTTTCAACCCCATTCTCCTACCTTCTCCCCTTAACCAATCAATCTCTGCTTTAAATAGACCCAATGACTTGGCCTCCACAGCCCTTTGTAACAATGAATTTCACAGATTCACCCCCTTTTGGCTAAAGAAATTCCTCCTCATCTCAATTTTAAGATCATCTGATCTATCATCCATGGATCGACATGTGCTTGAGCCAGTATTACAGATCTATACTAGGGGTTCATTGCTGTGGTTATCTTTTAGTCTAAATATCAGGGAAGTAAGCACTTGAATACCTTTCTGGCAAGTATCCTGCAAGTAAGGATTAGCTGTCCCACGAGCTGGTCATGATACACCAACCATCCTGAAGGTAGGGCAGCCTAACTGGACAATATTGATCTTTTCCTGATGAGCGTATCCGGCCTCCAAAATAAGAAATACATGTATATCGGCCACCAATCATACTCACATCAGTGCATTTGATTCCATGAAGTGATAAATATAACCACAGGCTGATATTCCCAAACATATTCAACACTGACAACCAGAAGTAAATTTCATAGAACATAACAGTACAGTACAGGCCCTTCGGCCCATGATGTTGTGCCGACTTTTAACCCCCTCTAAGATCAAATGAACCATTCCCTCCCACATACTCCTCCACTTTTCTATCATCCATGTGTGCCAACCTAAGAGTTTTTTAAATGTTCCTAATGTATCTGCCTAAACCAACACCCTTGGCAGCATGTTGCACACACCCTGTGTAAAAAACTTACCTCTGATATCCCCCCTGTACTTTCCTCCAGTCACCTTAAAATTATGTCCCCTCATGTTAGTCATTTCCACCCTGGGAAAATGTCTCTGACTGTCCACTCGATCTATGCCTCTTACCATCTTGTACACCTCTATCAGGTCACCTCTCATTCTCCTTCACTCCAAAGAGAAAAGCCTGAGCTCGCTCAGCCTATAAGACATGCTCTCCAATCCAGGTAGCATTCCGGTAAATCTCCTCTGCACCCTTTCTAAAGCTTCCACATCCTTCCTATAATGAAGCGACCAGAACTGAACACAATACTCCAAGTGAGGCCTAACCAGAGTTTTATAGAGCTGCAACATCACCTCATGGCTCTTGAACGAAATCCCCTGACTAATGAAGGCCAACACACCATAGGTCTTCTTAACAACCCTATCCAATTGTGTGGCAACTTTGAAGGATCTATGGACTTGGACCCCAAGATCCCTCTGTTCCTCCACATTGCTAAGAATCCTGCCATTAACCATATATTCTGCCTTCAAATTTGACCTTCCAAGTGAATCACTTCACACTTTACCGGGTTGAACTCCATCTGTCACTCCTCAGCCCAGCTCTGCATCCTATCAATGTCCCGTTGTAACCCTCAACAACCTTCTACACCATCCACAACGCCACCAACCTTCATGCAATCTGCAAACTTACTAACTTACCCTTTCACATCCTCATCCAAGTAATTTATAAAAATCTCAAAGAGCAGGAGTCCTAAAACAGATCCCTGCAGAACACCACTGGTCACTGACCTCCAGGCAGAATACGCTCCATCTACAACCACCCTCTGCCTTCTATGGGCAAGCCAATTCTGAATCCACACAGTCAAGTTTCCCTGGATCCCATGCCTCCCGACCTTCTGAATGAGCCTATCATGGGGAACCTTATCAAGCACCTTACTAAAGTCCATATATACCACATCCACTGCTCTACCCTCAATGTGTTTTGTCACATCCTCAAAGAATTCAATCAGGCTCGTAAGGCATGACCTGCCCCTCACAAAGCCATGCTGACTATCCCTAATCAGACTATGCTTCTCCAAATGCTCCTAAATCCTGT
The DNA here is from genome assembly GCF_009764475.1 of Pristis pectinata. Lineage (NCBI taxonomy): Eukaryota > Metazoa > Chordata > Chondrichthyes > Rhinopristiformes > Pristidae > Pristis > Pristis pectinata. The sequence continues at coordinate 20,941,450 of NC_067409.1, read as the reverse complement.
CCCAAAGAATCTTTTCCAATAATTTTCCCACCACTGAAGTAAAACTCACTGGTCTATAATTCCCAGGATTATCCCTACTTTCTTTCTTAACAAAGGAATAACATTTGTACAGGTCATACCTTCCCCAGAAGAGATCCCAATGATCCACAAATCTGAAACCCTGCCTCAATTTCTCAGCCACACATTCATCTGCCAAATCAACCTATTCTTACCCTCACTGGCATGTGGTACAGGCAGCAATCCAGAGATTACTACTCTTGAGGTCCTACTTTTCAGCTTCCTACCTCGTTCCCTATATACACTTTTCAGGACCTCATCCTTTTTCCCACCTACATCGTTGGTACCAATGTGCACCACAACTTCTGGCTGCTCACCCTCCCCCTTTAGAATGCTGTGGACCCGATCTGAGACGTCCCTAACCCTGGCACCCAGGAGGCAACATACCATCTGGGAGTCTTTTTCATATCCACGGAATCTCCTGTCTTGTCCCCTAACTATAGAGTCCCCTATCACTAAAGCTCTCCTCTTCTCCCCCCCCCCCACTTCCCTACTGAACCACAGAGCCGGACTCAGTGCGAGAGATCTGACCGCTGCGGCTTTCCCCTGGTAGGTCGTCCCCCCCAGCAGTATCCAAAACGGTATACCTGTTATTGAGGGGAACGGCCACAGGGGTACTCTGCACTACCTGCCTATTCCCTTCCCCTCTCCTGACAGTCACCCAGCTGCCTGCCTCCTGTAACTTAGATGTGGCTACCTCCCTGTAGCTTTTATCTATCACCTCCTCATCCTCTCATATGAGCCGAAGGCCATCCAGCTGCAGCTCCAGTTCCCTGACGCACTCTGTAAGAAACTGCGGCTGGATGCAGCTCCCGCAGATGTGCCTATCTGGGAGACTTGAGATCTTCCATATCTCTCACATCTGGCAGGAAGAACACACCACTGACCCTGGATCCATTGTCACTACTTTAGCTCAGCACTAGAGACCGAGAGTCCCACTTTTTGCTCCAAGTCACGGCCCTCGCTACCTAGGAAAGAATTGGGTCTTCTAGGATAAAAACAGTGTGAAATGGTAGGCTGCAGTATGACAGTCATCATAATTCCTTTCATATTTGTTAAGTCGAGCACCTAATATGTGCACATCTTGTGAAGATTATATATGGCTAAGTTTGCTATTTTAGGGCAGTCTGTGTTGACAGCCGCATGTCTGAATGTCCTGACAATCACCTCTTGATATAGCTCTTACTTCTCGCACTGAGAGTCCAGCTTCTCGCTCCAAGTCAGGGCCCTCAATACTACCTGGAAAAGCCTCCCCTACTTTCTTTTGAGATCTAATCCATCTTCTCAAAGCAGGTTATTTGCTGCCTCATCACTGATATTCTCATAGTTCTATGGTTCTACAACTGCCAGAAAGGATTACCTTTATTTAAAATTAATCCAATGATAAGCAACTCAAAATATTAGCGGCTTTTTAACGTCATTATTTTGAAAGAATATTTTATAATATAGAAGGTGACTTCAATGTCATCTTGCTCATAGAGCTGACATAAAACAGATTCAAGAAGCTATCTAATGCAACCAGCAACATGAATGGATTATGAATCTTAATTTCAAATAAAGTTACATTAAAATGATTCCAGTTGGACCTGGCACATTAGACATGTTTTAAAAATGATGAGCCACAGGTTTATATTCAAATCACACCACTGGAATGAATGCAGATGTAATTGATTTTCAATCATATTTCTACACTAGATTTCTGTATTCAAAGAACTTCACAGACTGGCAAAGCTGTTATATAGTGTAGTTAGTTAATTTATTGATGACCACTTTTAGGGTATGGATTTCTTCTCATCACTGTGCATTAGTGACACAGTAAACACAGCAGGATGACTTATTTAGGTTGATTTTGTAGCAGAATAGTAAATGATTTAAAACATTTGCAATCTCACCAGAAATGGCACACTCAGTGGCAATGATCACATTTCTCGTCCCTCTTAATCTATCTGAAGCCTGAGACATGGTTGACACACCATTTCCTGCAATGCCTTTCCATCATTTTCGAGAGTAATGAGACTGACCTTGTCTAGTTTCACTCTTACCTAGCCAGCCATGTCGAGAGAAACCCCTGCAATGTTTTTCCTTCTCACTCCTGCATAGTTGCACAGGGACTATCCATGGTTCTCATTCATATACTCCCCTTGTCAGCATCATCTGTAGAGATCCTGGCAAGTTTCCTAAATAAGCTGATGGATCTACATTCCCACCATCTCTCTCAAGCCCTCCACTATCTTTATGTTGACAGATCACCTTTTTGCTATCTTCTCTTGGTTGAGTTGTAAGAACCATTAATTAAACACAGGGTAGAACGATTTATAGCCCCAACTACAAACTTCGCATTTTAGGAATCAACTCCACTTTTTTTATGGACTCTTGACTCAGACTGTTCTGAGTTTGGCCAGAACTACTTGGACTGAGCCCTTGATGTACAATTTTCTCCATCTTCAAGGCAGCCTACTTCTACTTCTGTAATTTTACTCATCTTATCTTTTTCCACCCATCCAACTCTTAACTGTGCTGTTGTTACATTCAGACTGAACTATGCCAATGTTCCCCTGGTTGATCTCCCATTTTCCACTCTGTGTGAACTTAGGATCATCCAGAACTCCACTGGCAGCCCAACAGCCTTCACATTCAGTTTAATCCTTCACAATTTCCACCAATTCCAACATGATTCTACCATGTTCCTACACATCACTCCCCATCACGTGGCACCTTCCCATGCAACCAAAGAAGATGCAACACCTGTCCATTAACCTTTCCTATTCCCACCATCCAGGTGAATTATTCCAAGTGAAGCAGAGATTCGCTTGCACTTCTTCCAATCTAATTTGGGTTTCACAACATGGCCTCCTCCACAATGGAGAAACTAAATGCAGATCAGGTGATCACTTTGAGGAGCACCCGTGATCAGTCCACAGTAATGACCCTGAGCTTCTGGTTGCCTACCATTTTAATTCACCATTCCATTCCTACTCTGATCTCTCTGTCTGTGGCCTCCTGAACTGTTACAACGAGGCCCAACATAAACTCGAGGAATAACACCTCATTTTTCGTCTGGACACGTTGCAGCATGCAGGACTCAGTCCTGAATTCTCCATCTTCAGGTAACTTGCTCTTTCTATTCATATCAGGACTGACCATTCGTGCTTGCCAGTCCTCTCCCACTACTTTTTCTTTCATTTGCATATCCTAGTTGGCTGGGCATGTCCCAGAAGTCCAGAATACAAAACATCATCCAGACTTCACAACATCAGCAATACATTACACAGACAAAGCAGCTCAACTCTCCATTCGATGGTTGTCTGTCATTTCACTCCATTACAGAAGTTCCTTTTATTCACCCAATTACCTTCCTCTACCTTCTCTGTTACTTAAACTAACTTGTTTTCTCTCTTTCTTCGTTCTGCTGAAGGGTCTTCAGCCTGAAATGTTAACTGGTCCCTCTTTCCACAGATCTGTTGACTGGCTTAGTTATTCTATCATTTCTGTTTTTGTTCCACTGCCAGTATCTTTGGTCACACCAGCCCCCAGTCACCCATCACCCCTACACTCCCTAACTGCACTCGTGGCTTATGCCATATTCACTGGTGAATGATGATCTAAAGCAGAGAAACTACAGCCAGCTATATTTCCAAATTAACAAGATGGACTGACAGAAGAAGTCACTTAGAGAGGATGTGACTCTCATCCTTAGATTGTGGATGGAGTGTTAGGAATCACAAGCAGGTCAGGGACCCCCTATCGTGCGGAAATCTGAAATTTGGTCCTTCTGAGTAGCACTTTAGAGGTCTCTTGATGAAATATTTCCAAGTTGGATGATAAGGTCCCTGGTGAAAGCCTTAATAGTGAGAAGTGCAGAATAAGATGTATGGTTTGCCAGCTGGCCACTAATAATCTCAGATCAGACTGGTCTGTTGGAGAACCACTGTCTTAATTAATCCCTCGATGCTGCAACAGCTATTGTGGAGAACTTGGGGGCTGCTGGTCTAGGTTAAGCTCTGTCATGAAGCAGCTTACGGCCAAGGATAGCTAAGTAGGGTCTGGCACTGGAAATTCATGTGCGAATCAGTGACAGTCATCGATTCGAGGATAAACTTGCCAGGCTGATCAAGAGATTGTTGGTGCCCAAAAAACAGATACACAAAATCTTGCTCATGAGTCCATTATTAACAAGTGAAATTGAATTCTAAGCTGCAAGCAACTGAAAAGTTATGTAAGTTGGTATTGAGCAAAATGTATGCATTCAAACCCACACTAGGATAAAAACAGTGCGAAATGGTAGATTGCAGTATGACAGTCATCATAATTCCTTTCATATTTGTTAAGTCGAGCACCTAATAAGTGCACATCTTGTGAAGATTATATCAGGGTAAATTTGCTATTTTAGGTTGGTCTGTGTTGACAGCCCCATGTCTGAATGTCTTCTGTGTCTGTTGCATTCATTTATTGACATATTGTGATTGGAAATGAACATTACACAATCACTGGACATTTGACTTCTGGCTTCATGATGGAAGGAAGGTTATTGATGAAGCCTGCAGTAATATCCTGGGACTGGGATGATTGACTGGGATGATTGACCTCCACCAACCACAACCACAACCACAACCATCTTCCTTTGTGCATGGTATGATTCCAGACACTGGAATGTTTTCCTCTTAAAATTTACGGTCACCAGTTTTACCAGGGTGCCTTGGTGCCTTGGTGTCCAGTGTAGTCACTCCTACCTCACCTCTGGAATTCAGCTCTTTGGTCCATGTCTATGCCAAATGGTCCTGTCAAAAGTTGAAGTGGATGCCAGTGAACAGGTGAATAAGTGCCACTTGTTCGTAGAGTTGACAACACTTTCCCTCACGTTGCTGATGACTAAAATGAGATTAACTGGCCAGTTATTAGCTGGATTGGATTTCTCCTGCTTTTTGTGCACTGAACACACCTGAGCAATTTTCCACATTGTTGGGTAGATGTTTGTGTTGCAACAATGCTGGAATAGTTTAGATAGAGGTGCAGCTAGTATTGGAACACAGGTCTTCAATACTACAGCTAGAATACTGATTGCCTCATATACTGTCAGCCACTTCTTAGAGTGAATCATACAGTCATACAGCACGGAAACAGATCCAAAGGTCAACTGAATCCAGATTGACCATCAAGCACCCATCCACACTAATCCCTTTCATTTCCTCTTGCAACTCCAAAAATGTCCCAGCCCCAACATCCCCCACCAATTTTCTTGCCACTCACCAACCCATTAGGGGCACTTTATAGTGGCCAAGTAACCTTCCACTTACTTGGTCAATCCACAGGGTCACAGGTAGAAGATGCAAACTCTACACAAACAGCACCTGAGATCAAGATTGAACATGGGTCTCCGGAGCTATGAGGCAGCAGCACCTCACTACTATTCTAGCCTAATCAAATCAAATTTGCTTAAGGCTGGTTTCTGTGATGCTGCGGATCTGAGGAAGAAGAATATGACACTGAAGGAGGCCATTGGCCCATCATGTCCATACCATCTCCTAACAGGGCAATTGCCTTTTTCTCTCTCATCATTTCCCTGTAGCCCTGCAATGTATCCTCTCTCTCATGGTCATCAACTTCACTGTGGATTTTTTTTGTCATCCATTTACACCAGGGAAAAGTTACAATAGCCAATTAATGTATCAATCAACATGTCTCTGGTATGTTGGAGGAAACCACAGCATCAGAGAAACCCCACATGTTCATAGAGTCATAGAGTCATACAGCACGGAAACAGGCCATTCGACCCATCTGGTCCATGACGACCAAACTGCCCATCTACACTAGTCCCATTTATCTTTGTTTGGCCCATATTCCTCTAAACCTTTCCTATCTATGTACCTGTCTTTTAAATGTCATTATTGTACCTGCCTCAACCACAGGGAGGACGTGTAACTACAGGGAGATTATGCAAACTCCACGAAGATATCAGGATTTATTCACTTGCCTTGAGCTGTGAGGCAATAGCATTATCTGCTGTGTCACTATGCCATCCATGGCGTGTAGTCCTCATTTTTAAATGTGCCTGGTGCTGCCCAAGACATGTCCTTCCACACTCCCCATTGAACAGTAGTGTGATGGATATGCTGGACCATGAAGTTTACAGATTGTGTTGTTGTACATTTCTTCTGCTGCTGATGGTCCACAGCATCTCATGGATAACCACTTTTGAGCTACCAGATCTGTTCTGAATCTATCCCATTTAGCATGACTGTTGTCCCACACAGTCCAATGGAGAAGGTCCACAGGATGAAAATGTGACTTTGTCTCCACAAGAATTGTTTGCTAGTCATTTCTACCAACACCATCATGGGTAGATGTATTTGCCACAGGTAGATTGTGAGGATAAGGCCAAGAAGATTATTGCTCACCACCTGCTTAAAACACAATTTTAGACTTTCAAGACTCAACCAGCTGACTGTGATGGCGCTACCAAGTCACTCTTGGTGAAGGACATTGCAGTCCCCCACACCAAGTACATTTATTGTCCAGAAAACATTTGTGTTTCCAGAATAAACTTCTAAGGCACCATTGCCGCTCCATTTAGAGTACATCGCTGGATGTACTGTAATGGTTGAATCACAATGTTGGTCACTTTATTGTATCCTTCAATGAGACTAGTGTATTTTTACAGAAGTCCCATTTGGCTTTGCAAGTAGTATGATTGTTTCTGAGTTAAAAGGTCCTGTTCTTTGGGAATTTAGGATGTAACATAAGTCAACATAATTGCAAATCAGAATAAATGGCTCATTTTTGAAAAAGCACTTCTCAGATGAGATATTGAACTGAGGACCAATGTATAAAGTTCAAATGATATAATCAATGAAATTAGAGGTTTATCTCATATAACATGCCATTCAGCTCATTATGTTCATGCTAAACAAAACAATGAATAATTTAGTTTAATCCCCCTTTTGCAAGTTCCTATAATAGAACATAAAGCATAGAACAGTAAGCACAACAACAGGCTATTTGGCCCATGCTGTCTGTGTCAAACTTCTCCTATCTGCCTGCACATGGTCCATATCCCTTCATTTCCTGCCTGTTCATGTGCTTGTCTAAAAACCTCTTAAAGGTTGCTGTCATATCTGTGTCCACCACCTCCCCAGCAGCTTATTCCGGGCACCTACCACTCTCAGGTAAAAAACTTGCCATGTAAGTCTCCTTTAAGATTTCCCCCCCTCACCTTAAGTCTATGTCCTCTAGTATTTGACATTTCCATCTGAGGAAAACAACTCTGATTATCTACATTGTCTGTGCCTCTCATAATTTTATATACTGAGATCAGGTTGCTCCCCAGTCACCAGTGCTCCTAGAAAACAATCCAAGATTGTCAAATCTTTCTATATAGCTAATACTCTCTGATCCAGGCAATATCCTTCTCCACCCTCTTCAAAGCCTCCACATCCTTCTTATAATGTGGTGACCAGAAATGCACACAATACTCCAAATGTGACCAAACCAATGTTTTACAATTTCAGCATGACTTCCTGACTTTTACACTCAATGTCCCAACCAGTGAAGGTATTGGTATTGGTTTATTATTGTCACTTGTACCGAGGTACAGTGAAAAGCTTGTCTTATAAACCGATCGTACAGGTCAATTCATTACACAGTGCAGTTACATTGAGTTATTACAAAGTGCATTGATGTAGTACAGGTAAAAACAGTAACAGTACAGAGTAAAGTGTCACAGCTACAGAGAAAGTGCAGTGCAATAAGGTGCAAGGTTACAACAAGGTAGATCATGAGGTCATAGTCCATCTCATTGTATAAAGGAACCGTTCAATAGACTTATCACAGTGGGGTAGAAGCTGTCCTTAAGTCTGGTGGTACATGCCCTCAGGCTCCTGTATCTTCTACAAGTGTGCTGTACATCTTCTTTGCCACCCTATCCATTTTTGTTGTCACTTCCAGGGAGCTATGGACTTGCACCCTAAGATCCCTCTGTACGTAGTTTTCATGTTCTCCTGATGACTGTGTGGATTTCTTTCTGGTGCTGTGTTTTTCTCTCCCATCCCAGAGATGTACAGGCTGGTAGGTTAATTGGTCATTGTAAATTCCCCTTGCATAGGTGAGTGATTGAATTTGGGGAGAGTTGATGGAAATGTGGTGGGAATAGAAAAAAGGATTAGTGTCATTGCTCGGTTGATGGCAATCTGGCCTTGGTGGGCTGAAGGGCCTGTTTCTTTGCTGTTTGACTCTGTGACTCCATTAATATTGAAAAAAAAATGATACTGAGCCATTTAAAATGGCATTCCAGCAGATGACTAAATCTTGGTTGAAAAGGTAGGGTTGAAAGAATGCTTTAAAATAGTAAAGGAGTGGGAAGTTTTTGGAAGGGAACTGCAGACCTTAGGGCCTTTGAAGCTGAAGATATGCCTGCTCATAGTGGAGAAATTAAAATTAGAGATGAACAAGAGGCCAGAATTGGAGGCCTACAGTTAATTTGTTGGGTTATATACCTGGAGAAAATTACAAAGAGGGAAGGGCAACAGCATAGCAAAATCAGAAAATAAATGAGTTTTACATTTTAGCCGTTGCTTAAACTGGAGCCAACATGGGTCAGCAAACATAGCAGTGATGGGTGAGAGGGGTTTGGATAGTGCAGATACCTCAAGCACACAAAAAGTAGTGCATGTAATGCATTAAAATAATACAATCTAAAGGCCTGGAAGAGGGTTTCTCAAGCAGATGAGCTGAGACAGGGGTTGAGACAGGGGATATTACAGAGGTAGGAGTGGCCAGTCTTGGTGGCCTGAAATATATACAAGCGGGCCATATATAAGTGACCCGAAAATCATCTCAGGGATATCAGGCCAATGTTGTGAACAGCATGGTTCAGTTATAGACAGATGCTATGGAATAGGATGGAGTTAATGACTGTGGAAGGGAGCTTGTGATGGGGATCAAAGGTACTGACTTTATTCTTCACAATACTTGGTTGCAGGAAGTCCCTGCTCATTGAGTATAAGATAGTGGACAAATAATCTAAGAATTTAAAGATTGTGAATGGGTCAAGAAAGATGATGGTTGGTTAGAGGTGTGCAATTAAATAACTAGTTTCTTGCAAACAGCACAAGAGGTAGTTGTCATTTTTTCTTAAAAGAAAGGGCAAGGAAATACAGGCATAATACCTAATGGAATAAAATTGTCCTGAATTTATCAGTTACAATAAAGCAACATCATCTGTGTCATACTCTCATCAATGCCCATTATAAATCTTCAATAGCAAGCTCTACCTTTTTATTCAGAACTCAATTGCTTTATAATGCTTTTTATTTAGAATTCAGCTCTTAGACACAGATCAGACTTTTGTGTAAAGGAGTTGTCCTCGTTGTTAAAACATTTTGAGGTAATGACAATCTAACATCGCCCAGTATCTGTAAGTAATCAATGTGTCTCATCATCCTTTTAAAAGTTAAAGCAATTTAAGGAGAAGTGCAGACAGAAATCACATTACATTATTCAAAATGGGTAAATAATGTATTGTAATGACATTTGAATGCTGCCTGCCAACTATCTGAAAGCCTCATTGTGACAAGTACCAAAGTTTTGCAATGGGGTAATAACTGTAAAATAATTTGTCTAATTCTTGTGCAGTGTTCATAAAATTGCCTTCCATCATGATAATGACAATTTTGTGAGCTGAAGGACTCAATAAAAGTTTGAGCTGCTTCCAGTCAAGAGTATTTAGTACATTTGAGGTCAAGTTAATTGCCTCAGTACTTAAACATTTAACATGAGATTGAATCCTTGTGTTTGTAAAGATATATAGAGACAGTATTGAATAGATAGAAGCCAAATTCTCTCAGTCATTCTTTCAGATTATGAACTGGAATATCCCATTTGGTTTTACAAAGAGCATAGGGACTCCTTAACTGGCAAATTCCACCTTCCTTCCAGCTCTGAGTCAGAGAGAATAGACAATATAATTGGGTTCAAGCTATTATAGTAAGTCCACTATGCCCATTCTAGTAAACCTTGGTGCTAAACTTTCAAAAATATCTATCATCAGTTTTGATGATCAGGTTTGCTTTTCAAAGAGTTTCCCCACCAAGCCAAGACAATAACATTATTTCATGTGGCAACCAACACTCTGATCAGATTAAGGGCAGAGAGCCAATATCTTATAAATTTGTATTAATACACAGAGAATCACTTCGCCATGGGAACCATGCCTTCAGCTGCCAAGGCCTTAAACTCTTGTATTCCCTCACTAAATTTGTCCTTTTTTTCCTTAAAATCCCTATTAACATACACTTCTTTAATCAAACCTTTGACATTTGTCCTAATATACCTTTTGATGGTTTGCTGTCAAATGTTGTATTGTACCACTTCTTCAAAGCACTGACACTGAGGAATTATATTGCACTGTTTTTTGGAGAGTTACAGGTTCTAAGGTGGGTGGTAACACCAAACTGGAAGTCACAAAAAAAATAGTGAAATTGGGACTTTTTTGCTTTAAAGAAGGAATATTGTGATATATAGGTTTTAAAAGATGGTAAAACCTGACCTGTACAATTCACAAGACATCAGGCAGCACCAATGGCTATCTAGTGATCTCTCCGTGGCAACCCATGAACATAGGAATTGTTGTTGTGAAGGTAATGCGGGGGGAATGTGACCCTGTGACAAAGGATGATCCTGAGCCAACACTTTTAGCAGCAGCACTGGGTCACAGATTGGGGGAATCGATGAACTGCTGTTATCGATTCACAGAAGGCTCAGTTTAAATATTAGGCTTCTGGCAGCCAAGGTTTATAGAAATATAAATTACATGGGATTATTTTCAAAATGTTCCAACTTAACTACAACACTCAAAGATGGTACAGTAAGTTGCAGGGGCTCAGACCTGAAACATCAACAATCCCTTTCCCCTCACAGATGCTGCTTGACCAGTTGAGTTCTCCAGCAGGTTGCTGTTGCTCTAGGTTCCAACACCTGCAATCTCTTGTGTCTAACATTGTCATGAGTTTGAATCCCACCATGGCGGTTAGAGAATTTAATTTCAAGTAATTTAGTAAATCTGATTTTTTTTTACATCTAGACACATAAAATTATGAATACCAGAATATTGTAAAAACCCACCTGGATTACAAATCTCCTTTTGGAAAGGAAATCTACCATCCTTACCCAGTCGACCCCAGGGTAACTGCAGACCAACTAATGTGGTTGACTGACAACTACCTCCTTAATTCTGGGGCAGTCAAGGAGAAAGAATGAATACTTTAATTGTCAGCAATCTCCATCTTCTGTGGACTAATGAATTATTCAGATGTCCTTTTAACTGGCAGCTTATATTTAGCCTCTGTAAACACAGACTCATCCAAAACTACACAGCCCGTTTCCTCACCTAGCGATTCTGATTCTACTTTATCTATTTTATATATTTTATGGGATGTGGGCATTGCTGGTGAGGCCAGCATTTATTGTCCATCCATAATTACCCTTCAGAAGTTGGTTGTGAGACACCTTCTTAAGTCACTGCAGTGTTCTACTGTAGGGGGTCCCACTATTGGTTAGGGAGCCACAGGATTATCCTATATCCTATTATCCCCTTGTTTTTGATCTTGCTTTTCTCTTCTAATGTGGTATCTACCTGCCTTATAAACTTCTAAGAGCTCTGTGTTGCTCAGCTCTAGGTTGTTTGCGTATCTGTTTTGCCACCCCCCAACATTACCAACAATTGTCAGCCATAAACTCTGGAATTTCGCCTATAAATCTCTCTGGCTCTCTCTCCATCTTTAAGAATTTCCTTAAAGCTTTCCTCTTTTTCCAAGCTCTCCTTCCAGTCTCACTTTGACCCTCTCAAAAGTATTTTCCATCCCAGTTTTTATTAAATAGTGTCATAGAGTTTTACAGCACGGAAAGAGGCCCTTTGGCCCAATTCATCCATGCCGACCAAGGTACCTGTCCAAGCTAGTCACATTTGCCTGATTTTGGCCTCAATCTTTTCTATCCACATACCTGTCTAAATGTCGTTTAAACTTTGTAATAGTACCTGCCTCTGCAGCTTCCTCTGGCAGCTCATTCCATATACCAACCATCCTCAGGTCCCTTTTAAATCTTTCCCTCTTACCTTAAATCTATGTCCTCTAGTTTTGACTTCCCTACCCTGGGAAAAAGACTTTGATGATCCACCTTGACCCCTCATGATTTTATATATCTCTATCTGGTCACCCATCAGTGTCCTGCACTCCAGGGAAGAAAGTCCCAGCCTACCCAGGGTCTCCCTGTAACTCAAGCCCTCCAGTTCCAGTAAAACCCTAGTGAATCTTTCCGACAGTCTTTTCAGCTTAATGACATCCTTCCTATAACTGGGCAATGTGACCAATGAAAGCAAGCATGCCAAACACCTCATTCACCACTCTGTCTACCTGTGTTGTAATACCCCGAGTCTCTCTTTTCTACAACAATCTCCAGGGCCCTGTCATTTGCTGTCAAGGTCTTTCCCTGGTTTAACTTACCAAAATGCAACACCTCACACTTGTCTGAGTTAAATTCCATCTGAAATTTAAAGGTACAATGTAAATACAAATTGGAGTTGTAGTGTACCAGAGATGTTACCAGTATAAATAGCGATCTTTAAACTGTGCTGGCCTCCAATGTAACACACACTAAACTCTAGAAGATTTTACTGTTATACCAACTATATATTTACAGCAAAGCTGTTCTGCATTGCACCAGTAAGGTGCCAGCTCCATATCATGCTTCATTTCCTACTCTTAATAAGCTTCCAGTGCAGGATAGCTGCAGTGTGGGGAGGTTAAGATTTTTCTGACACTGAAAGACAGGCTAAATTGCCAGCATTTCAGTGTCAGAAAGGTGCATATTTCAGTGTAGCTGCAGCGCTGAGTAATTTCTGCAGATTATCAGGCCGAATCTGAATTCTGTTCCATTTCGATAAAGCACCTGCTCATTTTTGGCTTTCGAATTGCTGACGGGGCAACATTTATACAAGCCTTAGAATGAGCTCTATAAATCAGATGCTTTCAGTCCGCATGCATGAGTCTGACAGCACAGTTGTGGATTAATATAATTTCCTCTTTTGGGCAAATAAAGTGACACAATTATCCTGGACGGACCTGATTATGACTGTGGATGGATTACAAATTAATATTGTGTAACCTCTCTAGGAGAAGGGACATAGACCTCAAGTGCCGAACTATGATAAATTTAAAATGCAGCATAATATGTATAAATAATACAGAATGTTGCCTGAAAACCCAGTAATTGTCCTTATAACTTTGTAAATAAGGCTTTTGACCATAGAGCACAGAAGGTCATGGAGGCATGAGTATGAATCCCACTGTGGTTTTTAGAGAAATTAAACTTAAGTAATGAATTAAACCTGAAATAAAAAGTTAGGTATGAGTAATATTCACGACAAGACTGCAGGATTGTCTTAAAAGCGATCTGGTTCACTAATAACTTTCAGGGAAGGAAGTCTCTGTCCCTACTCATTTTAGCCTATTGTGTAACCCCGGACATGCCATTGTAGATGACTCTTCATTGAAATAGTAAGCTACTAAATTCATGGGTAAAAGATGGATGGACAATAAACGCCAGCCTTACTAGTGATTTTAATGTCCCATGAACAAATAGATTTCTTTTCCTAAAAATAACCTCATACATATAACTCATACTTTAAGGAGAACAGCATTGCTGCTGCCACCTTCTCTCAGTGTGCTTGCTGTTGTCGCTAGCTAAGACAGGCAGAGACAACGCAGCTTGATGCACATCTTTAGGTTCAGAGGTGTCTGAGGTTGTCCACAAAGGCCATCTTCAGTCTCATCAATTGAGTGGCAGTTGCCTCCAATGTTGGAACTCTTGCGGAAAAACTGCAAAGAAGTACTTGGAAAAACAACAGTGAATGGGCACTAAAGTGTCAGTTTACTTTTGTGGATCATCTATAATCACTGAATTACCACACAGTTTGACTGGAATGCACTGTTCCTGGTGGTTTCTGTTCCTAAGTCGTCAGGAAGAAGACAATATAACAAATAAAGGAATGGAACTGCCACTGACTGGTACTGAATGGGGAGTGCTGTTGAGGTTACTGGCATCGCTCATGAATAATTTGATATCATACTGTAAATGTCAAATTCCATGAGATTAATCAGTCAACTAAATTCAGATGTACCCAGAATTGAAGAAGCATAGGTTATTATCAACAAAACTCAAATTCCATCCAATCTGAAAAACAATTCAACTGCAGCATAAAACCATGAAACATGAACTTCTTGAGAAATTGCTAACTCGACAATGCCAGAATTTGATATAAGGACATTTGCATTTTATGCAAAATGTGCACAGAAATGTGATAACCATCAGTTTGTGCCATGCTGCCAATTTTAGGTGAGTGGTCATCATGGTCATGGGGCTGTGTATTGCAATATTGCATGCCTTGGCGACAACAAGAGACCAGTGTTGTCATCAGCTAACAGGAGGAGAAAAAGGAGCAGAGGAGGAGGAGAGAGAAGAGGGGAGGAGGGCAAGGAAAATGTGCAAGAGGAAATGGAGCAACAGAAAGTAAGGGACATAGACCCCAAGTACCTTCTTAAGTTCTGGAGGACAGAAAATAACAGCAACATTTATGACCAAATTACTAGTTGGCATTTACGATATCAAGTACCCCAAGATTCTACCACACAACTACACAGTAGGGACAATTTACAGTGACCAATTAACCGCCCAACTCACATATCTCTGGGATGAGGGAGGAGACTGGAGTACCCGGAGGAAACCCCTGCGGTCACAGGAAGAACTTGAAAACTCCACACAGACAGGTCAGGATCGAACCTGGGTCTCTGGTGCTGTGAAGTAGTGGCTCCACTAGCTGCGTCATTGTGTTGCTTCATGCACAAAAGGAAGCTATTTGACCGATCAGATGTTTTCCCTCCAAACAGAGCAATTCCTTCAGTTCCTTTCCACACTTTCCCTATAGCCCTGCAAATTATTCTTTCCCAAGTTCTTTTTTGAAGACACTGCACCCATGCAGGCAATGAATCCCAGTTTATAACTATTTAACTACTTTCTCAGTAAGGAGACATGGATAGGTACATGGACAGGTACATGAATAGGAAAGATTTAGAGGGATGTGAGCTAAACACAGGCAAATGGGACTAGCTTACATAGGCACCTTGGTTGGCATGGACGAGTTACGCTGAAGGGCCTTTGTCTGTGCCGCATGACTCTATGACTCTAGAAGGCTTTTGTTCACATTCCCTATGTATCTTCAGATCTAACATTTTAAATTTCTCCCCTGGCCCTTGAAAGATCTGCCAAGGAAACAGCTTCCCTCTATTTACCTCATCTTGTAAACCCTCTTTCAAATCATCTCTTAACCTTTCTTGCCTCAAGGAGAACAACCCCAACTTTCCCAGTCTAAATTTACAGGTGAAATTCCTTTTCGCAGGCATCATTCTTGGAAACCTCTTCTGCAGCCTCCCAAGACCTTCATATCAACCTTGAAATCTGCAGATTGGACACAATACTCCTGTTGTGCTCTAACCAGTCTCGTGTACAGTTTTAATATCACTTTCCTGCAATTGTATTTTATTTACAAATCCCAGGATACTCTGTGTTTTACCAAGCACTCGCAGCATGCCCCGACACTCTCAGGCATTTATACACCAATTTATCTGGACAAGACACTTGTCTCTCTCTTCCTGCACACTCTTTATTCTGTATTCTCCTTCTGCCCAAAGCGTATTGCTTCGCAATTCACTGCATTAAGTCTCATCTGTCACTTGTTTGTCCATTCAACTAGCCTACCTTATAATCTATTACTGACTCTCTAACATTGTTACCATACTTCCAGCTGTGAGTCATTCACAAATTTGGAAATTCTAACATGCTCGCCCTGAGTCATTAACACATGTCAAGAAGGCAGTGGTCCTAGAAATGATCCTGGGAAGCTCCTCTGGCAGGTTCAGTTATACTTCTGCGAATGAATCCTGCTGTTACTTTCATTTTGTGGACTTTTCTATCTCACTCCAAGATCATTATGTCATGAAGCTTCATTTTTCACTCTCAGCCAGCAAACCTCCTGCAGCAAACAGGTCAAATGACTCCTCTCAGCCCCTCAATGGCAGTTTTGCATGTGATACGATAAACTTCACTCTCTTTGTCTTTGCTCTGTAGTGCTGCCGCAATACAACAAATGTCACATCGTATGTCAGTGATAGTAAATCTGATTCTGATTCTCAGAAGTCCAGTTTGCCAATACAATCAATGACCTTGTGAAGTAATGTGAAGAAATGAGGTGCCTCCTGCAATGGTCTGGATGGCCAGGTTGATGTGATATGTTCCTTGGTGTGTGACTTGTGACCAAGGTTGAACTTTAGGTCATCCAGCATCTTCCATTAGTGGGGCAGGTCACCACATCATCCACATCCTGGTGGAGGTGGAAGCTTGGGATCCCTACTGAGGAAAGAGATCAAGCGTTTTTTTCCTCACACTGAATAAATCCTGCTGTTCCTTCCATCTGGAGAGTGGGTTTGTGCCAGAGTTACAGATATCACCGCTGTCTTCCAGGATAGTTGGAGTGATTTTAAACACTTCTGTTGTGTTTTGTCCATAAGAACATAAGAAATAGGAGCAGGAGTAAGCCATCTGGCCCATCGAGTCTGCTCTACCATTCAATAAGAACATGACTGATCTGGTCGTTGGACTCAGATCCACTACCTGCATTTTCCCCATAACCCTTAATTCCCCTACTATGCCAAAACTTATCTAATTGTGCCTTAAATATATTTAATGAAGTAGCTTCCACTGTTTCCCTGCGCAGAGAATTCCATGGATTCACTACTCTCAGGTAAAAGCAGTTACTCCTCATTTCCACCCTAAATCTACTCCCCCGAATCTTGAGGTCATGTCTCCTTGTACTAGTCTCACCTACCAGTGGAAACAACCTTCCTGCCTCTATCTTATCTATCCCTTTCATAATTTTATATATTTCTATAAGATCCCCTCTCATTCTTCTGAATTCCAGCGAGTATAGTCCCATATGACTCAATCTCTCCTCATAGGCTAACCCCCTCATCTCTGGAATCAACTTGGTGAAGCTCCTCTGCACCGCCTCCAAAGCCAGTGTATCTTTCCTCAAGTAAGGAAACCAGAACTGCACGCAGTACTCCAGGTGCAGCCTCACCAGTACCCAGTACAGTTGCAACATAACCTCCATGCTCTTATCTATCAATGAAGGCCAGCATTTCATTTGCCTTCATGAAAACGTTTTGCACCTGCAAGGAGATTAATGTTCCCATGATCTTTTCCATCTTCTGAAGGATGTTGGAAATGCAGTAAATGGTGGGTGAGGACAGTGTGGCCATTTCACTGGATAGCTGGTTGAACTGGATTTAAGGGTCCCAGTCTCTGTCCTCGTGGAGGCAGTCAGCTGCATCATGATCTTGTGGACCATAGGAATAGAAAAAAATAGGAGCAGGAGGAGGTCACCATGCCCTTCAAGCCTGCCCTGCCATTCAATATGTTCATAGCTGATCTATGCTGGTCTCAGCTCCACACAGAGCAGTATCCTGCAGCAAAATATGCAAGGGCCAGTGTTGTGGTGCAGTGTTTACAGACTCTGATACTCCATGAGAGTAAATAGATTCCATCAGGTTATGTCCAACTGGCTTAATATTTTGCTGTTAGTATTTTGCTGTTTCTCTTGGATGCGGCCTGGCCTGCTGAGTACTTTTAGCATTTTCTGTTTTAATTTTAGATTTCCAACATCAGCAGCTTTGTTTTGATTTCCTTCTTACTTGTCCAACTGTAGTTTTCCACATTAACTCCATTTGGATGTGCACTTGTGTTGTGAGAAATGGGCAGAGCGAAAGTAGATTGAATTTAATCCCTATAGTTGTGAGGTAATGCACTTATAAGACATAAGATATCTTTATTAGTCACATGTACATCGAAACACACAGTGAAATGCATCTTTTGCATAGAGTGTTCTGGGCGCAGCCCGCAAGTGTCACCACGCTTCCAGTGCCAACATAACATGCCCACAACTTCCTAACCCGTACGTCTTTGGAATGTTGGAGGAAACCAGAGCACCCAGAGGAAACCCACGCAGTCACAGGAAGAACATACAAACTCCTTACAGACAGCGGTCGGAATTGAACTGGCGCTGTAATAGTATTACACTAACCGCTACACTACCGTGCCTGCCCTAAGACCAGTAAGGATAAGATACTTCCACTGGGTCCCTCCCCTACTGTTCCCATCTGCCCACCCCACCTACATTATTTGGTTCCATGTTCCACCTTCCCTTCCTATCTGATTCCATCATCTGCAGCTCTTTGTTTCCTCCACCTTTCACCTCCCAGTCTCTGTTGTTATATCCACTCTTTGCTCCACTATCAGCATATAACCCCTACTCACCTGGATCCACCTGTCACTTGTCAGCTCTTGCTTCATCCTTTCCCACACCTCTTTATACCGGCTATCTCCCCTCTCTCTTTCAGTCCAGATGAAGGGTCTCAACCCGAAACATCTCCATTTCCCTCCACAAATGCTGTCGACCCACTGAGCTCGTCTAGCAGTTTGTTTGTGGCTTCAGATTCCGACATCTGCAGTCTCTTGTGTCTCTCTAAGACTCTCAGCGATTGGTAGAGCCTAAAAGCGTATGGAGAAAGACAGTGACCTCACTGATCCCAGGTGGATAAGGTGATGAGGAAGGCCAATGGGATACTTGCCTTTATTAGCCGGGGCATCTAATGTCAGAGTGGGGGAGTAAAATAGACACGGTAGTGTAGCGGTTAGTGTAACACTATTACAGCACCAGCAACCCAGGTTCAATTCCGGCCGGTGTCTGTAAGGAGTTTGTACATTTTCCCTGTGTCTGCATGGATGTCCTCCAGGTGCTCTGGTTTTCTCCCACATTGCAAAAGACGTATGAGTTAGGAAGTTGTGGGCATGCTATGTTGGCGCTGGAAGCGGGGCGACACTTGCGGGCTGCCTCCAGAACACTCTATGCAAAAAGGTGCATTTCACTGTGTGTTTCGATGTACATGTGACTAATAAAGATATCTTATATCTTATAAACCATACAAAACAGTGGTTAGGCCGTTTGTGTGCAGTTCTGGTCATCACACTATAGGAAGGATGTGATTCCACAGGGACTCCAGAAAAAAAGAGAAATGACAGAATCAGCCATCAAAATCTGTCAGCAATACTGTGTTTCACATCCCAGACTCACTGTTGTTTAAAGGTTGAATGCTTGTGGCTCTGGAAAAAACAGCCAGCAATAGCCAGTGAGACACAGCTCATCATCTTGCTAATACAATTCTCGTTATCACATGACGTTTTCTTGTGTGCCCTTTCATGTCCATTGATGTGGGATTTCCAAATATATATGCAACACTTTGAGAGGCTGCATCAGCCGAAAGTCACAGTAGGGAATTTAATCAAACAATACTGCAAACAAATGAAGTTGTAAGAACAATATTGAACACCAAGGGGTGAATGCAGCTCTGCTTGATCCATCACCTGCACCATAAGACTTGATCTTTTATGAGGTTTCTATAAGATTCAGAAATAAATCAATTTGAGGGTGTAGGTGGCAGTTATGAACCGCTGGAGCATATGCACTCACTCCTTGTGAGCCATACACACATGATGGACAGCCTGTGATCTCTACCTAGATTTCTATGGAGCTCCAGGGTAAAAAATGGTCTGAATCTTGTGATAGGTAATCTCAGAGAGATGGAAAATGTTATTTTTTGCATGTCTATTGCAGAAATCATTTAAATTATCTCATTAGAAATTGTTGGATGATAAGTCAAGCATCAACGAGACTCACAAGAATATTGGATTGGAAGTAAGTTGCCTCTGCATTGGAAGTTGAATGTTTTGGAAATCTGGTGTCAACATGTGAAGAACATGACAGGCCCAATGGAGCCAACTGTCTGCTTATCCTGCTAGTGAATTTGAAGGATTTTGTTAAAGACAATCATCTTTACACAATCTCTAATTTTGTACACTCTTCTTTGTACCCACACTTTCAAATTCTGTAATTACTTTGAAAACATCCTTGCAGAGAAAAGGACCCCAGCCTATTCAGACCTTCACTTCTGACATTAACATTACGAACCATGATAATCCTTTCTCCAGTGCAAAAATGCAACATTCCCAGAGGCCCTGATAACCTCTTGCCCGTGACTGCTCAAAGTGGAGAGGTCATCCTTGGGATAATATATAATTATAACCATATAATTGGCTGTAAATCAAAGCTGGAAAGTTTACACAGAAATGTATAAAAAGGTGCCTCATGAGATGACTGGCAGCAGTAACCATGGAGAGCAACAATTGCAGAAGAAGACTTCAACTCTCTGACTGGGAGAGGATAAGATAAATCTTTATTAGTCACATGGACATCAAAACACACAGTGAAACATGTGTGTTCTGGGGGCAGCCCTCAAGTGTCGCCATGCTTCCAGCACCAACATAGCATGCCCACAAATTCCTAACCCATACGTCTTTGGAATGTGGGAGGAAACCGGAGCACCCAGAGGAAACCCACGCAGACATGGGGACAAACGTACAAACTCCTTCCAGACAGCAGCAGGAATTGAACCTGGGTCGCTGGTGCTGTAATAGCGTTACGCTCACTACTACACTACCGTGCCTGCCGCTGTAAATGGTAGAAGGAGTGCACTACCTCATAAAATACCCACATGCCTGTCCTGTTAAACACCTTCTGTCCCATCTGTGGAAGAGTCTACAGTTCCCATACTGACCTCACCAGTTACCTCAGAACCCATTATCCTGTAGGGGAAGCAACTCATCCTCGATCCCAAAGAAATACCTAAGAAGAAGCAGAGCCTCCAAAAAATCCAATGAGTAAATGAAGAGAAACATCTTAGTTCAAGAAGTGACCAAAATATGGAACTTGTGGAGCAGAATATTGGACGATAATTACAACAGGTAAAGTCATAGAGTCATGGAAACAATCACTTCAGCCCAAATGGTCCATGCTGACCAAGATGCCCACATAAGCTAGTCCCATTTGCCTGCATTTGGCCCATATCCCTCTAAACCTTTCCTGTCCATGTACTAATCCAAATGGCTTTTTTGGTACTGGTTGGTTCCATGCCCATTTAGCACTCATGACTAATGCAAAATTTCTTTCCCCGTTACTTTTGAACAACGACTAAGGACCATGAAGTATTATCACAGCCAGTAGATGTACTTTTCAGCACAAAACATTCTGAGTTACGTGGTCAAATGGTTCAACCCAAGAAAAATGACCCTTGTAAGCAGACTGCTACTGAAGGATAACGTGTTCAAAGAAGATCAGTCGGAGCTATTTTGACTCAAAGAACTGAAGTCTGACTGTGACCAGCTGATCACACTTGAGTCCTTTAAAATCCAACTGTTTCAGAGTAGGTAATTTATGGAAGAATGGGCAATATGAAAATTGGATAATGATGATCAGACCAGTCAACTTCCCAGAAGATAGACATTGATTCATTGCCTGGTATAGTAACAGATTAATGATCTCTGATAATGTTGGACACTCTGATTGGAGGTAAGTCAAGAGATCTCAGGGGAGTACTCTCCGATTACCTGGATAAGCACTGCTTCAACAACATCCCAGAAGCTTGTGGCCATGCAGAACAAAGCAATCTGCTTGATTGTCACCCCAAGTTATTTCCTCCAGCACTGCCACATAGTGGCCACAGCATGTCCCAACTACAAAATACGCTGCAGTTACCCGCCTAGGCTACTCCAACAGCAATTCCCAAACCTGCAACTTCTCCCACCAAGAAGGACAAGGGCAGCAGACACATGGGAGCACCGCCACCTGCAGGTTCCTCTCCAAGTCACACACCATCCTTACTTGGAAGTACATCGCTGGTCTTTCACTGTCTCTGTGCCTATATCCAAGAACTCCCTCCTACCAGTACTGTGGGAGTACCATCGCCAGAATGACTGCAATGGTTCAAGGAAGCAATTCATCACCAACTCTTTAACACAGTTAGGGATGGGCAATTAATGCTGATGTTGTCAGTGAGTATTGTCATAGAGTATTGCGTGCAATTCTGGTCACCTCACTATAGGAAGGATGTCAAGACTTTAGAGAGTGTGCAGAGGAGGTTTACCAGGATGCTGCCTGGATTAGAGGGCATGTGCTATCAGGAGAGACTGGACAAACTTGTGTTCTTTTCTCTGGAGTAGCAGAGGCTGAGGGGTGATCTGTTGGAAGTGTATAAAATTATGAGGGACATAGATAGGGTGGACAAGGAATATCTTTTTCCCATTAATGAGCAATCCAATACCAGAGGGCATGCATTTAAGGTGAGAGTGGATAGGTTCAGAGGAGACGTGAGGGGTAAGTTTTTTACTCAGGGAGTGGTGGATGCCTGGAATGCGTTGCCTGATAGGTGGTGGAGGCAAATTCATTGGAGGCTTTAAGAGGGACTTGGATGAGTACATGAATGAGAGGAAAATAGAGGGATATGGGTATTCTGTCAGTAGGAGGGATTAGCTATGTTGGCACAACATTGTGGGCTGAAGGGCCTGTTCTGTGCTGTTCTATGTTGGTGCCAAGATCCCAAAAAATGAATAACGAAACTCAGCAGATCAAGATGTGTCAGTGCAGGCCTTGCACCTTTTAGATAACTTTTTTCTGAAAATGGAAAAAGTAAACAGAAAATCCTTTAAGACTGAACTTGTCATGGTAGCATGATATTCCCATTTTAACATTTGCATCCTTGTTTTTGTAACTTCCCATGGCCTTCTCCTTCTTATTTCTATAATCACCTCTATTCCCACAACCCTCTATTTCTGTGCTCATCCAGTTCTTGCCTTCTGCACATCTAAGATTTCAATTGCCACTACACCTTCAGCTGACTTGACGATAGGCAGGAATTCCCTATCTAAACCTCTCTGTCTCCCTTTCCTCCTTCACGCTGCTTCTTAAAACATACACTTTTGACTATCTGTCCTAATATGAAGATCATTGACAAACTTTGTTTGATAGTGATCTAGCAAAGAGCTGGGGATTATTTTACTTTATTAAAAAATTACTCAATAAATCAAAGCTCAAATTTCACGAGACCTGAAATGGAGATCATTGCTCCCTGCTTTGGACTTTTCCCATTAACGTTGTTTGACGAGAACAAGTTTGCAGCTCACTAGTAATATGTCCACAGCTCAATTTCTGCCAATCCTGAGGCTTTGGGGCAGTAGTACATTGATTATTCTGTGCTTGAAAACAGGTCAACCATATTTCTAGTTGATAGCACATGCTTGTAGCATTCTTATTATCCTGCTCGTGAAAATGAGCCATAGTAAATGCCCAGCCCTTCATATCTAATTCCTTGATTAAATGGGAAATAGCAATCATTCAGTGACTGAGGCTGCATGCAGATATTATCATTCACTGAAAGGAGAGGGCAGAATACAAAGCAAATCTGTGCTTTTTGTCGAATTTCTGCTACCAAACAAGAAATCCGTTCATAACTCAGAGAACATTTACTCAAGCATTGATGAGGCAGCATGAGAATCTGAATACAACGTAAGCTAAGCTATCTTTTAAAGAAAGAGCTGGTAAAAGCACAAGGCTGTCAGCTTGCATAATAATCAATATTCTTTAGGAATGGAAACCTGCTGTGTTTACTCATTCTGGCCTACATGTGACTCCAGTTTCGAACACAAATCTGACCAAGCTGAATCACAGTAATCTATAGTTCAAAAAGCCGCTCACTGTCAATTTTACTGGGCAATCAATGACAGCCTTGACAGCAATACTTATATCTTGAGGATGCCTTAAAAATATATATGTTTATCCAAAGGTTATGTGTTATGATGAATACTTGGATATCTTGAGCTGCATTATTCATCATTTATTCCAAAGATCAAAAAGCTTGTTTGCAAATACAAACTGTGATTCAACAAGGGTGTCAAAATCCACAAGTGTGTTTGCCTGTATGATACTGTATGCCCTGCATTTTTCCAAAGAAGCTAATGCTCTCAATTTCTAAATTGCAGTAATGTGGTCAGACCATTGAGGTTATAATTGGAACCATTCCTTTCTCTGAAATCTTATTTTGATCAGTTCTGTTCTGAAGAAAGAGCATTGATCTGAAATATTAACTCTTTTTCTCTTCACAGATGCTGCCTGCCTAGTCTGTTGAGAATTTCCAATGTTTTCTGATTTTATTTTGTCTGACTGGTGCCTGGAGAAAGCTTGGTTAAAAACAATGTTTACACAAACCCTGGAAAGAGTTAGAGTCACAGAGTCATGGAGAAACAAGCCTTCTGGTCCACTATATTCCTGCTGACCTTTGTGCACCCATTCATATTAATCCAGTTTACCAGCACTTAGTTCAGAACCTTTTATGCCTTGGCAATTCAAGTGCTCTTCCAGAACCTTCTTAAATGTTATGAGAGTGCCTGCCTCCACCATCTCCTCAAGTAGGTTATTCCAGATTCCAGCTACTTCTTCAGGAGGCTAAAGAAATTCGACATGTCCCCTTTGACCCTCACCAGTTTTTATAGATGCATCATAGAAAGCATCCTATCTGGATGCATCATGGGTTGGGTTGGCAACTGCTCTGCCCAAGACTGCAAGAAACTGCAGAGAGCTGTGGACCCAGCTCAACACATCATGAAAACCAGCCTCCGCTCCATGGACTCTGTCTACACTTCTCGCTGCCTCAGTAAAGCAGCTAACATAATCAAAGACCCCTCCAGCCTGGACATTCTCTCTTCTCCCCCCTCTCATCAGGCAGAAGATACAAAAGGCTGGAAGCACATACTACCAGACTCAAGGATAGCTTCTATCCTGCTGTTGTAAGACTATTGAATGGACGTCTTGTATTATAAAATGGACTCTTGACTTCACAATCTACCTTGCCATGGCCTTGTGCCTTATTGTCTACCTGCACCGCACTTTCTCTCTAACTGTAACACTATATTCTGCATTCTGTTATTGTTTTTCCTTATACTGCCACAATATACTGAAGTGATGAAATAATCTGTATGAATGATAAGTAAAACAAAGTTTTTCACTGGACCTCAGTACATGTGACAATAATAAACCAATTACCAATTACCAACTATCCTCTGGGTGAGAATGTTCTCCCTCAGATCCCCACTAAACCTTTTACACCTTACCCTAAATCCATGCTGTCTAGATTTAGACACCTCTCCTGTGGAAAAAGTTTCCTACTGTCTACTCCTCCTAATTTTGTATAGGACAATCGGGTCACCCCTCAGCCTTCCCCGCTGTCAGGTAAACAAACTCAGCCTCTCCAGTCTCTCCTCATAACTGAAACAGTCCATCCCAGGCAATATTCTGTTGAGGAGAGATGGAGAGAGTGCAGAGGAGATTCATCAGGATGGAGTGTTTTAGTTATGAGGAAAGACTGGAGAGATGTCTGTTTTCCCTGAAGTACAGGAGGTTAAGAGGGATCATGATTAAAGTGTGTAAAATTGTGAGGGGTACAGATGGGTAGACTGCATGAAACTTTTCCCCTTATCAGAGATGAATAACCAGAGGACATCGATTTAAGGTAACGGGTAAGGGATTTAGAAGGGATCTCAGGGAGACCTTTTTCACCAAGACAGTGATGAGTACCAGGAATACACTTCCTGTGAGAGTGGTGGTGGCAGAGTTGCTGTCAGCATTTAAAAACTGTTTGGATGAGCACTTGAATTGCCCAGGCATAGAAGGCTATGGATCAAGTGCTAGAAAATGGGATTAATATGGATGGGTGCCCTTTGATCGGTGTGGATGTGGTGGACTGAATGGCTAGTCTCCATGTTGTATGACTCTGTGACTCTCTGTGACTGGGATACCAAGCTCTGGTGTGGCCACACTTGGAGTGTTGCTGCTTTGTCTAATTAGGTTTAAATAAGAGAATGACTTGTTTGCATCTTCCCAACATAACCACAAGAAGCCAATAAGGTCTCTGAGGTGTCATTTACAAAAGTAATCAAAAAGTAATTTAAATTTAGCACACTGTTAGGTAACCTGTTCTACTTTGCCTGACACCTTTGCTGTAAGTAATGAGCCAGTATATCTGCATCACCTCATTGTGTAACAAATGAATTTTAAATAATGTGTTAGAAATTAGCCCAGATACATTTCTGCCCAGGTAAAGAAAAATAAACTGAAGTTGGCTTTATCTCAAAAGAATGAAGTTGATCTTGTGTTGTTTTGCCTTTATTAATTCATAGGATATGGACATCATTAACTACTTATCCCTAAGTTTACCTAAACTTCTATCCTACTGTTATCAGAGGCTTGAACAGACCTCTCATACGCTACAAGATGAACCATTGAACTCTTGATTTCTCAATCTACCTCATTGTTGTTCTTGCACTTTGTTTGTCTGTCTGCACTCCACTTTCTCTATAACAGCAACACTATATTCTGCATTCTGTTTTTCTTTTATCTACCTTGATGTAATTATGTATGGCAAGATCTATCTGGATGGCAAGCAAAGCAAAAGCCTTTCACTGTATCTTGCTACATGTGATAATAATAAACCAAGACCAAATCTAAGGAGCAACATTTAGGTAAAAGTGACATATTCCTTTCCCTGAAGCAAATGGACTTTAACAAAACTTCCAGATGTATTTAAGCATTTAATTTTAAATTACCAGGTGCCATGGTCAGATGTGAATGCATGCCTCCAGATCAATAGACTAGGACAAGTCCATTCATTTAACCACTTTGTGACCACACCCTTGGTAAAATTACTTTCTTAGAAGATTAATGATGCTCAGCATGTCACTGAACACTCTCACAAACTTCTACAACTGTACTGTTGAAAGTACAGTTTGAATGCACAGGAATGTAAGGAGCTGCAGAGAGCAGTGGGCTCAGCCCAGTACATCACGGGCACATCCCTCCCCACCATCAGTAGTGTCTACAGAAGACGCTGCGTCAAGAAAGTAACATTTATCAACAAAGACCCCCACCATCCGGGCCATGCCATCTTCTTGCAGCTATCGTCGGGCAGAAGGTACAGAGCTTGAAGTCCCACATCATCAGGTTCAAGAACAACTACTTCCCTTTAACCATTCAGTTTTTGAACTGACCTGCACAACCCTAATCACCACCTCAATACAGCAACACTACGACTAGTTTGATAACCTTGCACTAAAATGGACTTTGTTTTTTATTTGTTCTAATTGTGTTCTTTCTTGTATAATTTTGTATAATTTATGGTTAATTTATGTGATGGTGCTACAAGTGAGATTTTCATTGTACCAGTGCATACATGTACTTGTGCATGTGACAATAAACTTGACTTTGAATAATAAACCAATAAGATAAGATATTTATTTATTAGTCACATGTACATCGAAACACACAGTCAAATACGACTTTTTGCATTACTGAGAATGTGCTGGGGGCAGTCTGCAAGTGTCGCCACTCTTCTGGCGCCAACATACCATGCCCGCAACTTCCTAACCTGTACGCCTTTGGAATGTGGGAGGAAACCAGAGCACCCGGAGGAAACCCACGCAGACACAGGGAGAACGTACAAACTCCTTACAGGCAGCAGTGGGAATTGAACCCAGGTTGTTAGCGCTGTAATAGCATTACGCTAACCACTATGCTACCATGCCAACATTAAGGAGCAACAGTTAGCTAAAAGTGACATATTCCCTTCTCTGATGCAAATGGACTTTATCAAAAATTCCAGATTTATTTAAGCATTTAATTTTAAATCACCCAGCTGCCATGGTCAGTTTTGAATGCATGTCTCCAGATCCATAGAACAGAACAAGTCCATTAATTTCACCACTTTGTGATGACACCCTTGGTAAAATTGGTCAGGTTTATTCTAATAATATGCTTACAGTGGGAGCACAATGAATCTGAAATTCAGATGAGCGCAGAATCTGTAGAACCTGCTGACAGCTCCACCATTTTGGGCAGGATTATCTTCCTTTTTCCCTAGGACATCAAGCAGATAAACATATGGGGAGGGCAATACATTCTGCAATCCTCCTCCACTGGTAAGAAACAGTAAGTCACAAATCTTTCATACTAGCTTTGATTTTACACCCCACTGAGTTTAATTTAGCAAATTTTATTCCAGTGAAGATTTGTTGGCCTGTGGAAGGGTGTGAATATTCTGACGCAAACACAATTGCAAATGAACCTAGGTCCTAACATTACAAATGGATGCAATTAATGGCTGTTTTTGAATCATCAATCATTTTTCAATTTCGGAAACGAAGTTACTTTATTAACTTGCTTTGGCAATTTTGCTGGGCTATTTCCAAACCATGTACATTTAAAAAATATATCTGATAGGACAATATATGTGATCGAGATACATTTTAGCATAAAACATAAATACGTTATGCTGCTAACAAAAGATATTGCAATTTCTATTCCAATCACATGGCTTCAATGAAGACAGAATCTGAGGGATAGTTCTATCAGTTAATTGTCTTAGTTCTATTGCCTACCTTGAGCTGCACTGAAATAAAACAAACAATTATTATCTTGGAGTGTACTCAGGGCTGATTCCTTAATCAATATTGTATGACCAATGAGTAGGATGAAGTACTACATCTATCCCCAAGTAACAAACTGAAGGTTCCTTGGATAAACAGGAAAAATATATAGTGCTGTAATTTTATCATCCAAAGGATATTTTAATATTTCATTAGTATATTCTGAATTGCACATCAGGGCAGGATATGTTGCCTGATTGTTACATGACCTGTACTTTCTGAAGAGGAATACCAGGCAGACTAGCACCAAACTCACTCTGAGACAGAAGTCTTTCCAACTTATCAAATACAGTCCTACAATGTCATAGTTATGTTGACTCATCCGTTTGGCTAAGAAAAATGAAGGTAGGACAAATGTTCAAAATGGTTTCCAAGAGAAAAAGGCATAAGTATAGAGGAACAGTTATTCTGCTTTCTCAATACTGAGCCATCAATAAAAAAAAGTTGCAGTTATATAAAATGTTTCATGAGCTCAGGATGTCCCAAAGTGCTTTACAGCTAATGAAATACTTTAGAAGTGTAATCATTATAATGTAAGAAATATGGATCCCATTTGTGCACATAAAGCTCCAATGAACAGTAATGTGATAAGAACTGGATTATCAATTTGATTGGCATTGACAAGGAGACGGATATTTGACTAAGGAGAAATTTGTATTATATAATTGGCACCCCTGATGGTGCAGCACTCCTGGTGAGAGCAATTCTAATCCCCAAAACAGGTGAGCTTGAGTTTGATGGAATGTTAAAATTTTAAAAATATTCCAAACTGAACCCAACCTGTTTTTTCAGGTTTTCATATTTTCAGAGAGGAGGGGCAGGAGCAGGTGAACGACCTACTCTCAAAAGTTGGGCCCTGCACTTAAGCATTTTACCAAGGAAGTCAGCATACGATTTTACCTCATTTCCAGTCCCCTCAGCTCAGTTCGAACAGGAACTTCTCCTGGTGCAGTACTGAGTCCAGGAACCGAGAGGGAGAAGTATCTAGTTGCCCATGCATTCTGTACTTTTACCAATGCAATGTGCAACTGTGCAACTCTGGAACATGCTGACAAGCACAAAACAGTTAGCCAGCAGTTCTCTATGGAAAACACAAGCACGTTTGGCTGTTCACCTCCATAATCAGCGACATTTAAAATCCAATAACCCAGATTTAAATGCATAAGTAAAATAACAATTAGGAAAATGTTTTAAAAAGCATATTAATGCAGAGCATGCCTTATGAAAGCAGGCTGAGGGAACTCGGCCTTTTCTCCTTGGAGTGACGGAGGATGAGGGGGGACCTGATAGAGGTATATAAAATGATGTGAGGCGTTGATCGGGTGGATAGTCAGAGGCTTTTCCCCAGGGCTGAAATGGTGGCCACAAGAGGACATAGGTTTAAGGTGCTGGGGAGTAGGTATAGAGGAGATGTCAGGGGTAGGTTTTTTACTCAGAAAGTGGTGAGTGCGTGGAATGGGCTGCCAGCAATGGTGGTAGAGGCAGATACGACAGGGTCTTTTAAGAGACTGTTGGATAGTTACATGGAGCTGACAAAAATAGAGGGCTATAGGTAAGCCTAGCAATTTCTAGGGTGGGGATATGTTCGGCACAGCTTTGTGGGCCAAAGGGCCTGAATTGTGCTGTAGGTTTTCTATGTTTCTATGTTCTAAATTTAATTTAAAACTCTTTAAAATGATAGAAAATAATTAAGAAACCATCATAATAACCTGAACATAAGTAAACCTCTCATATTATTTCCTATTTGTTCTTATGACATGGAAGGAGGATATTCTACCAATCAAGTCTATGTCGACTCACAGAGCATTCCCCTCTGTCCCATTCCCCCACTTTTTTGCCCTGTAACTTATTCTCTCTCACTTGCCCATCAACTCTCCCCCGAATCTCCTGCCACCCACCTACACTGAGAATAATTTGCAGTAGCCAGTCATCTTACTGACCAGCACGTCTTTGGAATGTGGGAGGAATCCAGAGCACCTGCGCAAGGAAAAACCCTGCGGTCCCAGAGAGAATGTACAAACTCTAAACGGACAGCATTGGAGGTTAGGATCGATCCTAGGTCCCCAAAGCAGTGCAGCAACAGCACTAACAGCTGCGTTACCATGCTGCCCATTATGCCACTGTGCTGCCCATGTTCACTTACCTTTCAAACAAATGGGGGGGTGGTTGGGGGGTGGAGGGGGTCAACATTCTTACACTAGTCAATTCTCCACCATGGGCTCAGAGGTGATTCTTAGATCAAGGTGGAGGATCACATGTTCAGGGATCTGATCTCCTGCCCACTCCAGACTGCTAAACATACAGGGATAATTATCCAAGCTAGTTGGCTAATCCATAAAATTAGGCATGATCTGGCCCATTGTGTACTGTCTTAAAAATATTGAGGACAATATTATCCTGGATCCTGCATAAACATACTTATTACCTATTCATTGCGATAAATGGATGATAATTCACTGAGGTAAAACTTAATGATTTGGCTGCTGTTTCCCATTCTTCAGGTTCAGGTTTGAGTGTTCTAAATTTAGTCTTTAACACAGGTAGACAATAATAAGTTTCATAATCAAATCTGTGGCAGTGAATCAAAGCAAGCACTGACAGCTGTCATCTGTATTCTGTCTGGCCTTCCCTTCAGGCAACCTTCGCATGAGTTATCTTCAATCTAACTTATCTCTGATCACCTGTAACAAAGCCAAAATGCAGAGTGAAATATGCAACCACGTGCTTTGTGAAGATGCATATATGGATTACTGAAATCACAGTGCATGATATTAGTATTGACGAAGTTATGTATCAGTATGTAAAAATGGACGTGATATGTTTCTGGAGACTCTTAGAGATATTACAACAAATAATTTGCTAGATGTGAGGCAACTTGAAGTGTTTCTAATGGATTTATTGAGGCTCCACATGAGCCTTCCTTTCACAGCCATGTTAAAGTTTTTACTGTGCCTGATTCAGTGCAGGTTTATGAATCTTTGGAGGAAGTTTGCAGGATTAAAAGAAAGCTCCCAGCTCAACAACCCTCAGTGAGTTCTTTCATCAGAAGGATTGCAACGTTACAAAGATTCAACTCACCACCATCTTCTCAATGGCACTTAGGGGTGGGTAATGCTGACCAAATCCTGAAAAACAAATGTGAAAGTAATTACGAGTCTGATTCACAAATAATGAATTCTGAATTGAGAAGGACTGGCTGACTGGGATTTTTTTTTTAATTTCAAAAATAAACTTTATTAATAATAAAAATGATATATAAAAGAAGAAAGTGCAAAACTTTTACATTCATGGTCAATACATTCAGTAGTGTTAACTTATTTTTTAAAACCATAGCTGGGAAAATGTGACAAAGAAATTTAACATTTGCAGGAGAATAAAAAAATTAAATCTAGCAATAATCCCCTTTCAAGAATTAATTGACACATTTTAAAAGTAAGGATGTCAAAGAGGGAAAAGATAAACATCAGTCTTCTTTTCCATTGGAACATACGAGGCATGAGGAAGACATTACCGTCACAATTAGTTTTATGAATTGCTGTTCGTAAATCAGGGTTAGAACTCCACTTCTTGAAATGCATTATGGAATCTAATAGCAATTTTAGCTGGTTAGTTCAATGCTAATGTTACAAACAATAATCTGCAGCCAAGGTACAGTGACTCATTCTAGTTCATGCATCACCTTCCAGCCAGCTGGCCTACCTTGGCTCTGAGTTAAACGTCATCTCAGTGTTAAAATTCTCATCTTTGCTTTCACAGCTCTTCCTGTCTCACTCCATCTCATCCTTGTAATCACCTGGAGTTCTATAACCCATTGAGGTATTTGCACTGGAGACACAAGAGACTGTAGATGCTGGAATCTGCAGCAACAAACAATCTGCTGGAAGAACTCGGGGTGTCGAGCAGCATCCATGGGAGGAAAGGAATCGTCGATGTTTCGGGTTGAAACTCTGCATCAGGTATTTGCGCTTTTCTATTTCTGGTCTTTTGCTTGTCCTTCAGCTTATCCGCTCTATCATTACCAGCCATATACTCAAGTAACAAGACCCTGAGCTTTAGAATTTCCTCTATGAAACTCTCTGCTTCTCCACTTCCCTTCTCCTTATTGAAGAAGATTAAGACCTCTCTCCTTGAGCAAATATTTAGTAACCTGCTTTAATCTTTATTTATGTGGCTCAGTGCTTTGTTTGACAATGCTTTTGTGAAGTGTCACAGGATGTTTTTGCACCATTAAGGGCACTATGTAAACACAAAAAAAACTTGTAGAAAGAGAAACAGAGTTAACATTTCAGGTCCAAGACACTGTTAGGTCCAAATTGTGCTTTTGCCAACAGGATGGAGTCCCTCAGACTTTCAAATTGGCAGCAGGAAAACACAGAGTAATATTAACATTAATAGTGACCCACATGATTACAAGCTCATGACTACAAATTTAGGATCTAAAATAACCAAATAGGTAAGAGGGCATGTGAACGGAAAACATAAGGTCATTTGTTCAAAACTTTCTCTATTTTCTTTTCTTTGCAATGTTTAATATCATATTTAAATTTGAAATAGCCAGTAATGGGGTTTAATTCTGCAGAAAATTGCACTTTAATAAAGTATCAAATTAAAGTGATTTTAAATTAAAATCTTTAACACAAGGGTCAACCAAACTGATTGTAAGTATTAGTCAGCTTGCACAGTAATTGCCGTGATGCATGTGACCAGATCTCAGTTAGGTTGATGCTTTACATCGATGTGATCGAGACATTATTTTAATTGGCAATCTGAGTGACCCACAAGTTATGGTTGAAGTATAAGTAATTGCAATTTAGTGTGTTATTAAAATGTATTATTTTGCAGATTGGATATGATTGCTTTCATTTATTTAAATTGTAGCTTTCAAAACTTGTATGGGAGAGATGTGCTCTGAAGCTAAACAAGTGGGGAGAGACTGAGGTCAATTGATCTTGCATTCCAAAATAACCTTTCTTTCTTGATGTCTTCCGATATGAAACACGAGGAAGTTAGTATGCAGGTACAGGCATTGGCCTTCACTGTAAGACTACAAAAGTGCAACTATCTAGATCTTTGGTGAAACCTCACCTGAAGTATCAGGTGTAGTTTTGGTCTCCATTCTTGCCTTAAAGATAGTGCAGAGAAGGTTCATTAGAATGATTCCAGATATGAAGGGCTTGTCCTCATTTTTCCTCAGAAAGAAGCCTTTTGACTCATTGAGTCTACACCAGCAACCTAAGCAATCTCATCGATCTTATTTCCCCACTTATTTCCCTGTAACCTATTCTCTCTCACATGCCCATCAACTTCCCCTGATTCTCTTGCCACAACCCCAACTCCCCCACATTAATGATAATGTACAGTAGTCAATGAACCTAGCAAACAGCACCTTTTTGGTATATGGGAGGAAACCCACAATCATAGGGAGAATCTGCAGGCTCCCCATCAACAGCATCAGAGATCAGGACTGAACCTGGGTCACTGGAGCTGTGTTAAGAGGAAAAGATTGAGAGCCTGGAGTTTAAAAGTAGCATATAAGATTTTAAAGGAGTTTGTTTGGGGAATCAAGAACTGGGGGTATTGTGTCAGAATAAAAGGTCATCCATTTAAGACTAAAATGAGAAGGAAAGATTCTCCAAAGGTGGTGAATGGTTGGAGGTCTCCCTCCCAGAGGTTCTGTCATTAAGTAAATTCAAGGGTGAGATAGATTTTTAGACTTTGGGGAGTCAAGTGTCATAGGGTTCAGGCAGCAAAGTGGACCTGAGGGACAAATCAGATCACCCACAATCTAATTGAACCGGAGCAAACTTGAGAACTCATTTGGCCTAGTTCTCTTCCCATTACTTATCCTTTGACATTGCCACGTTCACAGTTTTTGATGAGTTGTTCACAGGATGTAGGTAATGTTGGTAAGGCCAATTAGTTGTTTATCACAGGAACACTGACTGGTTACAACATGGAAGGAGACTTTTCGGCCCATTGGGTCTGTGCTAAAGTAAAAGAAATCCAGCAAAATACTGAAACCCTGCCCTCTTCCCACAATCCTTCTAATACTTGCCTTACCCAACTCCCTCTAAATGATTGAATCCAGCTCCACTGCCTCACCCCTGGCAGTGCATTCCACATTCTAAGCATTCACTCACTATGTAAAAATGTTCTCGTCCTTCCATCACCTTTATTTATTTCATCAATGATCTTCGTTCTATGTTCATTGAATCTTGGACCTTCCAGAGGTGAGAAAAGTTTCTCACTTTCTTCTTAGGCTATACCCTTCATGATATTTCTAGGGTAGGGACATGTTCGGCACAGCTTTGTGGGCCGAAGGGCCTGAATTGTGCTGTAATTGTTCTATGTTCTATATTAAATCTGCTTTAGTTTAGATAGGGTAGGATTTGTTAAGTGTGTCCAGAAAAATTTTCTGAAGCAATATGTAGATGGTTCTACCAGAGAAGGGGCTTTATTCAACCTCCCCTTCGGAAATGAGGCTGGGTAAATGGTTGACGTATCAGTTGGGGACCACTTTGGGATGAGACTTGATAATTCTATTAGTTTGAAGATAGTCATGCAAAAAAAAAGGACTTGTCCTCAAGTTAAAGTCCTAATTGGGAGAAGGATAATTTCAATAGCATTGGCCAAGGACTCTCAATATTTGATTGGGAGAGGTTGTTTACAGGTAAAGGGACATCTGGCAAGTGGAAGGCTTTTAAAAGTGAGATAAGAGTTCAGGGCCAGCATGTTCCTGTTAGAGTGTTGGGCAAATCTGGCAAGATTAGGGAATCTCAATTGAAGAGGGATGTTGAGTGTCAGGTCAGGAAAGAGAAGGAGTCATATGTCAAGAACAGGCAACTGGGATCAAGTGAGTCCCTTTGGAGAATATAAGGGATGTAATCATGGAGTCACAGAGTTATACAGCATAGTAACAGGCATTTTGGCCCACTGCTTCTTTGCTGACCATCACACATATCTATACCAATCCCACTTGCTTGCATTAATTCCATATCCCTCTGTGCCTTGCTCATTTAAATCCCTGTCAAGACGCCTCTTAAATGTTGTTACTGTTCCTGGCTCCACCGCCTCCTCTGGCAGCTCGTTTCAGATGCCGACTACTCTGTGTGAAAACTTTATCCCTCAGATTACTTTCATACCTCCTTCCTCTCTCCTTAAACATATGCCCTCCAGTTTTAGACACTCCTACCATGGGAAACAGACTCTGGCTGTCTATCAGAATCAGAATCAGGTTTATTATCACTGACATATGTCGTGAAATTTGTTGTTTTGTAGCAGCAGTACAGTGCAAGATATAAATCATAAAAATAAAACCTATACCTCTCATAATTTTATAAACCTCTATCACATCAGCTCTCGGCCTCCTTCATTCCAGGGAAAGCAGACTTAGCCTATCCAGTCTCTTCTGATAACTCAAGCCCTCCAATCCAGGCAACATCCCAGTGAATCTTTCCTGCACCCTCTCTAGCTTAATCACGTCCTCTCTATAGGATGACCAGAACTGCATACAGTACTTCAAGTGCAGCCAAACCAACAATTTGTACAATGATGTCCCAAATCTTATATTCAATTCCTCAGCCAATGAAGGCAAGTATACTACACACCTTCCTCACCACCTTGTCTACTGATGTTCCCGTTTTCAGGGAACAATGTACTTGTACCCCAAGTTCTCAACTAGGCAAATAAAGTAAGACTAGGATTTTTACGGAAGTAGTTGTTAATGCGGTTACACGCGAACCCCATGTTACAGCAGTTTGAAGTTACAGAAATTCACCCTTTCAGAATTCACAAATCACTACCAAAAAATTTAAAATATGGAACAACAATTCACTCTCACGGAATTTATGTGTCAATTTTTATTTTATTTTCAGCTTGCATTTCTTGGCGCATGCACAGATGATGTGGTTCTGCATTATGGATAATCACAATTCAGATCAACTGTGTTCCAGTGCATGTTCCAGAAGTGTCAGCATGGCCATTACTAATTTTGGCCGGCACAGAATAAAAGGCTGAAATACGATTTAGATTAGGTTGACCATAAAATGTGGTATAGCAGCAGTTAATATCAGGCACTGCACGGAATACCAGAGAATGTGCCCATTTTAAATGCTTATAAATATTGCTTTTACTTTTTAATCCTATGACAAGGTGTAACACTCTTTAGTTCTATAATTCTTCCTGTGATTCATGTGTTCTTGTCGATACACCTCTCCACCCTGAAAGCCAGACGGTTCAAATAATTGATTTATCCGTGAGTAATATCATATTGGAAGGTACTGTGCAACTTTTATAATACTCCTTATAAACTCTATTCAGCTAACTAACTTGGTGAAATGCTCAGCCTGTTCTGTTATCATTGAGTATTCAAATATATTCTTTTACAGATATATAAAATTTTATTTTTTATAATATGTAAGAGGGCTAGGCCTAAAAGACTAACCAATATTGATTACAAAACTGACTGTTCATTGCCTGTTATTAAAAAAGAAATTGGAAAACCATCTTCCAAAAACTATGATGTAGAATGAATTATCCATCTCCTCTTCAATTTTAATGAGTTATCGACTTTCACTTCCACTGTGTGGGTGGGTCAGGAAGGATCCTATATTCCTTATCTTCTCATTTTTAATATGGTATTTATACTTTGAGGAGCTATTTCTACCTTTCAAAGTGTGAATTTATTTTTCGATATACTGCTGGAAACCAGCTTACAATGAACCTGGTTAACTTCTGGAGGAGATCCGATATATTTTGGGCTGTTACATGGTGTTGCATTCCTGTACTCTGCATATAAACTGAAATGAAATACAAAGTCAATCTAGTTAGGATTCAAGCAGAGAAAATCATGTGATGCTCGTCTTTTAAATTTATTTAATTTGTTAAGGACTTCAATTTATATCCACACAACTTATTAAACGTAATAAAGGTTTTCGAGTCGTTCTCAAATCAGGCAATCAGATACCAAGCAGAAAAAGCAGCAAGTTTGCAGGTGGTGACATAATAGATGGTTAGGCATTGGGAAATCTTGGAATATGGGAAGAGGTGTGGAAAAGTAAAGGAGTCTGGGAACCTGATACCAGTAGAGAAGCTAACCTCTCATGGGAAGACAGGATATGTTTCACTCAAGGGGTTCACTATTACAATTGCAATTTTACCATTATATACTTCTGGCAGTAGCAAGGGGACAATCAATCTCAATTTTAGGGCCCCAGGGTAGTGAGATAGGGGGAGATGGGTTTGGGGGTCAATTGCTGTTGCTTCCCCCAGCCCTGGGTCCACTTGTGCCTGGCATGTACATTTTTCTGATAAACTAAGCCCCACACCTTTACCACCATCACCCATATCATTCATCTCCAACTTGCCACATACTTTCTTTGACAGAGTAAAGAAAAGAAACGGTCATGGATGAAGACCGCTTTTTCTCTTTGGATTTTACCAACAATGTATTTTTGAGGTGAATCTTATTTCAACCCAGCTGTGGAATGGCTTAGCATGTAACTCAAAGCAAGGAGATTGGTTTTGGGCTTTTCTGGGGTTCACATTCATGACAAAATGTTTGAAAGTTAATCACTAAATCTTTCAGCTCCTTGTTCATCTGTTTAGGGCTCAAACACCTGAACAAAAATGCGCTTCCTGAAAATGTTCAGCAAAATCAATGATATACTGGAGAAAGATATTTCTTTCACCTTCATAGAACATAGAACATAGAACACAACAGCCACAATGCTGTGCTGACATTTTATCCTGCTCTAAGATCTATCTAACCCTTCCCTCCCACAAAGCCCCTTATTTTTCTATCATTCACGTGTCTATCTGAGTCTCTCTTAAATGTCCCTAATTTATCTGCCCCCACAACTTCTGCCGGCAGTGTGTTCCATGCACCCACCACTCTCAGTGTAAAAGACTTACCCCTGACATCCCCCTTATAATTTTCTCCAATCACCTTAAAATTATGTCCCCTCATGTTAGCCATTGTCGCCCTGGAAAAAAGTCTCTGACTGTCCACTCAATCTATGCTTCTTATCATCTTGTACACCTCTATCAAGTCACCTTCTCTCATCTTCCTTCTCCAAAGAGAAAAGCCCTAGCTCGCTCAAACTATCCTCAGAAGACGTACTCTCCAATCCAGGCAACATCCTGGTAAATCTCCTCTGCACACTCTCTAAAGCTTCCACATCCTTCCTATAATGAGGCGACCAGAACTGAACACAATACTCCAAGTGTGGTCTAACCAGAGTTCTATAGAGCTGCAACATCACCTCACGGCTCTTGAACTCAGTACCCTGACTAATGAAGGCCAACACTCCATACGCCTTCTTAACAACCCTATCGACCTGCATGGCAACCTTGAGGGATCTATGGACGTAGACGCCAAGATCCCTATGTTCCTCCACACTGCTGAGAGTCCTGTCATTAACCTTGTATTCTGCCTTTGAATTCATTCTCAGGAAGTGAGTGTTGAGGACAAGGTCACGATGAGTTGTTGTTCTTCTTGAACCACCATCCATCCCATTCCTTGCAACAATTTGATGCACTTGGATGGTTGCCCATCACAATTCACCAGAGTCAGAAATAGGTCAGACCAGGTAAGGACAGTAGACTTTATTCCCTAAAGAATATTAGTGAAAAAATAGTTCCATTTTTGGAAACATAGAACATAGAAAGGTACAGCACAGGAACAGGCCCTTTGGCCCACAACGTTGTGCCGATCTAATTAAGCTAATGACACCTAATCCCTTCCACCTACACAATTTCCATAAGCCTCCATTCTTTGCACATTCATGTGCCTACCCGAGAGTCTCTTAAACATTTCTATCATATTTGCCTCCACTGCCACCCCAGGTAGCACAGTCCAGCTGTCCACCACTTCTCTGTGTAAAAAACCTTACCCACACATCTCCTTTGAACTTTCCCCCTCTCACCTTAAATGTATGCTCTCTTGTATTAGACATTTCGACCCTACGATAAAGATACTGGCTATCTATTTATGCCTTTCATAATTATATAAACCTATCAGGTTACCCCTCAGCCTCTGCCGCTCCAGAGAAAACATTACAAGCCTCACGAATAATGCATAGAAATTTCTTCACTCAGAAGGGAGTGACCTCTGGAATTCTCTGCCCTGAGCATGGTGAAGGTGAGATCATTAAAAAATTTTTAAGGTTATATGAAGTTATAAGGTTAAATATTTGAAAGATTGGGGAACTAGCACAGAAGAGAAGTTGAGGTCTGCATAGATCAACAAGGATCATATAGAATGACAGGGTAGACTTGAGAGGTCTGGTGACCTACCCCTGCTCCTGTTTTCTAGTGTACCTGATCACATTCACAAGTAATTGGTAACAAGTAACAATTACCAGAAAATTATCCCAGATACGGCTTTC
The DNA here is from genome assembly GCF_009764475.1 of Pristis pectinata. Classification (NCBI taxonomy): domain Eukaryota; kingdom Metazoa; phylum Chordata; class Chondrichthyes; order Rhinopristiformes; family Pristidae; genus Pristis; species Pristis pectinata. The sequence goes on along the minus strand of NC_067409.1, from coordinate 20,901,482 downwards.
CAATCAAATTCTTGGCAGTGGGTAATTAAGTAGTCAGTATGAGAAGGAGGAGGATCCATGAACATCTCCATCCTCAAGGATGGTGGTTCTCAGCATAATAGCACAAAGCTGAAAGGCTTCCACCTTCAGCCAGAAGAGCTGAGCAGATGACCTTTCTCCTGAGAGCCCTTCCATCACAGATGCCAAGCTCAGGTCTTCACATTAGGTCTGCTTTCACAACTCTTGTCTTCTGGAGGACCTCCTGATGATAAATCTCACTGGTATCCTTTGAAACCTATCTAAGTCACACCTCTAGGCCTGCAGGCTGAACCTGCAGTCAAACTTGTAAAACAGGTTGAATGTTTTTCATTTTTGACTGTCACAAAAATTTAAAAGCAATAAATTAAAATAAATAAAATGACTAAAAGGTTAAAAGTAAAGAGATTAATGCACATAAGCACAACTGAATGGATTAAATTAACTCAATGAAATAAAGAAATGTAAATTAGTTGAAATTTACCCTTTTCCCTTGAAGTCATTTTTCCCTATTGAAATGAATGGAATTGCTGAGCCAGGTAACATTTGCACAGGCTGATAGGGTGGATTTGTCAGCATAATTGATGGGAAACTGTAGAGCTTCACACTGGGGTATGGTGGTGGTGCAATGGTTAAGTTATTAGAATAGTAATCAAGGTATCTGGAAAAAGTATTCCAAGATGACGAGTTCAAAATTCAATATTCCTCGAGGTGCTTTTACATTCAATTAACAGTGGATTTTTTTAAAAATGACCACAAAATTTTCAGATTGTTTCCATAACTCTTCATGACATGGAAGGAGGCCAGTTCAGACCATCGATTCCATGCTGGCTCACAGAGCAATTCCTATATCCTACTAATTTCCCTGTAACCTATCCTCCCCACATCCTCATCAGATCCCCCAGATTCTACCACTCACCTGCGCACTGGGGGGCAATTGACAGTAGCCAATTAAGCTGCCAACCTGCACATCCTTGGGAGGAAAGCAGAGGAGCTGGGGGAAGCCCATGCGTTCACAGGGAGGACATGCATCCTCCACATGGAGGTCAGGACTGAACCGGCTTGCCGAAGCTGCAAGGCAGCAGCTCTATAGTTGCACCCCATTGTGCTGCCCTTGTAAAACAAGAAAAAGTGAAAGAAAAAAGAGATGTTGGATACCTGGAAAGGTGCAAAAACCCCATCTGGCTTATCAACATCTTCAGGGAAGGAAATCTGCCATTTTTACCAGGTCTGGCTCCAGGTCACTCCAAACCCAACAATATGGTTGGCTCTAAAATGGCCCAGCAAAGCATTTTGTGATCCATTGAATCAAATAAAGAATAAAACTGGGAAAACCCCCGAGCATATCTCCAAGCACCAAAACAGGACAGCATAAATCCCATACTAACCCAGTCAATCTTGCGCGGTCAAATGGTGTGTGAAAGGGGGCAACTGTCCTACAGACATAAGAACAGAAAAACACCTGAGGGGCATGTTATTCACACAGAGAGTGGTGGGCATATGGACAGAGGCACCAGAGGAAAGGATAGAGGAGGGGACAATTATGACAATGTAAGGACATTCAGATAGGTATATTAATTAGCTTTAGACAAACATGGGCCAAATACAAGCAAGTGGGATTAGCTCAAATCGGCACCTTGTTTGGTATGGATGAGTTAGGCCGAAGGACCTGTTTCCATGCTGTCTAAGTCTATAACTCTATGATATAAGAAACTGGGGTCAGATTTGGTCATTAGCCTCTATAGCCACCTATTCTCCAGAGAACAGAGGCCTACTCTACTTAATCTCTCCTTATATGACAGACATGTCGTCCCTGGAACCAGTTTGGTGAATCTTCGCTACCCTCACTCTATAGCACGCATCTCGTTCATTTTAGATAAGACCAAAGGAGCCCTCCATGTTGAAAAGTTGAAGAAACACGAAAGCAGATTGATTCTGGATAGGGGACTTCAATGTCCATCACCAGAAGTGGCTTGGTAGCAACACTGCTGAACAAATCTTGAAGGACAAAGCTGCCACACTGGGTGTGTGGCAGCTAGTGAGTGAACCAGCATCAGTTATAAATCTAGACACAAGCAGGTACAGACGCTGGAATCCGGACCAAAAAAACAAACTACTAGAAGAACTCAGCAAGTCGAGCAGCACCTGTGGAGGCAAAGTGATGGCTGACTTTTGAGGTCGAGACTCTGCATCAGGACTGAGTGCAGGGGGAAGATAGCCAGTATGTAGAAGTGAGAGGGAGGAGTCTGTGTTACCTGAAATTGGCAGGCAACAGGTAGAACCGAATGGGAGTGGTGGGGGGCAGGGGGTGGTGGTGTGTTGATGGGCAGATGGAGCCAGATGAGGGAGGGGAAGTGGGGAGTGCTGAAGCAGAGGCTGGTAGGTGACAAGTGGAACGTAAGAAGCCAAAAAATAGGCAGGTAGGACCAGGTGGGGGATGGATGGAGGCGGAAGGATAGAGACAAAGGCTGGTAGATGAAATCTACTTGGCCTTGTCCTCAGCAATACCCTGTGCCATAATAATTGGTAACAGTGAAAAACTTTGTTCTGCATGCCATCCAGATAGATCATTCCAAACGTAAATACATTGAGGTAGTACAAAGGGGAAAAAAACTATAACAGAATGCAACTATAACAGAATGCAGAATATAGTGTTACAATTGCAAATTTCTACAAATGTACAGAGGAGAGCATTCTGACTGGTTGCATCACTGCCTGGTATGGAGGGTCCAATGCGCAGGATCGAAAGAGGCTGCAGAGGGTTGTAGTCAGCTCCATCACAGGCACCACCCTCCCCACCATCAAGAACATCTTCAAGAGGTGGTGCCTAAAAAAAGCAGCATCCGTCATTAGCAACCCCAACCACCTGGAACACACCCTCTTCACATTACTACCATCGGGGAGGATGTACAGGAGCCTGAAGACCCACACTCAATGTTTAAAGAACAACTTCTTCCCCTCCACCATCAGATTTCTGAATGGTCCATGAATCCATGAACATTACTTCACTATTCCTTTCTTGTGCTATTTATTTATTTTTGTAACTTATGGCCATTTTTATGGCTTTATGTCTTGCCCCGTACTGCTGCTGCAAAACAACAAATTTCACGAAATACGTCAGTGATAGTAAACCTGGTTCTGATTCTGATACAATTATTTGTCCACAACAGCATTGGTAGAAGTGACCACCATGTAGTCTTTGTGGAGACAAAATCCTGTCCCACACTGAAGACAATCTCTATCATAATGATAATAAAACTGTACTAAATGGGATAAACTATGAACATACTGTATGTCGTGGCTCAAAACTTGGCATCCATGAAGTCCTGTAGATCAGCAGCAGAAATGTATCCCAGGCGATCTGTGATTTCACAACCTGGCATGTCCCTCACTTTACCATTTTTATGAAGCCAAGGGACCAACAACCTTAGTTCAAAGAGGAGAGCAGAAGGCCCGTCGGCCCAACTGGTCCATGCCGACCACAGCATCCTCCTTGCTGGTCCCAGTTGCATGCTTTCAGCCCATAACCCGTCCAAGCCCCTTCCCTTCATGTACTTGTCCAAATGCCTCTTAAATGTTGCAGTTGCACCTGCCTCGACCACTTCCTCTGGCAGCTCATTCCAGGTACTCACTAGCCTCTGTGTAAAGAAGTTACCTTTCAGGTCTCTTTAAATCGTGCCCCTCTATCTTGCATCTGTGCCCTCTAGTTTTGGACTCCACAACGCTGGGGAAAATACTATGGCCTTCCACCTTATCCATACCCCTCATGATTTTATAAACTTCTATGAGGTCCCCCTTCATTCTCCTGCACCCCAAGGAATAAAGATCTAGCGTGGCCAACTTTTCCCTATAACTCAGGCTCTCTAGTCCAGGTAGCATCCTCATATATCTCTTCTGTACCGTCTCCAGCTTGATAATGTCTTTCCTATAACAGGGTGACCAAAACTGTACACAATACTCTAAGTGCGGCCTCACCAACAACTTATATAACTGCAACATAATGTCCTTGCTCCTAAACCCAAGACCTTGAGTGATGAAGGCCAGCATGCTAAATGCCTTCTTTACCACCCTGTCTACTTATGCCTCCACGTTCAGCAAAATGTGCACTTGTACTCCCAAGTCCATCTGTTCCACAGCCTTCGTCTGTGCTCTGCCATTCACTGTATAAGTCCTACCCTGGTTTGAATGTGCAAAACATATCACCACACACTTAATTAAGTTGAAATCCATTTGCCATTCCTCAGCCAATCTCCCTAACTGATCAAGATCTCTCTGCAATTCATTGTAATCTGCTTCACCATCAACAAGGCCCCCTAATTTAATGTAATCAGCAAACTTGCGAATCGTGCCATGTACATTCATATCCAAATCATTGACATACATAATGAATAACAGAGGTCCTAACACTGACCCCGGGGTACCCCACTAGTCACAGGTCTCTAGTTGGAGAATCGACCTTCAACCATTATCCTCTGCTTCCTATCATCGAGCCCATTCTGAATCCACCTCGCTGGCTCCCACTGAATCCCATGTGACCTAACCTTCCAGATCAGCCTGCCATGTGGGACCTTGTCAAAGGCCTTACTAAAGTCCATATAGACAACATCCACTGCCCTACCTTCATCTATCCCCTTCATTACCTCTTCGAAAAACTCCAAAAGATTCATCAGGCATGACCTCCCATGTATAAAACTGTGCTGACTGTTCCTGATCAGGCCTTGACTATCCAGGTGGTAGTAAATCTTGTCCCTCAGAATTCCCTCCAGTAACTTCCTTACAACTGAAGTCAGGGTCACCGGCTTATAGTTCCCTGGCCTGGCCTTGCTACTTTCTTAAACAATGGAACAACATTAGCCACCCTCCAGTCTTCTGGAACTTCACTGAAGTAGGTCAGATAGCATTTCCAGAAGGAGAAATAGTTAACATTTTGTGTCAGAGACCCTTTGTCAGAACTGGGAAAGGGAAAAATACAAGTTAGTTTTCAGTCAGAGAGAAAGTGGGGGAGAAAGGGAACATCTCTGATAAGGCATTTAGGGATGTCCACATCAGTACACCCACAATTCACAAATGAATCTAAAATAAACCCTTGGCACTGACAGAGATCCTTTTCCAATCAGTTCTGCACAGAAAGACAAACTTCTATGGTACAGTGGTGTCGTGGTTAAGTAGTTAAACCTGCATCCAGAGGTGGGGTTCATTGATAATGAGGCATGACTTCAAATCCCAGCATGTCTGCTGAGGAATTTAATTTCAACTAACGAGATCAGGAATTACAAAATACTAAATAGTTTCAGTCATGGTAATAATAAAACTACCCATCTGGTTCACTAATGTTCTTCAGGGAAGGATGTCTGTCTTCCTTACCTGCTCTGAGCGATATATGACTTCAGACCAACAAAACTGTGTGACTCTTGCCCGCTTCGACATTTCAGGAAAAATTAATGCCAGAGTTTCCAGCATATCCACATGCTGTGAATGATTAACTCAATGGGTTGAGCAGCATCTGTGGGGGGAGAGGAATGCAACCTGAAACGTCAACAATTTCTTTCTCTCCACAGATGCCGCTCGACCCACCAAATTCCTCCTGCAGATTGTGGGTTGCTCCAGATTCCAGTTTCTGCAGCCTCGTGTGTCTCTTGTGAATGATTGATTTAAAAAGAATCTTCCATCCCCATCCAGTTTAAATGCTTTGAGAGTAAGGAATATAAATAGTTAAATGAAGATGACTTCACTAGTTAATGTATAAGAGACCTGATGGAGACCACCCCCCACCCCCCACCCCCCAGATCAACTTAATGTGAACCTGGACCCCTCGTTAACCTGGAAGGGGGAGAATAACTCTGTTTGTAGAAGGATGCAGCAAGATTAACTGTTGTCTCTGCAATCAACAGGATTGACCAAAAAAAAGATGTTTACTATCACAATTTACAACAGACAGTTAATTGGTAAATCTTCTCTGCTTCTGTCTTTGAACCCCATTCTTCAGTATTGTATATCTGCCTTTGATCTCGTCAGTATCTATGTCCCTTTTCCTGACCCCAACCACAAAAGCTGCACTGCTCTGCTTATCTAACAAAATTTCATTCAGCTTGATTGGATTAATGAATTAAGGAATAATAGGGCTCCAATGTGATTTACATCCATTGATTAAATGTCAGGTTTGAAAAGCGGCGGGTTAAATTATGGCAGACATACAGAATAAAGCTAAGGAGGTTGTAACCTTATTTAAAGCAGCTACTTATCAATCCACCATGTTACTTATAAGGTAGTTTGTTGCATTTGATGCTTGAAATCTACTTCTGAAGGCTTTTAACTCTGTTTTCTCCTTCACTGGAAGTTTTGCATTTACTGACTTGTTCAGCAAGTCAGGGTTTCTTCACAATGTTGAGCTCTGATTGCAGGTCCTTTAGCTCATAAGACAAGATAAGATTTCTTTATTAGTCACATGTACATTGAAACGCACAGTGAAATGCATCTTTTGAGTAGTGTTCTGGGGGCAGCCTGCAAGTGTTGCCCACAACTTCCTAACCTGTATGTCTTTGGAATGTGGGAGGAAACTGGAGCACCCAGAGGAAACCCACGGGGGTTAAAGCAGTGCTTTCTCTGGATGATAACCCAATTCAAATTGTTGAGCAGCAAATCAACATTTAAACAAAACAAATGTTAGGTAATGGCCAATTCCAAGATCCTAATTGTCACTCCTTGACAGACAAAGACATGACTATTGTCAGATCCGTTAATGGCCTGGAGAGGTTCCTGACAATCAGACAATCAGAAACTAACTTCAACTAGCCAAATAAACATTGAATTTTCCAATTTCAGGTAAACTATTCCCTGTAGGTCCCCTCTCCGTCCAATGGTTACCTAGATTCATTTGCCTCCCTCAGCTAGTTCCATTTAACAACCACCCACACACCCATCCACCTGGGTTTCTTCTCCCTTGACCGACCTTTCCTATGCTCTCTCCCACCTTGTTCCATCTGCCCATCAACGCTCCCTTATCTGGTTCCACTTATCGCCTTCCATTAAGCTGGAAAAAGTGCAGACGGGATTTATGATGATGTTGCCAGGACTCAAGGGACTGAGTTTTAGAGAGAGGTTGAGTAGGCTGGGACTTTTTTCATTGGAACATAGGAGAATGAGGGGTGATCTGATAGTGTATAAAATTATGAGGGCATAGGTTTCTGGTGAAAGGGGAGAGATTAATAGAAACCTGAGGGGCAACTTCTTCACCCAGAGAGTAGTGTATATATGGAATGAGTTGCCAGAGGAAGTGGTTGAAACAGGTACATTGACAACATTTAAAAGACACTTGAGAAACAAAGGGCTACAGATGCTGGAATTTAGATGAAAAACACTACGTTGCTGGAGGAACTCAGCAGGTCAGGCAGCATCGGTGGAGAAAGGTCCTGAAGAGGGGTCCTGACCCGTAACGTTAACTGCCTGCTTTTCTCCACGGATGCTTCCTGGTCTGCAGGGTTCCTCCAGCAAACATAGTGTTTTTCATTTAAGACACTTGGACAGGTACATGGATATGAAAGGTTTAGAGGGAAATGGGCTAAACATGGGTAAATGGGACAGGATGAGATGGGTGTCTTGGTCGGCATGGACCAGGTGGGCCAAAGGGCCTGTTTCCATGCTCTATGACTCTATGACTTTCCAGCATCTGTTTTTACCTTCCCCCTCTCCCCCTTCCCTCCACCACCCCCTAATGTGGTTCCATCTGACCACTTTTTTCTTCATCTGTTTCCACTTATCACCCACCAGCCTCTGTCTCAAAACTCCCTTCTCCCCCTCACCCACCTGGACCTAAATGCCCATCAAACTCACTTAGTTTCACCAATAGATTAATTGATTCATAGGCTTAGGCAGCATGGAAACAAACCCTTAGACCCAACTCATCCCTACCAACTAAGATGCCTAACTATGCTAAACCTTTGCCTGCATTAGGCCTTTATCCCTCTAAATACTTCCTATCCACATACATCTCCAAATGTCTTATCAACGTTGTAATTGTACCGACCTCTCTTGGTATTGGTATTGGTATTGGTTTACTATTGTCACTTGTACTGAGGTATAGTGAAAAACTTGTCTTGTACACTGATCGTACAGGTCAATTCATTACACAGTGCAGTTACATTGAGTTAGTACAGAGTGCATTGAAGTAGTACAGGTAAAAATAATAACAGTATAGAGTAAAGTGTCACAGCTACAGAGAAAGTGCAGTGCAATAAAGTGCAAGGTCACAACAAGGTAGATCATGAGGTCAGAGTCCATCTCATTGTATAAGGGAACCGTTCAATAGTCTTATCACAGCGGGGTAGAAGCTGTCCTTAAGTCTGGTGGTACTTGCCCTCAGGCTCCTGTATCTTCTACCTGATGGAAGAGGAGAAAAGAGATAATGACCCGGGTGAGTGGGGTCTTTTGGTTTCTACCACTTCTCTTACATTTCGTTCCATATACCCACCAGCTTCTGTGTGAAAAACTTTCCCATCACCATGACACCGAGCTCTTCTTCCACCACCTCCGTCTCCCAGCCTACTTCTTTGGCTAGGATCCCCCACCCCCCACCAATGACCCCTTCTCCCGCCCTAAGCCTTCTTTCTCCTCTTGGACACCTCATCCTGGCCTTCTGCCTGCTCTGGATCTCTTCATCTCTAACTGCCAACGGGACATTAACCATCACCACTCCCCTCACCTATTCCAACCTCACCCCCCTCTGAATGCACTGCCCTCCACTCCCTCCCACCAATTCTAATCTTACTATCAAACCCCAGAACAAGGGTGGTACTGTTGTAGTCTGGTGGACTGACCTTCACATTGTCGAGGCCAGACGTCAACTTTCAGACACCTCCTCTTAATTATCCCTCACCTGGACCCCACCACGCGCATCAGGCCATTGTCTCCCGCACTGTCACTGACCTCATCACCTCCGGATATCACCCCTTTACAAGCCTCCAACCTCATAGTTCCCGTACCCCGCACTGCCTGTTTTTTACCTCCTATCCAGGATTCACAAACCCAACTGCCCTATGTAGGCCCACTGTTTCTGCCTGCTCCTGCCCCACTAAACTGTGTGTCCTCATATATTGACTCTATTTTGTCCCCCTTGGTACAGTCCCTTCCTACCTATGTCCTGTGACACTTCGCCTGCTCTCCATCGCTTCAACAACTTCCAGTTCCACGGCCCTGACCGCCTCATTTTCACCATGGACGTTAAGTCTCTGTACAATTCCATCCCCCATCAGGCAGGACCTTGAAGGCTCTCCATTTCTTTCTCGATAACACCCACCCAGTTCCCCTCCATCACCAACCCTCATCCTGTAAGGACGCCAATCCCCTTCTCCCAGTTCCTCCACCGTAACCTGTCCATGATGAGGCTTTCCATTCTAGGATATCAGAGATGTCCTTCTTTATCAGTAATCAGGATTCCTTCCATCACCTTCAATGCTGTCCTTACCCCTACCTCTTCCCCTTCCCGCATGTCTTGCCCCTCACCCCCTCCCCCCCCGACATAAACAAGGACAGGGTTCCCTTTGTCCTCACTACCACCCCACGAGACTCTGCTTTCAACACTCATCCTCTACAACTTCTGCCACCTTCACGGGATCCCACCACTAGGCACATCTTCCCCTCACCCCCTCTCTCTGCTTTCTGCAGGGACCGCTCTTTCCTCCTCTACATCGGTGAGACCCGACGCAGATTGGGTGACTGCTTCATCGAGCACTTTTGCTCTGTCTGCTGCAACAGCCAGGACCTCTCAGTGGCCACCTACTTCAATTCCACATCCCACTCCCATACTGACATGTCTATCCATGGCCTCCTCTACTGCCAACGTTGAGGGCAGATTGCAGGGTTGGAGGAACAACACCTCATTTTCCTCCTTGGGAGTCTCCAACCTGATGACCTTAACATCAATTTCTCTAACTTCCGGTAAGCCCACCCCTTCTTTTTCTTACCCTCTACCATTCCTTTGTCTTCCCTTATTCCTGTGGCTCCCTTCCCCCACCTTGATGACCTGCCCATCTCCTCTCCTCCCTCCCCCATCCTTTATTCCATGCTCCACTGCCCTCTCCTACCGGATTCCTTCTTCTTCAGCCCTTTGTCTTTTCTACCTATCAGCTCTCAGCTTATTCCATCTTTCCCCCCCTCCCCCACCCACCTACCTTCCCCCTCTCACCTGGACTCACCTATCACCTGGACTCACCTGTCCCCTGCCTGTGTGTGCTCCTCCCCTCCCCCCCACCTTCTTATTCTGGCTTCTGCCCTCTTCCTTTCCAATCTGATGAAGGGTCTTGGCCCGAAACATTGACCGTTTATTTCCCTCCATGGATGCTGCCTGACCTGCTGAGTTCCTCCAGCACCTTTTGTGTATTACTCTGGATTCCAGCATCTGCAGAATCTCTTGTGTCTCTAAGCTTTCCCCTCAGATCCCTTTAAATCTTTCTCTTTTACCTTAAACCTATGCCCTCGTAGTTTTAGACTCCCTTACTTTGGGAAATTTACTGTGACTATCTACCTTATCTATGCCTTTCATAATTTTATAAACCTCAATAAGGTCACCCCTTAGCCTCCTTTGCTCTAGGGAAAACAGTCCCAGCATACCTAATCTCTCCTTATAACTCAGGTTCAGGCAACATTCCTGTGAATATTTTCTTCATCTTCTCCAGCTTAAGCACATCCTTCCTGTAGTCTGGCGACCAGAACAACACAGAATACTCCAAGTGCAATCTAACCAACAACTTGCACATCTGTAACATGACTTCCCAACCCCTTAATGCCTTGGCTGGTGAAGACAAGCAAACTATATGCATTCATCACCACACTTTCTACATGTGTTGCTACTTTCAAGGAACTATATACTTGTATCCCAAGATCTCACTGTTCAATAATGCTCCCCCTTGTGTCCCTGCAATTCACTGTGTATGTCCTGGCCTCACTTAACTTTGCAAAATGCATCACTTCACGCTTGTCTGAGTTAAGTTCCAACTGCCATTCTGTTGCCTATTTTCCCAGTTGATCAATATTCTGTTGTAACTTTAGACAACCTTCTTCACTGTCAACCATACTACCAATTTTGGTGTAATCCCCTGTCTCACCCCTCCCTCTCACCGCTTTATACTGGCTACCTTCCCTCTACACTATCAGTCATGACGCATGGCCTCAGTCTGAAACATCGACCATCCCCCTTGCCTCCACAGATGCTGCTCAACCCGCTGAGTTCCTCCAGCAGTTTTCTATCCTCCAGATTCCAGTATCCACAGTTTTTGTGTATACAGATAAATATCACAACAGATCAGAGCACAGAAGTTAATGCTGTGTAAAGATACCTGAGTTTAGGGCTTTCTGTGGTGCATGCATTTGACATTGACTTTACTCTTTCCTACTCATTCATCCCATTGAGGTTAATGGAGCTGATTATATGGAATGAACACTATCCCATCAACTGATACTCTGGTACCCGTTTAACTTCAGTGACTGAAGCTGAATTTCTCTCCAGTGACTGAATGTGCATTACTTCACTTATCAGTCAGAGAGTGCTGAGAGGGCACAAAATCCTGATGATCATGAAACAATTTCTTCTGTTAGAGTGCTACTGTATCTTGAGCCAAATCTGCCAAAATCATTGCTGATTGTTCGAGCTGAGACTGCCCATCTGCCAGTTAGAGCTAACTCAACTAAACCATTGAGAGCAGCTTTTATTACTTCATGAAACCTCCAATCGACAGCTGCACTTTAGCTCTGACCACTTGAGAAAACCCTCATCCACACATTCATCACCTTGCGATTTGATTTCTTGTGCCCTCTTTTCATAAGCCCCATACTTTCAACAACAGCAGGAGGTTTACTGTTTTGAGAAGGTAGGACAGGTTCACCAGAAGACGCTGTATTTGGAGGGTTAGATTATGAGGATCAGTCTTATAACCCTTGGAGCTATGAGATCTTGGAATGAAGACATAGGATATGAGTTGGTGTCTTGAGTCAATACACCTTTGGCCACATGGTAACTGGCATGTTATGTGCTTGAAAAGCTCTGTGTTAAATGTTTTGTTAGAGTTAATGATTTTTACAGTAGCTAAATAACATATCTGAGGCATAGTAGTTGATAAGAAATCCAGTGGGCAAGTTCTGTCTGGAGAATTTCAATGGTTCTCTTGGGATAATTGGAGCAGATCTCCAGGCCATGGCTTCATCCCTATCAGCTAAGTTCTGGCATGTACTTGTCAGAAGGAAGATGGCAGGATGTAACCATTCTCTGCAAAAGAAACTCATAAATACTGAAATCCAAATTGTACTCAGAAGAGACACAGTGGGCTGAATGGCCTGTTTCCGTGCCATAACAATTTAACAATCTTTGGACTTCATATCATCCTTAACCCAACAGTAGACTTTGTGGACTCTCTCTCTCTCTCTCTCTCTCTCTCTCTCTCCCACTCTCTGTTTGTGGAGCTTTCAGGGAATGTCAATAAGCTGGTTAATAAAAATGCATGCATCTGTCAATCTCCTTAACCAATGTCATCAATATTTCACAACAGCAAATAATAGCAATAAGGAGGCAGGGCTTAAGGTGGCCACGGAAGCACAGAGGATGCTGACACTAAAGTTCAGAATGAACGACTACCTCACCTTTAGAAAATGGAAAGACGAGAAAAGATTCCATTATCTTTCAATATAATTCCAGCAGATGTGAAAAGCAAAACAGAAAGAAATAGGTTGATGAGCACGTATTAAAGAAAACAAGAATTAGGTTGCTCAAATGTTCTGTCTTTTTATGTACATTTCTGAACACATGAGCCACTAAACATCTCAGTGCTTAATACAGCTCCCACATAACAGCCACTTTGTGTAGAATTATTATTGTACAGAAAGAGATCATTAGGCCCATTGAGTTTATGTTGGCTCCTGGTAGAATAATCCCCTAGGTGCTTTTCACCTGCTATTTCTCCACAACTCCACAAATTATTCTCACTCAGTGTCCAACTAATTCCTTCTGAAAACCCCAATTGATTCTGTTCCACCACACTTACATACATCAAGTTCCAGACCATAACTATTGTCTGCGTAAAAAAGAAATTCCTCAAGTCCCCTTGATTACTTTTATTCAAAATTTTAAAGCTGCATCCCCATGAAACTATACACTAATGGCACGATGTTCCTATTTAAAACAATCATGATCTTGTATACCATGAATGAATCTCTACTGGCCTTTATTGCTTTAAGGAGAATATCCTAGCTTCTCCAGAATGAATTCCAGCAAGTCTTTTCTGCAACCTCCCCAGGACTTTCACCTCCTTTCTGAAGTGTGCTGATCACTTTTGCATGCATTACTTCAGTTGTGGACTAACTTGTGTCTTATACAAGTCCATCATAACCTCATTAAGTTTGCACACAATGCTCCATTTGTGAAAGCCAGGGATCCCAGATCCTTCTTGAACCACTCTTGATATATTCTGTCAAAATCAAGGGCTTATGCACATATATAATCCAAGTTTCTCTGTTCTTGTACTCTTTGAACTGTGAAATTTAGCCTATTTGGCTCTCCTTATTCTCCACGAATTTGTAAACAGAACTGTGTAATCATCAGTAAGTATCCCTACTGACCTTATGATGGAGACAAGATCACTGATGAAGTGGCTGAAGATGGTTGGGCTTAAGCTACAGCTTTGAGGAACTCCTACAATGATGTCCTGGAGCTGGGATGATTGACCTCCAACAAAAAGCTAGCAATTTTCTTTGTATGAGGTATGACTCCAGCAGAGGAGAGTTTGCCCATGTACTGAGATAAAGTGAAAAGGTTTTGTTTGCCTGCCATCCAGATATATCATGGCATACATAAGACCATAAGATATAGGTGCAGAATTAGGCTATTCAACCCATCGAGTCTGCTCCGCCATTCAATCATGGTTGATTTTTTTTCTCAAACCCATTCTCTCAATTTCTCTCTACAACCAGTAACCCCTTTACCAATCAAGAACCTCTCAACCTCTGCCTTAACCATACCCAATGACTTGGCCTCCACAGCCCTCTGCGGCAATGAATTCTATAGATTCACCACCATGGTTGAAGAAATTCCTCCTCAACTCAGTTTTTAAATGGATGTCTCTTTATTCTGAGGCTATGCCCTCAGATCCTAGACTCTCCAACTACTGGAAACATCCTCTCTACCTCCACTCTATCCAGGCCTTTCAGTATTCAGTAGGTTTCAATGAGATCCCGCCTCATCCTTCTGAACTCAATTGAGTACAGGCCCAGAGCCGTCAAACACTCCTCATATGTTGAGCCTTTCATTCGTGGAATCATTGTTGTGAACCTCCACTGGATGACCTCCAGGGCCAGCACATCCTTCCTTAGATACAGGGCCCAAAATTGTTCACAATGTTCCAAGTGCAGTCTGACCAATGTCTTATAAAGCATCAGCAGTACATCCTTGCTTTTATTTTCTAGTCTTCTCGAAATGAATGCTACCATTGCCTTTACCTTCCTTACTATCAACTCAGCCTGCAAGTTAACCTTCAGGGAATCCTGAACTAGGACTCCCAAGTCCCATATTTCTGATTTCTCACCTCTGATTTCTGAATTTTCTCACCATTTAGAAAATAATATACACCTTTACATAAGTACTTAGTGGTAGTAAAGAGAAAAAAATAGAATACAGAATATAGTGTTGCAGTTACATAGAAAGTGCAGTGCAGGTAGACAAATAAAGTGCAATGGCCACGACAAGGTAGATTGAGAGATCAAGAGTTTAAGAGCTCGTCTTAAAGCACATGAGAGGTCCATTCAAGGCTCTAATAACAAGCAAGAGTGAAGGCGTCCTTGAGTTTGGTAGTACCTGCTCTCAAGCTTTTGTATCTTCTACCTGACAGGAGATGGGAGAAGAGAGAATGACCAGGGTGGGAGAGATCCTTGATTATGCTAGCTGCTTTCTCAAGGTACCGGGAAGTGTAGACAGAGTCAATGGAGGGAAGGCTGGTTTACGTGATGGACTGGGCTGCATTCACATCTCTGCAATTTCTTGTGGTCACGGGCAGAGCAGTTGCCATATGAAGCTGTGATGTATCTAGATAAGATGCTTTCTATGGTACATCTGTAAAAAGTAGTGAGGGTCAATGGGGACATGTTGCATTTCCCTATCATTCTGAGGAAGTCGAGGCGTTGATGTCCTTTCTTGGCCATAACATCCACAGCCTGATGTTTAGAGGGGTCACTTTATCCTTGCTTTTGGAATTCAGCTCTTTGATCCAAGGCTGTGGTCCAACAATCCAAGACTGCTCCAAGCAAAGCCGAAACTGATCTTCAGTAAGTAGGTTATTGGTGAGAAAATCCCACTTGATAACACTGTTTGCTTCAATGAAGTTTGCGGGGAGCATTAATTAGCCAGTTTGAATTTGTCCTGCTTTTTGTGAATGGGACATAACTTGGCAATTTATTGCATTGCTGTGTAGATACAAACATTGCAGTAGTGCAGGATCTGCCTGGACACAAGAACACAAGAAAATAGTAGCTGGAGCAGGTCATCTGTCCCCTCAACCCTGCCCCACCAACCAATATGATCATGACTGATCTATGCTGGCCTCAGCACCTCTTCTGTGCCAGTTCCCCAAAACCCTCAATTCCTCAAATATTTATTCATCTCCACCTTAAATCGATCCAATGATTGAGCCTCCACCACCCACAGGAATAGAGAATTCCATAACTGTCTAGTGAAGCAGTTAGCATAGTGCTATTACAGCGCCAGCAACCGAGATTCAATTCCCGCTGCTGTCTGCAAGGAGTTTGTACGTGCTCCCTGTGTCTGTGTGAGCTTCCTCCAGGTGCTCTGGTTTCCTCCCACATTCCAAAGACGTACGGGTTAGGAAGTTGTGGGCATGCTATGTTGGCACCAGAAGCATGGTGACAGTTGCGGGCTGCCCCTAGAACACTCTACACAAATGATGTGTGTTATCAGTTGTGATACAGGGTTTTGATCTGAAATGTCAACAATTCCTTTCCTCCCATAGATTCTGCTCGACCCGCTGAGTTCCTCCAGTAGATTGTTTATTGCTTCAGATTCCAACATCTGCAATCTCCTGTGTCTCTGTTGGGATGTGATCTGTAGCAAGTGGTGTCAACCCTTTCTTTGTCAAACAATGAATGAGTCAAATTGGCTGGAACACTGGCTTCAATGAAAGGTGGAATTTCAGGAGGAGGCAGAGATGGATCATTCACTTGACGTTTCGGTCTTGGGATGGCTGTAAAACCTTTGGCCTAGTTTTTTTTGAAAGTAGGTAATAACAGCATGCATTCAAATGGCTGCATAGGTTATTCTATTTATATTATGGAAACAACAACCTTTAAAGGCACAATGGAATTTATTGCAGCAGGTAATTTTAGATGACCAAATATTATTTACATACTATCTGTACTTCTCTGATATTTCCCTTGTATTTTTAATATTCACAGCTGTTGTGGTCGAAACTAATCTTTGACATGATAGTTTTAACCGTGAGGGTTAATTATCATTTCAAAATCTCTTTCGCCCTTGTAGATAACTTTGCCTTTTTTTGTTTAAGCACAACTCTGACTGGGTTGCTGACAAGCACAGAAATTTGGCTTTGCTCTGTTCTAAGGCCTTAGGTCACTAATGTTCATTATCTGTCAATGACTTTTATCAGTCAGGAATGACATTACTGATAACAATCGTTCCATTGCTGGGCATGGGTAGTAAGAGTTGGCAATAGTAACTGCTGACA